>NC_050600.1:25335696-25656426 GCF_013368585.1 Megalops cyprinoides
CAGATCAGCTCCAGCTCCAGCTCCAACTCCAGTAAATGGTAGGACTCTTAAACCAGTGCAAGTTTATATACACACCATTAGTAGTTACATGGGCGGTAGTGTAGCATAGTGGTTAAGGAGCAGGACTTGTAAATGAAAGGTTGCCGGTTCAATCCCCGCTGGGACACTGCTGCTGTACCCTTGGGCGAGGTACTTAACCCACAATTGCCTCAGTAAATATCCAGCTGTATAAATGGCTAACACTGTAAAGAACTGTAACTTATGTAAGTCGCTTTGGATAAAAGTGTCTGCCAAATGAATAAATGTAAATGTACATCCTCAGCACTGCAGGGGTCAATGCCTGCCCAGGCAACAAGTGTCTTTCCCAAAGCCTGCTGTACCATATTTAGCTCATCTTGTTACTCTGCAGTCACCCTCAGGTACAGCTGAAGGGTGCATGAGGCTGAGCTGCTGTGACGTTTGTACCCACTGTCCTGGTACATCAGCTTTTACTACTGTGACCACCAGATCAATAAAGCACTGGAATTCCACTGTGACTGCTACCTTAACTGACGTAGCGAGTGGGTAACCCCTGTACTGATAAAGGCAATGGTTTAGGCTGCCTGAAACATACATGGCTCTTCGGGGGAGTTGTACAAAGCTGTAATCCTGATGAACCATGTATAAACCAAATTAACCCTTAGGGTCACACCGGTGTGATTACAACACTAGATTGGAAAAAATCTAGCCAACATTATCTTTGAGGAAATGGTGAAGCAAATACGGCGGTGAAAATTGAGAAGGTTAACACAAATAAACAAACCGTAACACGCGCGCTACACAGCACAAAATGTGTCACGTACGACAGGGTTAAACAAGAATTGGCACATAACGTAATTACTTGTCTTAGCTTGTTTTTCTGTCTCCCCCACCCCCAAAAAGAAAGGACAGAAAAGAACCATGATTGCACCTGCAATAAAAGTGCAAAATTGCTGTCTGAGATCACCTGAAAAATCCATTTCTTTCCGCTGCATGGTAGCACTAGAAGACTTGTGGGCATTGCAGGCAACACACACTAATGTGCACTATGGCATAGAAAGCTACAGTCACATTACTAATGGTCACAGAACATGCATATTTTACTGTACGTTTATATTGGAAAGGAACTGGCAGACAGCAGAACTGAAAGCACCAATCTGGCATGCTTTAATCGGGTTTGTGTCCATTATCCTGCTGACAGAGGACACCGTAAAACAAACCAGCTGTTCAAACAGGCCACAAAAGGGCCATCTGAGGATCGTGACCTTGTACAGTCGGTTTCCTTTCTCCATTTACTTCCAATAACTCCTCCAAATATCCGCAAAACATTCCATTCAGTGCCAGCTCCGGTCCGTTTGCTGGCCTTTTTTAGGGAGTGCCTTGCATGCACAGGGATCTGCAGTGTACATTATTTCTGGAGAGTAGATTTGTCATCCGAGTCCCTCTAATGAGTGTCAGCTGTTGGATGCAGGTTACCAGCACAACATCCCGTGTTCATTTCACCCCATGGCCATTAATTCCGCTTTAAAAAAAAAAAAAAAAAAAAAAAAAAAAACCTCAAGTGCCAGCCAAGCGTGGCACAATGCCCGATTAGTGTTCAGACACACTCCGATGGAGGCAAGCCCCGATGCAGTGGTGGCGTACATGGTCTCTCGCTCTCCACACCGGGAACTCTACCACCACTGCGCAGTCAGTCACTTGGCTGAATTGACTGCAGCCCTATGATTATCCTGGTTGATGGGTCTAATGTATTCCTGTCGTAATGCGCACGCGCACACGCACGCACGCACGCACGCACACGCACACGCACACGCACACAGACACAGCCCCCGAAGGGCCAACGGCACACGCACGGCGCACGGGTTTGGTGCTGCTCCTCATTTTAATAGCCGTTCAAACGGCTGCCGCTAAACTGTGACTGAGGACAGCCAGCATGTGGCCCATTCACGGTGTCATTTCAGCTGCGTTCCTTAATTCATGGCTGACCCCTCAGTTCAGGGACAATGCCCTCATTGCACTGCGAATCTGCATGGGTATTATCTTTCCCAATTTAATGTCACTTTCGGATTGTGTTAATGCTGGTAGGCAGGCAAAAGCAACTTTCATTACAACTGTTGGACACAGATTACAGGTTTGGTAATTGAATGAAAGAGACACAGGTATTTTAACGAGGTGTAATACTTTTTAATTTGGACAGTGTTGACACATGCAAAACTCTGTGCTCTATGCTAACTGAAAAATGAATGGTGCGTAGCTCAGGAAACATGCAGAACACTAAAACATGAATGTTCCATACAATATAAAAAAAAAATGTTTAAATAATTCTAAAACAATAGGACCATCAATCACCTTCAAGAAAGGAACCATAAGCAGTTCTGTATACACTTGCACCACGATTAGAACTGAGAAAGTTTATCAGCTGGGTCCATGATGTATACCTAGTTGAAATGAAGTCAGAGGACGCTGTGTGGATTCATTATCTGTAGGTGGGGGACGAGGACAGTGGAGGGCACTGTGCAGACTCAGTACCTGTAGCTGGGGGGTAGAGTCAGCAGAGGGCGCTGTCGTTTCTGACAGGTGTAAGGGGCGTAGTGCTGTTTGGAAGATTTCTTCTTCATTACAAAGGAGCTCTCTGGCCCTGTGGGATTGGGCAGTCTCGAGCCGAAGGATGGCACGCCGAAATTCCCACCTGAACACAGACAGACATGACAGGTCACTGGAAACCTCACACTGGAGGATGTAAACGGAGTACTACACTTAAGAAATGACAGCTGCTCACAAATGGGTTCAGCTGTGCTGGACGGTCCCATTGGCAGGATGAGGGCGGAGTCCACAGTGTGCCAGTGTCCCCTGTAGAGCTGTACAGCTCTGTCAAATTCTATTCATCTTCATGATCGCACTTTATCTACAAATGAAAGCTATGTGCGTTGCTCTATGGAGACCCTCTGTAATAGGAAATTTAGCTCAGATGTTTGCAGTGGGAAGGGATCTAGGCAAAATGAAACATTAGGCAGGTGTCTGATTACTGCACAAGCTGGATTTTAACAAACGCAGCGGTTCTCGCTAACGCTAAGGGATGGGCCAGCGCTGCTTTGTTATGCCGATTTGGCCGCGGCGCCCCGCTCATTAGAGCATCCTTGAAACTCCGCTGCGCTCTGCTGAAGTCGAGGGCGGGGCGCTTGGCCGAGACGCGCTCTCCTCGGGCGGCGCTAATTGTTCACTGGGTCCGAGGCCGAACTCGCAAAAAGAATACCGATACCCCGCCGCGTTCGAGCGAAACTGAACCCGCAGGCAGCGCTTCTCTGCAAGGCCGTAGACTTGCTGCAGCTTGCAAAATGCTCTCAGAAACAACATTCCCGGGGACAGAAGCACTGTATAACAGCCCATTAAGGTCAGATGACCGTGCAGTTGCTTCATGAAGCATTAATCTGCTGATTATAATGCTAGGTTAAGTGTGCGTGGGCTCTCCCTTTCAAATGGTCACTCTGACCATTTTCAGAACTCTAGTCTTCAGGGACTGTGCGGCTCTTTCGATTCAACTTATGTTAAGTGTTCATCACAGGCCCTTCACATGCAATCTGGGTTAAACAGGGAAAGAGCCGCGCTAAACATTTCATGTCAAAATAGGTGCCGAAAAGGAGTTGAAGTGCAGATTTAACTGAATTAATTTTAAAGTAGTTCTCAACCCCCCCACTGATGAACTACACCTCCCAGCAACACCCGTGCAAGACACTGCTCATATTTTGCAGACAGAAGTCAATTCTGGCATAGTGTGCTGGGTATTTGATCAGAGAGCTTCAGGTTCACAATCACTGCTGGATCACTGATCCATTGGCATTAGCATTTGTTGTCATATGGAAAACAGTAAGGACAACAAAATGCTTCCAGCTAGTTAATGACAAGAGGTTACAGGAGGTTAACTGCTGGGAGAAAACCTGCTGGATCACACCTTCCTGATCCCAGATTAGCATCCCTTGGCTTGACTGAGGTCTTACCAACTTCACGTCTCCACCTGTCTCCATTAGTGAAGCTGATGTAGCCAGGAACGAATGGCGTGGCTGAGGGCATGTGGCTGAATAGTGTGTCCTCGTAGAAGAAACTGCAGGGATATCCTGAGCCTCCATGTTGGGTGGGGGGGTGCTGAGGCCAGGGTGCTGCTGTTTTTAGGGGGGGGGGGGTACGAATGAAGAGACATCAATAAGGGAGAGATCTGTGGTGCAGCGATTCACATGGTGAATGTGATAAGTCCCAAAAGTAGTAGTTTTTCTCATTACTTGTAGTCCTTTACCAGCAGTGAAAATGCATGCTATACACTGTGAATGAAAAGAGCTGGGTTTCTCCTGCAGCAGGCAGGATAGAGAACTTTGAGGTTGTGAGGTCAGCTCTCAGCTGGAAAATGGCAGAGTCGGTGCCCTAACCACCACAATAAGGTTAATTCTGAAAACCACACACAGCGAACTTATTCGCGGTGGTTATTAGATTTGCTAAATGCTGCTGATGGAGCAAAGGGGTTACCTGTATACTGAGAGGGGTGGAGTACAGGTGTGAGAGTGTCCATGTAGCGGTCAGCATAACTACGGTGACCACAGGGACCTGGCCATAGAAAAACGCAGAGTAACTGACTAAAAACAACAAATTTATGGCCGTTTCATTCAACATTTTGTTAGTACCAGCTGCTTTGAACATATCTGCATCTTACCTGAGCTTAAACTGGCTTTCATCTGGCTAATAGTTGGAATTTTAAATCAAGGACCAGGGCCACACAATGCCGCTGAGGCTATCCCGGCTCATGCCAAGACACAGAATGGCAACTCAAGGAAACACTTGCACACCTGCATCTTTTTGTTAACATTATACAATCAGTGACCACGTTATTAGGTACACCTCTCTAATAGTGGGTAGGACCCTGCTTTTCCCCCAGAACGGCCTGAATTCTTCGTGTCATGGATTCAACAAGGTGCTGGAAACATTGCTTAGAGATTCTGCTCCATGCTGACATGATAGCATCACGCAGTAGCTGCAGATCTGTCAGCTGCACATTCATGCTGCGAATGTCCCGTTCCACCACATCCCAAAGGTGCTCTACTGGATTGAGACCTGGTGACTCTGGAGGCCAGCGGAGTACCGCACTGATTCTCAATACTGCTCCTGGGGCCCCCCTGCTCTGCACGTTTTACATCTTTCCCTGCTCTACCTACCTGACTGAACTCCTCAGTGGCACTTTTGATTAGCTGAGCACACCTGATTTAACCAAGAGCAAGAACACTAATTTCAATCAGGTGTGTTTGGAGCAAGGACAGATAGAACATATGCAGGACAGGGGGGCTCCAGGAGTAGGACTGAGAAACACTGGAGTACACTGAACTCATTGTCATGTTCCTGGAACCAGTCTGACATGACATGTGCTTTGTGGCATGGTGTGTTATCGTGCTGGAAGTAGTCATTAGAAGATGGGTAGACCGTGGTCATAAAGGGATGCATATAGTTAGCAACAATACTAAGGTAGGCTGTGGCATTTAAACGGCATTAAGGAAAAATTCTCAGACCAGGAGATGTTTCTCCAATCGTCTACCGTCCAGTTTTGGTGAGCCTGTGCCCATTGTAGCCTCAGTTTCCTGTTCTTAGCTGACAGGAGTGGTACCCGGAGGGGTCTTCTGCTGCTGTAGCCCATCCACCTCAATGTTTTGACGTACTGTATGTTCAGAAATGCTTTTCTGCATAGCACTGTTGCAACCTGTGGTTATTTGGGTTACTGTCACCTTCCTGTCAGCTTGGACCAGTCTGGCCATTCTCCTGACTTCTGCCATTAACAAGGTGTTTTCGCCTACAGAACTGCTGCTAGCTGGATGTTTTTTTTGCTTTTTGAACCATTCTCTATACACTCTAGAGACTGTTGTGCATGAAAATCCCATGAGATCAGCAGTTTCTGAGACACTCAAAGCACCCCATCTGGCACCAATCATCATCCCACGGTCAAAGTCACTTACCTCAGATTTCCTACCCATTCTGATATTTGGTCTGAACAGCAGCTGAACCTCTTGAGTATGTCTTCCGAGATTTCATGCATTGAGTCGCTGCCAGACGATTGGCCGATTAGGCATTTGCATCAACGAGCAGGTGTACCTCATAAAGTGGTCACTCGGTGTATATTGTGTAATCATAACTCAGTCAACGTCACCTTCGAGCTGGGTGTGGAGCAGAAGCGCACAGAAGCGCACAGGCACATGCATACAGCGGGGTGCTTACCGCCGTAGCGATAGGGGTCCATCCGTGGGGGCTGGTAGCTGCAGAAGAGCTTCTGCTGCACTTGGACCTGCTGCTTCTTCGTTTTTGGCCTACTTTTTTCCAGAGGAGCAGCAGAGACCACAGCTGTAACGGAAGGAGTGGGGCGATTCCCTTTTAATACCCAGCATCTCATCTGTGCTCTGCTATACCAGATTCTGACCTGTGCCCCTCTACACTACAGCGCTCAGCATCAGACCTGTGCCTCCCCTCCCTATTGTTTGTGTGTGTGTGCACGTTGTATGTGCGTGTGTGAATGTGTGAGCGTGTGTGAATGTGTGAGCGTGTGTGAATGTGTGAGCGTGAATGTGTGAGCGTGCATGTGTGTGAGCGTGTGTGCGAGTGAGAGCGTGTGTCTGTGTCTCTGTGTGTGTACGCGAGACTCACCGTCGGGGTTGGAGGGGGCGGGCTGGCCCAGCTCCACGCCCCAGGCCTGGGCGACGTGCCGCAGCAGCAGGCCGCTGATGTGGCGGTGCGCGGCGGCGTTCCAGTGCACGCCGTCCCTGGTGCGCAGCTGCAGGCGGAGCCGGAAGTGGTAGTGCAGGTCCAGCACGTCCAGCCCGAACGCGTCCGCCAGCGCGGCGCCATAGAAGTTCGCCTCGATCACGTCGTAGCGCAGCGTCGGGGCCACGTGCTTGATCTGAAGAGAGCAACCCCTTACCGTGCCACTTTTCAATTACACTTAATCTCCTCAGAGTTAATCCACATTAATTCAAGCAAGGCTGAACTCCCCTTTCAAATTCCAACATGTTATTAATGCATAGGGGTAAATCCCTCCCTTTTCCTACACATGCCATATTTACAATCTTACATTACATTTATATGCAGTTCATAAGTGGGGAGAAACAGCAATACTTTCATATGGGCAGAACCTCATGCATTCTTTAGGGTCATCCCCTTGCAGCAGCAATTCTGCATGCCTGTAAAATACCAGGCCAGCTAGTGTAAAAGCAATGTATGCAAAGCTTTTGTTTGATTAATCTGTACGCAATAAATGGTTCCTGTGGTTTTCTGCCTTGTAGTCCTAGGTCATGGTCAACTGGGTAAATTACTGTCCTGTCCTTTTCTGTGTGCGTTTTAACCTCCTGATGCAAACGGTGGAGCAGAGAAACCAACACACACATACACAGCTACTGTAAACATTTACTAAGGCACTTGCATAACAGCCCAGGGTTTCAAAAAAAAAAAAAACTAATAAAATGAAACCCAGACATTGTACTTGGTTTTCCATAAGGCTCCCTGCAATTGTAAAATTCATGTTTTTACAGAGCTTAAAATTACTCACCAGCTCCAATCAGCACCGTATTTTACATGAAAATGATATTTAAAAAAAAAAAATCCCTCAAGAATACGACTTGGTCCTCTCATTACGTGATTACAATGTGGTGCTTTTCATTTTTGCAAATGAAGCAATTCAGTTCCACAGCTACTCAGAGGGCTGCTTCTGCGATTCCATTTCATTCTGCACACCACTGGGAAACTGCACTTTCCACACTGAATTCAGAACAGCGGCTTGCGGACGACCCTGCAGCTGGTCTCTGAGCACGCAGCCACGCTCTCCATCATACTTGCAGTGTGCAGCAGTGATGTAGAGATGGAGAACTGAAATAGTGGTCAGAAGGTTATAGTTTTGATTCCTGAATGCCAGTGTACATGGAGAGCACCCTGGGGGAATTTTATCAATCTAGTAAAAGAAAAGCAGTAACCCTATTTAAATGCTGCACACATTTGTGATAGGGTGAAATAAATCCATAGCTTCTGCAATTTGACACCTGTTCAGGCAGATGACAGGCACTAGGAAAAGGTTATGTAGCTAATTTCCCCATCACAGAATCACTAACACAACCCACAGTATGGCGAAGGAAGAGGAAAAAATTCTCACACACACAAATACAGTTTCCCAAATCACCAATAATTCTGATTTGTAATTTGGAGTTAATGCATCGATAACGGTTTCAATTAGTAAATAAAGCAAGTTATTTTCCGCAGCACTGCCTTTTAATTAGCTATTAATTTAAACACTGAATTTATCTGAACACCTTCATTAAAAAATATTGACTACAGCACTTTAATTTTTATTTTTCAATGGTTGCATGACTTGGGTACTATTAATTCAACCTGTAAGCATTGCTACAGATAACATGACACATCAAGAGTATTGGATAACAATATTGTAATTGAACTGATTCTTTTTTCTGCTGAGAACTTCTAAACATCGCTTCACAAGGGAGAAACTACCGTGCTGCACCACCGGGCGTACTTTAGGACTCAACATGGGACCTTTTCCAAGGGCCCAATGACTTGAAATGCTTCTCTAAATATACAAATAAATGACAGTTGTGTAAAAATGTTGATCAATCTATTAAATGTTCTGCACAAGCCTACCTCTGGCACTAAGAAGCCCCCTACGATCTTGCTGCCCAAAGGCATGGTCATGTTCCACACCATCAAGCAGTCTGGGGGGAGGATCCTCTTCATCTGCTCAAAGAACTTCTGCAGGTTCTCCCTGTACTCCAACACCCACTTCTGACCGTACCTGAGGGTGAGGCAACCGCACATCACACATGGAGATTCGGCTCTCAGTCACCCGGCTGTGTGACAGCAACAGAAGACCCCAGGTTCAGTTTCAGGAGTGTGGATTGGCTTGTCCCACTCACCGCACCTGCTGCGGTTCATCCCTACCCTGTAAGCTCCAGAGGAACAGAAAAACTCCCTAAAATATGAGCCCATCACTCAGAGGGCCGCAGAACTCACTGCCCTTTGAAGCAATTGGTTCCTTCTCGCTCTTTCTAGGGGGCCAATTTGTGATGTTAACATGCTTGGCGAGACAGGCATAACGATCTACCCTCTGAACAAAGTTAAGCAGCATGTCTTTCAGAGATGGTTGATTGAACCGTTTTGCCTTAAGCAGTGAAACAGTAAGTTTTGTAGTTAGTAGTAGAATGATTTAGAATTCCTCCCAGTGTCCCTCCCATCTTCTGAATTAAAGTTTCACTACCATCCTCATGTGGCATAGCAGTTTTCAGTCCATCCACTTTACCTACCCAAACCCCCTAACATCAACATCATCATCATCTTTGTGCCCTGGTCTCTGGCATTAAGTGGCAGCCATGAGAGCTACGGACAATGCTGCCCACTGCGATCTGGGACCAGGAGTCGAGAGAAAGCAAACATCATCATCAGCTCCAGCGTGAAGCGGTGCTCTCATGCGTCACCCTGCAATTGCCCTCCCCGTCAGAGCCTCCCCACCCCATGTGCAACGGGTTCAACAAGCGCTTCTCATCACAGCTATTAATTCACTCAGCACGCCTGTTCCTGACAGGCTGGAGTCGAGAGACGAAAGTGAGCATGATTCAGTTAGCAATGAACCGGTGACGGGATTGACAGGCCTCCGATTCCATTTGCAAGCGAGGCCAGGTCAGATGGAGAATCTGGAACCCAAGAAAAAAAACAGGAAGCTTTGGTTCGGCTGGGCATTTGATTCGATGAGCACCACGCATCCGTCTAACTCAGATTAACCCCGCTCATTAAGCAGTGACACTTGCTCTTCCATCTGCCAGTCTGAATACACTGTCAGAAGACCAAGCAGCAACGCATTAAGTATCAGCACCCTGCACCAAAACCAGTTTTTTATATAAAGTATAATCTAAATATTTATTAAACCTGGATATTTGGTACAGACCTCTTGAAATTGTTGACAGCACAAAAGTCTCCCAACATCTGCCAATATGAGGCAGGTGAAACTTGAAAAGCACTGGTCTTGTGTGCACTGTACAGCCACCAACCAATTTGTCAGTTTAGAAACCAAGGCATCTTCCATCTCTTCAAATTCTCTGGAACCAGGGTAACCCCGCGGCAACAAAAGCATTGTTCACATGGCACCTTCTTTACGTGATGAAGAGATAAAATCTTAACATATGAAGATAATTTTCTCCCCTTTAAAGCATGGCTTTTTCCTGTGAGCTGCACATCAAGGGCTTGATTCATGTTCAACTTATGCATGTGTAGAGGGCAAAAGCTGTTTTGAAGTTGCTTTGTCACAACTGTATGATTTTAATTTACACTGCCAACAGGAAATGTCAGGAATTATCCGATGGGATGGAATTTAATTTACAAAATGGATGTTACTCACTCATCCCAGACTCCTGGCTAAAGGTTTTTCTATGCATGTGTAAGAGTACAGAGGATTTCACAAATGCAGGTTTTCCAACCCCTTCTGATGACACTGGTTAGCCAGTCACAGCAAGTTATATGAATGGGCTTGAAAAACTGAGAATCACCCGTGAAATGGGCACCATTTGCTATAGTATGTGGGTAAGGGAGTTTGTACATGCTTTACCGTGACACGTCCCACACGCAGGAATTGACAATGACCATGTCAGGCTTCAGGCCATTCTCAAAGTCAGCCAGGATGCTCTCCATGTAGCGGGAGTAGATCTTGGTGAGAAAATAGAATCGGACCAAGTGGTGGTCCGAGCGGAACTGGCGCACCTCCCGGTACTCAGTCCCATTGTTCATTGTGCCTAGCCTGCCGCCTTCCACCAAGGTGTCCTCCTCAAAGCTCAGCTCCCCCTAGTGGACCAGAGGCAGACAATGAGAGCAAAGCTGAAAATTAAGGGATGTGGTTTAACACATGTCTGGGGAACGGCTAGAGACAGAGAGATTTAGTTCATTTCAGGGGGTTCAGTGTGTATTCACAGGAGTGTGTGATCTGTTGGCCATCTTACACAGGCTTCCAAATATTTAGAACCAGGACACCCAATCTGCACACTTGCATACCATTCAATATGCCGCCATAAGAACATAACTTGATGCAGTAAGAACAGTGATTAATCAGTTGGAAAAAAATAAGAAAATCAGCATACAGAGTGTGCCCCCAGGACCAGGACTGAGATGCACTGAAATAGACTGCCCTTTGACTGGTATCTTAATTGTTCATGACTCATTTCTTTACAAAATTAATGGTGCTAGAGACATATCAGATACATACAATGGTTCTTATTCAAGCATCTGAATTTACAAATGACCTCCAGCAGACGTATCAAATCAGATCAATAATCCTATACACCCCACCCCGGGAAAGTTTTTGGTTTTACCTACTACCAAGTACTTATAAATTTAACGTCTTTACAAACTCAAATACTTTCCAACATTTACTTCAGAAAACCTTGAATCAATTTCATTGTCTAATCAGATATAGATTTAATATTATAAAGAGGAAATGATCCAAATTTTTCAGAAGGCTGCAGGTAAAAAGGTTACTGAAAGCCCTGTACCCTGTCCTCATCTTGACAGCTTCCACTTCTTGCACTGCTGCTGGAACTGGCTATGGCTGTAATTCTGAAAGTCCTCATTTACCTTGCTCTTCAACTGAGCCACGGTCAGGTACCGGTCACTCTGCAAGAGCAGCACAAGGTCCTTGTAGACAGAGCGCTGGACTGGAAGGTAAAGGAAAAACTGATTCACAGGACCACCAGCTTGACAAAACAAGTTTTGGGCACCAAACAATGTTCATCCAGGCAGAGTTAAAATTACTACGCTGGCAGATTGACAGTTTTGTTCCTGCTAACGTGTCAGCAGGAATGGTCATTCATTTTTCCCTGGAGTTTTTTTGTTTTTATATACAAATAAAAAAAAAACAACTCCTGATGGGTAAAGGAGAATAATTCAAGGTAGAAACACTTAAGACGTCTCTGTTGCATCTGTCGCGGGTTTCCTTGCGCAGTGGACTGAGTGGAACGGAAGATCGGCTCTGAAGCGCTAATTCGAGGCTGCCGGGGAACGATTAGAGACAATTAAAGCCGCTGGAGTTGGTGAACCGTGGAGGCGTGTGTTCAGAGGCATCCGCTCCAGATGCTAATAGTCTGTCGAGCCCGAGGAATAATGAGAATTCCTCATCTAGTCTGATGCAGTCACACAAGAGGTTTGCTTTACTCCTGTGCATAAAAGGAGATTGTGACCTGCCTCAATATTAATAAACCTCCCTGGATTTCAAGTGAACTTGGGTTTTCAAACTGCAGTCTTTTATCTATATTCATTGTGTGCGTTATGGGAGACACTGAGCAATATAAGAGCTTCTCACACATAAGCAATAGTCATTATTTCCTCTGCCAGACCAAAAAAAAAAAAGACCAGCAACGCTGCATTTTCCTAAGGTCTAGCATGCAGTTTCATTAGTTTTAAACTTACTCTACTAACTGGTGATGTCCAGTCAGCCTATAGCAAATGTCGTGCTTCCCTCTCTGACGTGTCAGTAACCTGCTGATGGTACCATGGAAATAAACTACCACTCTGTAGTGAGGATAGGAAATCATGACATTCTTAACAACTTCAATTGATAATAAAACATATTGCTCCGCATCAGATACCATACCGGATGTCCGTATAGTATATTTACAATGTGTGTCAATTAATGCTACAGGTTGTGCGGATATGATCATTATGGGCCTGCTATTCAAATGACCAAACGTATAGTCAATCAATATTCGAAGACGCATTTGCATACAGTACACTTCCAACATGTTTTATCTTTTAGCATACCTGCTCCCTGACTATGATAACACATCCCATACTCACTGGAGTCTCCAAGGACAACAACAAACTTATTGTGCAGAAGCCGGCTGGCCTGGCTTTGGCTGATAGACTTCATGACCTTCGATAATTCCGCGAGGGAGGGCAAATCAACCCACTGCGGAAAAATACATAAGGGGCAAACGGAAAAATGAGCGGAAATTGCGTTGCTAGCGGTCTATAGTACATTTCATAATTATAAATACACAACCACAACCGCATTTAGCTAGCATTTTGTGAACGAGGGGGGATCAAAATATACCCAACAATGATTAAACGAAAAAGTAAAAAAATAAATAAATAAAACAATAAGCAACATCAACCTGAGGTCAGGAGCATGCATGGGCCATGTGTTTTCTGGTAAGTAGATTCATTCAGCTAAACAAAGTAACTTTGTTGTCTTTTGAGGTTTTGCGTGTTAGACCTACATACGTTTACCTAAAGTTAGTTAGCAAGGTCAAGTTCCGCTCTAACTACTATGCTAGCTCGCTAGTCAACTATGGTACCATTAGCTAGCCGAGATTATTGTCCGACAGATGAGCTACGGTTATCTACACATACCTGAATTTAGCAATGGGGGAAAATTGTAATTTTCAGACTTTGCAGCGTCCTCTTCTTAATCAGATCAGTCAGTTAGGGGGCTAGATAGCAATTAACTGCAAAAAAGTTTCAAACTCGAAAAGAACTAAAGTTAGTTGGATTTGTTGGTATTAGTCCGCTTTTGAGGTGTCACCTGGCTTTCGTCCAGTATTAACCTCATTGGTTTGCACCAACGCTGCATGCTGTTGCCTTCCCATTGGTCAGCATGGCCGGCTAACTCAATTAACTAATGTTGGCGAAATTATTCATGCTTAATTAGAGCATGGGGCCTCATATTTAGCTGGCTATAGCTTCTTTGCGACTATAGCTAGCTAATCTGTCGATCTCACCTGTTTTTGATCCGGTAAGGCGATTCATTTACTGGCCAGTCCATTTGCTGGTTAGCTAGCTACTCAGCTACCCAAACTGGCAGGCTTCCGTGATTGGTCGTTTCAGAAATATTTTTACATAGTGTCAGATAGCCAGCTGTTGACTTGATCAAACTGTTAAAATTGAGTTAACGTAGCATCTCCAGTAATTCCCCAAGTAAGCACATTTAATAATTAATTACTGGTATAAGTATTTTTTTTTTAAATGGGAACATTCATATTTTTTAGTTGCATACATTTTTGCATGGTGCATTTTTGCACATTATATGACATATTTTGACTCATAATCTTACATTAACCCTACTGATTATTTTTACAGATTAAAATTAAACGGAAATGCTGACGGCCTTTTATGTTGCTATGTTTAGTGTAATCATCTTTTTAAGGCGTACGTTTATCGGCTTTAATCAGTTTCAAAAATTTACTTGCAACTATTACATAAACGCGCATTTCGTGGTTCTTACTGTTCTCCGTTTTCATGTAGGCTACCAATTGAACTGGCATTGTAGTTGTATGTGGCAGCTAGGCCTATCTACCTATCTGCTAAATTCTTAAGAAACAGTGAGGAGAGAACTCTCCTATAGTTGTTTGTAAGGACAGCAGGAGTTTACATATAAGCTATATATATATATATATATAAGCATATAAACATATAAGACTGTTTTGTAGCCTACCTGCCGGGAAATTAATAGACATGTCCCATCCCACTTAGCACCGTAATTCTGGCCGTTTTAATGACGATGCGGCTTATCACCAAACTCAGTCCTACAGCGAAGTTGTCGTGCCTGACACAGGCACAACTAGTACAATATACGTAGTAGTTGGTTAAATGCAGTTTATCAACAACAGGTTTGTTGAATGCGCCACGCAATTCTTATTTGCAAGTATTACGTTTTCCATATGTCGCATGTGATGGGCACCGCTGTGTTCGACCCGTAATATGTTGCAGCCGTAATGCGGTTGGTGACAGTATTGCACATGTTGATTGTAGTGTTGCCTTAAAGATTGTAGTATGTCCCCTCAACCAGTTCATTTGCAACTATTTTTAACACTGTGAAATGGGTGAAATAATTTTCCAAAAAAAAAAAAAATAGCTGTGATTAAATCTTAACAGGTTGATATACGGAGGGGACATATTGCAATCACTATTGACAGTGTTGCAATCAACATGGGCAATGCTGTAATCAACCATGCCATGACTGCAACCTCACACTGAAGGTAGATATCAGTAATAATAAACCTTGATACTGAGACAAGCAAGAGAAGAGACCAAGCAGCAGACCCGGTGCCAGAAGAAAATATAGAGGGGTGCAGTTGAAATTAAAGGGGGGGGAGGATGGCACAAGAAGTCATAAATACTATGTAGACATCGGGATATCAGGAAACAACTGGGGGTGCACTGAGGTCCATCTGGGGGTGCAAGCACCCCCATAGCTTCGGGCCTGCCAAGCAGTTGTGATTGTTAATATTAAACATGAGGTTGTTGTTGTACTTCACTTATGTACAATTCAATGTCAATGATTTTCACCACTGAGCATAACGCAAAACAGGTCTTCTAACCAATTTTGCATGATGTGACACATGAAAATGAGGTTGCAAGAGGAGACACATACAAATGAGATTGCTAGAGGAAACACACACATTGTATGTGGTGATACATGCAAATGAGATTGCAAGGACACATATGACACTTATGACAGTAAGGTACAATTGATTTTTAACACAAACATATATTGACTGCTGTCAATAGGTTCCAAAAGAGTATGTGTGCTTTGAGAACAGAGGTGTGAATGGTTCATCCTTATTTGCATGTATCACCACTTACATTGCAAGAGTCTCCTCCTGCAAACTCATTTGCATGTATTGAGTTGCAAGTGCCATGTATTGCAACCTCATTTAAATGCATCGCCTCTTGCAATCTCATTCGCATGTGTCTCCGCTTACAAACTGTACAACCTGCCTGTGTGACATGAGAGGTGTTTGATAACCCGACTGTGCCCATCAACGACCAACATGTTGCTATCGAGGAGTACAAACATCAAAGAGGAGTAGTGTCGCTTTGTGATATGAGCCTCGCTTTCAAATGACACAATATGGACTAAGTAATTTGTGTTGCTGTCAAACCGAACTGTTGCGCGATCCACAGGAAACAAGTTGTAATCAAACGTTGCCGTGGTGCATTCAGCAGGCCTGTTACCAAGAGAGGTGGATTATACATTAAAAAGTCTTAACTTTCAAAGTGAGGGTTTTTACAGTGCTTGAAAAGAAGTTATAACAAAAATCATGGGGTGCGCCTCAGAGGTGAGAGGTGTTACGATGTAATGCGTTCTGTTGTCCTCCGTGCTGCTGTTCTTGGATGTAGTGAATACTGAAACCTGTTTTTACTTTACATTACATTACATGCATTTAGATTTTTCTAGAATTGGCAGGTTGACTGGCAGCGTTGCCAGATGAATTCACAGATGTAAAGCAAACCTCCTGATGAGTAAACAATGTCCATTAAGCATCTCTTCAAGTGTTTGCAGATGTGACAGCAACTCCTCAGAGTACACAAATAAATGAGATTGCTAAATGCATTTAATATAATGTATGTAATGTAATCTTTCTTCAGATGGTAAGATTAAAAAGGACAGGGCCAGTTTATATGCAAGAATTTATGAAGGTTGCATTGCTATGGAATTTAGGTCATGCAAGGTAATGTGCTCCAAATAGATGATGATGATAATAATAACAATAATAATAATAATTAAGGTAGACCTATCTTTCCTAGCTTATACACGTTTGTGGTTTAAGTAGCTTGGCATTTTGGTGGTTTAGTTTTTGTGTCAACACACTGTACACTGGTAAAAATGAATTATCTTTTAGCCATGTCAGGTTTGGCTGGCAAAGTGGGAAAAAAGCTCTGGGGTCCTATTTTGGTAACAGGAATGCAGTTACCAAAAGCAAGATGCATTACTGGGGTAATGGGAGATGATGCCAAAGCAAAATATTATGAAAGATGCAGGCCGGTGGGCTTCACACAGGACACCTAGCAACCCGACTCAGCCTTTGCCTGAGTCAGAGGAGGATGATGGGAGGTGGAGAATGATGGACCTTTTCGTTTGGCACGGAGGGGATCAGTCTCTATTGTAGAGAGGGCATAGAATGATCTTGGGCGCCAAGGCAAATTCAAACTCTGCAATTTGACAGGAGGCGGACGCAAAAGGAGGAGCTGCTCCTATGATCCAGACGCTGACGCAAGCACAGGATGTGGCAGCTTGTGCCCTCACAATGGAAAGCGTGGAAGAGTTTGGAGGGATGAAAGGGGGCCTTACTTTTGCAGTTTAAGGAATACAATGGAATGTGGAATGCAAGCTCGTGAAGAATTCCTTCTGAAAAGCTTTGGCACACGTCAAGGTGCCAAAGCTTTGTATACTCGCGTATGCTGTGAAATGTGAATATAACTGTTTACAATTTGTTGGAATCTGAAATTGCACACATGCAGAGAGTGAGAGGACACTGTCTCCTGGGAGCTCTGCTGGCTGAGGGGGGACATGCCAGGCAGACAGGAAGTGGCAAGAACTCCAGGACAGGAAGCAAGTGGTCGAAATCGACAGCTGAGGGGAAAAGCCCTGTCGGGCCAGGTGTTCTCTGGCCCTTCCTGTGACTCCACTGAGCCTGGTCTGGCACTCTGTAGAGGGGGCTGAGGTCCCTGAGGCGCAACATAAAATGGCCACCTCTGCTGAGTGGAGAGCCAGCTGCGTCTGCCGCTGTCCATCAACAGCAGTCACCGGAGGTCAGCCGACGCTGCGGCTCGGTTCTCCAGTCCTACCCCCAACCCCCCCCCCCCAACCTCACGCGCCTTTTTAAGCCAGTTCCCTGCGCTTGCACTGCCAGCGTACAGCAGCCCAGAAAGAGAGGGACAGATAATCAGCTGCAATGGTTCTTCTAAAATACGGATGGTCCCTGTTTCACAATGATCAGCTTCACTCTGATCTACATTTACAACTGTTAACTTTTTTAGGACACAAAACGTATGATTTATGAACCGGAAGATGCAGGGGGTGAGACTGACAGCTAGAAAAGAGGCAGGGGCAAAAAATGTAAAAAAGGGAAAGCAAGATTATTTCCCTGGTCAGAAGTCTTTCTTTTAGTGTTTCTTATTTTTGTTTGAAGAGGAGCTGAAGAAGATTTATTTTATCCTTTGTGTTTACACTGTCTAGCTTGGCCAGTAAATAAACACTGGTCTGACAACTAATTTGCTGCTTGCTGTTCTCTGTGCACTGTCATTTCTGAACAGTCACACAGCGCAGGGCTCAATGCTGAATATTTATATGGTACTTTGTATATGTAACTATATTTAAATATTGAAAAAATCTACAGTTATAGCTTAACAGTTGGTGTGATCCTGTAGTTATCATTTGGGAAAAAATAATTTCTAGCCCATGTTCAGGAATGTTACTGCAGCCTTTGACATTACATCTATGGGAAAGGAGAATTGCTTGATCTAAGTGCTGTATTCACATGTGTGTTTTTGTGATGAAGTTATGAACTGTTCTGGAAACAGCCTCTCTATCAACCAGTCCTGAAATGTATTTTTAGTGTGCTAAAAGCTTTTTCAATAACACCACATGCCACTGATGGCAAAGGACTGGAAGCTTGCTGCACTCGAGTTGTGAGACCGACGTAGGGCCTCATCAGACACCACTTTAATGAGTAGCCATTATTTCCTATCAACCAACTATTTAGGTGGTAGTCCCTCTGACTGGAGGGTGGTCAGATTTGGCCAGGGTGAAGGAGTCATAGGCACACCCACGATAATTAGCCAACACATGGTCCACAAATTAGTAGTTGTGCATGGCTAACCACCTGGACGTTGAAAGAATACACCTGACCTACAGCTCACATTAATTGGACTGTGAAGACACAGGCCACATCTTCCAAGAAAATGAATGTCATTTTAGTTCTTTTGATTTTTTTTTATCTATGTAATTCATTCGACTGTCAGAGTTATTGTGGATTTTAACATGAATGTATCAAATTATGTATCAAAGAGCACCTCAAGTGCTTTTTTCATTATTTGCTAGCCAAACATCAGACCCACGTCAAACTTTGTAATTGTATGTATTGTATTGAGACTGAGGAGGGGCATCTTTGATTGTGGTTGATTGTTCCACGCCATGCAAAGATTAAAGTGGCCACAGTTTAAAATCAAGTGTGTAGAGAGTTGTAGCTGCTCTGTTCAATGAAGAACCCTTTTGTATATCTGTAGTGTGTTGCTTAGCTTTCCCTTTTTTTCTTATAATACTTTTTTAAATTGACATTTTGTTAGATTCTTCAACCTCCAGATGCTTTTAACCTTTTCAACGTGAGTAGAATTTGACAGCTTCTTGTTCTGAATGATTGCGCACACAATTGCAAATGAGTGCAATCAGTGGCACCCGGGACACTAGGGACTGGGGAGTCTGCACTTGCGGGTGTTTAAGGAAATTCAATTTTCACAGGCGCTTTCTGGGTCAAACCCGACATGATTTCAGGCAAACCTGCTGGCCACTGGGAGCATTGCCATAAATGACCCGAGGGTGTCAGCTGGAATTCGCCAGTGGCAAATTGAGATACGGTCATCGCTTTCACAGCAACAGGTAAACAGACACGCAAAATTGGCTTGAAGATCTTGCCCTCGTGTCATGCATCTTGGAAACCACCTGTTGAGGAAGGCACAGCTTACTCCAGAACTCGGTCAGCGTCTGGTTTGAGTATGGGTATCTTTGCTGGCAAGTCCTAGATCTTTGGTTCAACATAGCCAGGGTATGTTCCATGGAGCTGCTACAGGTGAAGGGTTTGTAAAGTTAATAGACATGTATGCTCTTCACACATCAGTCTTACCTGGTATCACACGTTTCTGGGCTATCTGCATGCAGTTATGGATCTTTGACTGTCTTCACAGTTTTGGAACTGTCTGTATTAATCTTCCTTTAATTGACCTTCCTTTAAAAGCAGAGGACTTCCAGAACAGTCACCCGCATTAATAAACAGATCTAGTTATCTGATAGAGGGATTGCATGGAACTGAAACCAGAAATACTTCCTGGATTCTAGGCTAACAGTTGCTTACCCCTGACCTGGTCCAATTGGAACAGAGAGCAGTTCTTTTCCTGTTTTTTTCCTCTCTGTTTCTTCTTTCTCTTGTCTTCCATCCTCATACTGACAATGTGACTTTACCTTATGTCCAGGGGCAGGGATCAGAGTGGGTATGAGATGCACTGTGTGTGGGTGATTCTGATCCTGGGGTGTTTATGTGTATAGTGGTCATTGTAGAGGGAGGGTATAGGACAGAGTATGCCGCCTTTTCACTACAGAGCTGGAGGCAAAGCTGCCTGACTACACAATTGAGTTTCCATTGCTTTACCCACAACCAGAGCTGTAGAACATAACATACTACTGAACACTGAAAAGGGGTATGATAAGCCAGCCTGGTTTCAGCTCTACAGTATAAAAGGGGTATAATGAGCCATCCTGGTTTCAGCTCTACGGTGAAAAAGGGGCAAGACAAGTGTGTGCCAAGCAAGCGCCTACAGCTGTGACTCAGCAACATGTCTGATATGCTGTACCACATTCTGCTCACCATTGTACCCAAGTCTGCTGAATTGGAGGGGCAGTGGGACCAATTAAACAAACAATAAAAAAAAGGATTCTACTGAATGTGTAAAGAGGGAAGCCAAATATGAGAGCTGTATTTATTCCCTGTGGCTGAAAAACAGGGTCATGTACCATACAACTCACTGAGCTCTCATTCTGTGGCACACAGGGGTTAGACTGACAGCAGCAACAGCAACAGGAGATCATTATTCCTCAGCTGTTTTTGAATTACAGGCCATGCTGCATTTTCCTCTACAGCTATTTCACTCTGAATTGAATTCATTTTGCGTTCTGGTGTAATTAAATTGTTAACACGCCTCATGTGTTGTTTAGCAGTAGCGCTCCAAGGATAACCTTAATTGAAGTGAAATTACAGCGTTAGAACAACAAGGGTAGTCACAGAAACTACCCTGAAGATGCTGTTGTTTATCTCCTGTCTCAAACAGCAGCAGTGTGCCTCTGACCATGTAATTGCCCACATCAGACCTCTCTCGCACCAAAAAGACCACTCAGATTGATTCTATGAAGCAGAATTGTCCTTCGTAATGCTAGCTGTTTATTGCTAATATGATTAGCACACACCTTTCCTCAAAGATACGTTACAAAATATATGGCACAGGTAGGCGTTGCTGTTCCTGGTCTATGCCTGGATGGATATCTACACATTAATAATTAAGAGTTAATGGGGGCTCAGATGGAATAAAAAAGGGAAACACCTCAGGCACTCCAGCATTAGGGCTACCCACCTCTGGCTTATGGTTTAAAGCAGTGTTTCTCAACCCTCTCCTGGAGTACCCCCTGCCCTGCATATTTTAGATCTCTCCCTGCTCCAACACAGCTGATTCAAGTGATCAACTCGTTATGAACTCCTGAAGCTGCTTAATAACAAACTGATCATTTGAATCGGCTGTGTTGGAGCAGGAAGAGATCTAAAACATGCAGGACAGGGGGTGCTCCAGGAGAGGGTTGAGAAACACTGGCCTAGAGGATATGTACGTTGTTCTACTTTAAATCAGCATTGTTCCACCCAGATCTTTAACCTATGACCTTCTGGCCAGCAGTTCTTCCACCAAGCCACCATCCCAGGAGCAAAACATCACTTCTCCATGGCTACATCTAATAGCATTACGCGCAGTGTTGTGCATGAACGCTCATGAAAAGAGCGTGTTCATTGAACGTGCTCATTTTTTCGGTGAACGTTGAACGCATCCGTTTGCAACTAAAGAACGTGAGCTTGAGCTTGTTCAGGTTTGCACGACATTCGGAATCCTTGGGCGTGTTAAAGTTACTGCTTGATGAATAAACACGGACGGCGTTATTCCATACTCGAGACGTTTTTATTAGCGCAACTCATCAGCTAGACAGCTGAACAGCTTGCAACCAACTGCCCATATCCTGTGTAACAATCACTGCACATGTAGACGTACACATAAAATAGTCCCTGGACAATACCCTTATATGATAGGGTACATGGTGCACTGTAAACACTGGCTTAGCTTAAACTATTTTTGCAAAATGGCTATTGCAAGTCATTGATGCACATATGCAAATGAGAAAACAAAGGAATTTACTTTGTGATTTGAATTTTATTACTTTATTTGCTTCCACTAGTAAAATACATAACTTATGAATGTATAAGTATACACAATCAGTGGGAAGTGACAATGATTGGGGGCTGGGGATGGATGGGTAGGAAGAGGTTCTACTGAAAAAGATAAGCTCAGAGCAGCTCATTTAAAAAATGGAAAAAATGAACTGGGACTGTGAACTTGTTCAAAATTCAAAATTGTGAACTATGAACGTGAACTTGTTCAATTTAATCTGTGTGAACTGAACTTTGAGCTAGCTCTTGTGAAGTGTGAACTTGCACAACACTGATTACGCATTTCTGTTCAAACATATCCTCACGTAACCTTATACTTCAATAAAAAATTGTTTTTTGAGGACCACCAGCAGTTTTGACTCATTTGTATGAGAAATATAAAAAGCAATCTTCATCGGTAAGCCCTTCAAAGATCAAATGCGGTGTTTTTATTGACATTTATGTAGCATGAAGTGATCCAGGCCTATTAAATCTACAATTTCATCACTGATATTGCCATAAAAGGTATAACAGCTTGCTTTGAAGGTTCTCCTGAAATTGAAAACCCTGAACATTTCAGATCAAGACATTATTAGTCTTGGTGATGTCACAACAGGCACTTTGTATTTCTGACAACTAAACTTCTGACTTGTTCTGGAAGTATGCTCCTATTTTCTTCAGCTCTTCCAGACTGCCAATCATATGACTATACAAAAGACTGTTTTTGTTATTTACATAAGTAATAAGCTGTAAAAAAAAAGAAAAAAAAGAAAAAGAAACAGCACCACTCACAGGAAGGAAGTCAATTCATAAAATGCCATATCGCCATCTAGGGGTAAAAGAATGGTAGTTATCATTGCTTTGGGGGAGCAACTCGATGCGCAAGTGAGTGAGGGGTGCTAACATTTTCAGGGCTGTTTCATCACAGCCAAATTTCACATTTTATTCCTTTTTTTCGGGCTTTGTCTTTAAAGTAAAACATGGAACATTCCCTTTGTTGTTGGCACTTTAGCTGGCCTCTCTAACACATGCTGACAAGTTAGCTGGTGAATGAGGGGTTGGAACATGTAGTACGTTGACATAAGCTCTGGCTGATGTGGGCCCAGCTTTCATCTGGGCACGCAAGTTATTCAACAAACCACCTCTGAGAGCCCGCCTTTGAAATTGTCACTAATTTATTTCAGAGATTGACTGCAGTTGTGTGGCCAGAAAACTGTTATGGGTCACTGGCCATTTTGACAGCAAATGAATTAAAAACGTGTTCCAATAAATCCTGAATCTCCAGTAGAGTGTATCGTCTGTTGAATACTAATCAGCAACTCTTATTCTAGTTGGGTTCTTATGTATGTGCCTTTCATGGCTAACGGTGCATCCAAGAACGTAGCAGAAAAAAACATTCGGTTGGTTTCGACTTTCCTGTGTAAGATGTATAGATGTATGGATCCTGTACCAACTCTTTTGTTGTCAGTTTGAATTAGTGATACAATCAATGGAGGGTGTATGTAAAGCAATACCATTTATGCTCTCAAAAACATAACTGCTTCAGCTAGGTTTCAGTTTTCCCAGTAGAGGTTATTAAAAATGTGATAGTTCTAAGCTCAAAACATAAATATAGTTCTAGCTGTACCAGCTGATGAATCCATTTGAAGACCAGAGGTGATTAAGAAGAGATACTGTCAAAAGTAATGTGGTCCTTTTATTCCCAACTTACCTATTTACCAGAAGGTTGTGTGTTGTCCTAAATTACAGTTTCAAAGAGGTTATGACAAAACAAAAGGCACTCAGAGTTCTTTTGCAGCACAGTTGAAAAACTGGGTTAATTCAATGTTTACGTGGGGGAGAAGCTGTCTGAATTTAAATTAAGTCTTTCAATGAAGTGAAATATTTTGATTTAATGGGGAGAAAACCTCAAGACACATAACCACAGATAGAATATTGGAATTGTTCAAATTACTTAAGGAGAAATAAGAACTATAACGCGGCCTGTCAGGTACATCTTGCTCTTCCATCTGCTACGCTTTGCTGAAGCCAAACTGAAGTATAGTTTTAATTTCTCAGTAAATTCAGGCCTTGTTCAGGTCATCGGAAGGTTTGCTACTGGAGCTAACCTGATGTATGGAAGAATAATGGAGAATGAGTGGAACTACCATCTGCTGTCAGCTACCAACTAATCTCAACCAATCAAAATACTTTGCATTTCACAGCAGAACACTAGAATTGGCTTAAATCACAGACAAGACATGACAGCTCCACCCATTTTGGGGTTCATGAAGTCTTCAGTAACTAGGTAATACATAACCAATTGAATTTTGGCCTGACCTTCTGCATGGTAAAAGCTAGAGGGTAAACCCTCCATGGTAAATCCACTAATAATCTCAGGCCCTGTACAGCCTGCTTCATAAGTCTGGCAGCAGTGAAGCTTATTTATACACATAATCCTCCCCACATTCATGGCAAAAACACTGAGCGCTCCATTATTGAATCCTTCTTGAATCCCCTATGCAAACACACACTAGACAAACACAAGAAGACTTGTTTTTTTGCTTTAGAAGTGTTCTTTATACAACAATCAAGTTGGCAGTGCTTCAGACAGTAAAAAAAAAAATCCATACAAATATCACAAAAGCACCAATACGTTCATCCCAAAGCATCACCTGTGCCTTGGACAATTATTATATATGTGATTTTAAAATCACCACCACCACTTGTCAATCAAGTATAAGTTAAGCCCTGCCAATCGATTCAGCTGAGTGAGAGTCAACGCAAGAAAGATGTGCCACATGTCGATTCAACACTTTATTGCTGTTCAGCAGGAGTATTTAATGTCCCCTTATTGACTATGATCCAGGACTAAACCACATATTTGGACAAAAGGTGATTGGTCGAATGCAGAGCATGCGTCAGAGTTAATTGGTGTAGTTAAATGCTCTTCTGGTAACACAACAAAGGCTTTTCATCTGTGATATCTACTTTATATGGAGGAAAAAAAAAATGCAGGTCGCTGCATCTCTAAGCATGAAATGAATTTAATGACTTCAAAAGAAGGCTTACAGTCTTCTCTTATTTTTTTTGTAGATTTGCCTAAAGCAAATCTCTATAATGACTATGGCAATACAGGCACGAGTGATGTAAACGTGTTCTTGTTCCGTCTGTGTATAAAACAGGAGAGGTGCTCTTTGATTTGTGTCCAACATCACTGGCGGAGGCACTGCATCTCATTTCAGTCACGTCACACGGTCGGCACTGACTCCGGCCCGTGGGTGTTTTGGCGCCGTGGTAACAGGCCAGAAAACGTCAGCGTCAATACATCCACAATATTCCTTTTCATTGTCCAATTGTGCTTCCACTTGAATGCTGCACGCTGGACACGTGTATCTCTCCCGTGATGAGTACACCGAGCGCGCTCACTTCCGTCAAACTAAACTGCGCATCACAGGTAAAAAAGGGTCCAGATCGCAGCTGCCTGATGTACACATACTGAGAGCTTGTTTTTATTGGACCACCACATGCTATAGCCAGAGAGACACAGGCCATTTGCTGTTACTCATTTGCACGCCATACTTTCAGAAAATGCCCTCAAATGCCCTCTGAAGTTGATGACCTTGTGGTGATGAATACATGGCTTCATTGTCATGTAGCCAGAGATGATGTGGACAGGTGCTTTACAGAGGATACAGTTATTCAAAAGCAAATGAACTTTTGTCTGTTGAAACACAGTTCACTGACATGGATCTTTTTTTTTTCCTTTTCACATTATTCAAATGTACTGCAGTTTATGAAGCCATTAATGATTGTGGCATAATACACACAAAGCATGAACAAAAAACTAAAACCAAAATGGCTTTGAACACAACCCTCAAAACCAAGCTTTCTCATGTAAATAAATGAATGGCTGAACTGTCGCGCAGCAGCAGAATGCCAAGACTACAAGACTATGCGAAATTATCTGTGGGACTGTTATTTCTTTAAAAAAAAAATCATTTGCATTGATAGGCCATAGGAAAAACACAAAGTTCAGGGCCCTAAAGTACCGAATGATGATTACAATTTATGTCCATTAGAGGTCATTATTTCCTTACACTACTTCAGTGTAGGTGATGTGTTTTTTTTTTTTTGTTTTTTTTTAGCTCTGCCTAAAGGACTCGCTCTTGAACATTCCCACATCTGGCTCATGCAGGTGCCAGTGGGCGCATTTTCGTTTTCATCTCGTTTCGTTAGCAACAGTTTTCAGAACCGCAAATGAAGATCTCTCACTGCTGGTTTCAATGTGACAATGAGAGAAAGAAAAATAGCACGCCGCACACAGAAAGTGCTTCACAATGTACCGGAGGCATATCTGCCTTTAAAAACAGAGGAAAAAAAAAACCTGCACCTGTAGTACCTAACCCAGAAAGTCAGCTCAAGCTAATAGCTAAAAGCAAATGTGATGGCAACAACTGAGCATAATGCCTTGCTTAGATTGTGAGTGCGTGTGAGTGTGTGTGTGCATCAGGGTTTCCGTTAGCTGGTAATTACCGGTTTTTGCCTGTAAAAAAAAAAAAAAAAAAAACGATAAATTAAAAACTTGCCAATCAAAATGTCCGGTAATAATGCTCATACAAAACATAGCTATAACGAAGGCTATCCCTAAACAGGACATTTGTCTTTTGACAGTGAAACAGCCCATTAACAGCCTACAATACTTTTTTTTCCCCCAAAAGGGTGCGTTCTTTTATTGAGCGATACTTGCTACTAGGCCCACTCTGGAGGAGGAGAGAGTGATGCAGCTTACGTGCATTGCAAGCTGCAAAGACACATTGGGCACGTTTGATTTCAAGTCGGCAGCAGAGGACTTTGCCGCAATGAAAAAAAGGACAAAATAAAATGTTACCTGGTAGCCTATAGACTACATTTGATGCCATGTAGGCCTAGCCATTTTTTTAAACAGGCTACAGATGTTACAGGTTATGGATGTTTCATAATAATCTACAATTTAGCGGCTAATGTTGAGATTTTGCTCAATTGTTACTGTTTGTTTTGCAAACTTACATTACTGTTCATTAAATAGTCAAATTGATTTGAGGTCATTGTCATTGTTTCGTCAACCTAGGTGTACATTATATATGCGTTTGTAACATAGACTGTTATTGAAACGTGGCTGGTAAGTTTCAAATTTGTCCGGTAAAATAAATTCTTTCTGGTCGCCGGACTGGCAAGAAAAAATTCTAGCAGAAACCCTGGTGTGCATGTGCGTGTGCTTGTGTTTGTGTGTGTGTGTGTGTGTGTGTGCGCGTGCGTGTGTGTGTGTGTCGGGGAGTCGGGGTGACAGTGGGGTTACAGTTTCTGAGACAGCCCATGGCTCGTACACTGTGTACCTGTTTGTGGCACTAAAACGTGTGGCCTATAAAGGCAGATTAAAGGAGCCCGGAACATATTAAACTCAGCAGGAGAGGAGATTGTGCCTCTCCTGAAATATCAGACGGAATGAATAAATTTTAACTCCGGCATTTGATCACATCTGTAGACCGTGATGGTTAAAAATGTAAACTTCAAACTGCTTCTCCTTCAGGTTCAAGACATCCGTCTTTTTTTGTTGTTGTCAGTACATTTTCTGGGAGGGGGTGAGCAGTCTGGAGTGTTGATCTAATGTCAGACACAGTAGGCTGGGGTAGATTCAAGGCTACGATGTCAGGTGGAGCGAACCACTCTTTTTGAAGAGAGTAATATAATCTGCCATAAATCTCACAGGAATGCAGGAATACAGGGTTCAAGCCAGTTGGTTAAATTTGCACTGGGATTTTCGACATCTCCATTGATATGTCTTTACAGCTGAAACTGCAGCTGCAAAGGCTACAGCTGCAGAGGAGTCTGCACTGAGGTAGAGATCCTTTACCAGTATGTGTGAGTGCGATTACTGATCTTCACAATCTAGCTCCCTGTGATGCGATAACCCCATCATGGAATTACATGCTACACCCCTAACCGTCCTGGTTTCTCAGGTGGATCCTCCCAGATTTGTGCCTGTGATCACTTTGAAAGAAGGGCATTTTCTTTCCTGCTCTTGCACAGGATTTTTTAGGAATACAAATCAGCATCCTTCACACGACAGAGGAGACACCGTAACAGCAGAACAAAAGCAAAACTAAATCAACTATGAACACTGTTTTAGTTCAAGTCTGTAGAATGTTAATTTTTTTTTCTATGCAAGCACGGATGCCATCAGAAAGGCTACGCTTTAAATATAAAATTCGAGCGTAAGGTTTTGTGATTGCTTGGTGGTCTGTAAACCTGTGGATTTTATGGAATGTAACAATAAAAACTTCATACAGCAATGAATCCTGCAAAATGGACAAACATAGAACTCTTTGGCACGTTACATTTACATTAAGAAAACAATCAGACAACAACAATAACAATAATAACAATATTTTTTAAAAAATGCTATGGTTATACATATGGCGCATTAGACCCATCGAGATACCGGAATTTGGCACAACAACAGCCGGTCTAAACTCCACCCCTTTAGCTGTCAGTCTCAGTCCGCAGCTCCTTGCTGCAGATCCGCGTCGTCTCACCAGCTGCTCGAGGTCATCTCCAAGCCGAACGTATCATACCTTGCAGAGATGAGGCTGAACCACTAGGGGGCAACCTCTGGCCTCCCCGCTCCCCTCCTCCGCCTCAACGGCACCCTCTGCTGGACAGCACCTCACCCTGTACTGGCTCTCCAACATGGGCTTTATAGTGCAAAAAGTCTGACTGCGGTCCCAGCTCTCCTGTGCTGTGAGGGTCATTTTCGGAATGGGGAGGAGGCTGTGTTTGGTTTGACTCCTGGGACAGGCCTGGCGAAAAGGATAAGGTAAGAGATAGCCGTTATTACTCTGAGCTTGTTGTATGGAGGCTCACTGCCTCCCACACGTGAAGTAAAATTTGAAAGACTGCTCCAGGTGGGAGGACGGCGGTCTTTATGCGCCTTCCACAGACACTGCTGAGAAAATGTCTGCTGAAAGCACGGAGCAGGAAGCCCTTAACGGCCTCGCTCCTTCTGATTTCTGAGAACAGCCGCCAATTGATTTTCGGCAAACAGCAAAGCCGGAGATTTGTGCCTAACAGCAAGAGCTTTAAACACCGCCGTGCCCGGCAGATTTACACCAGCAGAGTGGAGTTATCGGCTTGACGGCTTCAGGTGGAGTTCGCCCAGAAAAAGCTTTGGTGACATAGCCGTAAACAGCTTGAAGTAAGGAAATAAGCAGAGAGTAGGGTAACACCACACACACACGTTATATTAATATATATACAGATCCATTCAATCCAGATAGCAAAATAAACACTCATTCAGCAAAAGCTTCAGCGTCAAAAGCACCTGTTACTCTCTTTGAACAAAGTTCTGGAACAGATTTAAGATCCTTCCTATGATTCTATTGTGTTTATTTCAATTTTGGAATTGACATTTGCCTGCATTCTGTATTTTAGCCTTAGAAGCTGCAGGTTGTGCTGAATGACGGTGTTTATTGTGGTATCAGGGTTGAACGGATGGTCATTTTAAAGGGCAAACAGAATGGTCCTGAGGAAAAAAAAATCACTCAGGGAAAGAGGATGTTTGGATGTGCCAAACATTAATTGAAAACCTGTCTGAGGACCATGTGTGCTCTTTGCACATCCAAGCAAATGCTTGCCCTGAGGTTCAGTGTAAAATATATGTTAACCTCCACTTAATTAAAATGCTAAACACTAAGGTAAGAGGAAGGTCATGTATATAGGTACTAGAGATCCTAGGTGCCCTGTGAGGTTTACATAGGGCCACACAGACCACATGACAAACACAGACAGACAATCAGACAGACAGACAGGTGAGACTAGACTTACTTGTTTGGTGGGGTGGGCCTGAAAAACATAACATTTGAAAGCACAAATGAGAGGATGAGCCAGGAATTAAGTGTATTACACGTCAATTCATGGAAAAGTAACAGAGACAGCACGTGAGAACGGCAAAATCCTCAGCCAGCATCAATGGAACACCCGTGCTGCCAGGATGCTGTTTGTCAGCTGGGTGGCTTGGGTCGTTGTACTGGGCATTAGTTCTTAGTTCACATTTTAATCAGGACCCTCTGGCCTGGCCAGGGGTGGAGCCGATGGCTCATTGCAGAGGGAGTGAGGACCTGTAGTGGGCCCTTATATAGCCTATTATAGGCTGTATGGAGATGCAAGATAGAACCAAGGGGAAACTTACGGACACGGAAGGGCGGAACGGAGAGAAATGCGGATTACAATGAGGTGTGCTATTTCAGCACATCTCATTGTGTGAGACCATTTTTAAATACTGCGGCTCCATTAGCAGTGACTGCGATGGGAAATAAAACAAGACAGCCCGCGATCGCCTAGTTCCTACTTTGGGACTCGAACAGAGGGCGTAATTTTCCTGTTTGTACGCTTACACAAGGATACTGGACAGCGAATAAAGTTTTCTGTAACTCTATTGTGTCTCTGCTCATTCAAAATAAATATCACGGCGAGAAACTTAGCTAGGGGTCGGTCGAAACCATTACGCCCTCAGTCTGACTTTTTATTTTTTTGCCGCAATGAAGACACACAACTAAACAACAAAAATAAATAAAAGGCAGATTGGGTCCAAGGTGGGCCCCTTTTGTAACTGGAAGAACCGTGGGCCTGGGGCAGCCCCACTCTCTGCCCCCCCCCACTCGCTCTGCTACAGGGCCTGGCTCTTTTCTGAGACACAATCATCTGGGTTGAGCACAAAAGACAGCTAAAGAGAAACATGAACGTGAGCGGATTTGAACCTACAACCACCACCCCACACATACAGACTGACCTGTGCTGCTGGAGCAGTGGAAAAGTGAGGCTCACCTGAGTGCCCTGAGCGGAGAGATGGCTGACACCTTGACCACAGGTTTGGGGCCAACAGCAGGGGGCATCATCACCAGCAGCCCGCTAGAGGGCTTGGGCGGCGCCCCTCGGGCGGGGCTAAGGGGGAGGGGCCTCTGGGGTGGGGACGGTGAATGCCTGGGCTGCAACTCTGACACCAGCTGAGAGACAGGGAGAGGGAGCGACATTTCAACATTAGTTAAAAAAGAGCAAATTTTTCAGAGTACAAAAATAAAAAGAAAAAACAACAGAAATTAGGGGAAAAAAAACCAGAAAAACACAGGAAAGCAAAACAAACAATCCTACATTTTCAAAAATAAAAAAACAGAATAGCTTGTTGTTGAACCACTTATTAAGATAGTACTGGGTTGTCGGTCTCATCAATATGACAAAGTACATCATTTTTGGCCCAATTCAATTTGAATCACTGCAAGCTGTTTGTCATTTTACAAAAACTATTTTCCTGTTTCAATCTGGCCATTATCATCGTCTTCAAGATTAAAATAGTATTTGTCTGCCTCTGTAGGCCTTGTTGATTTATGTACGGCCAGATTTGCCATTACAGAACTGAAACCAGTGAGCATACACAGAGGGAGAGAGACAGAGAAAGAGCAAAGGAAAGAAAGACAGAAAGTGAGAGGAGGGAGAAAGAGGAACGAAGGTATGGAGAGAAGGAAACTTTCAAAAGCTGTACTCATGAGCTGTCACAGAAGAGTAAACATCTACAACTCAATGCTCTCAAATCAAGCTCGCGTCAATGAAAATTTCCCTTCTTCTACAATCTCACCATCACATTTATGGTACACTTTCATTTAATTCTTCAAGGTTTCTGCTCAGTTTATAAAATGCATTTTTGATCTCTAATCTGAACATTGCTCAAACTTAAAACCATGTCATTGGCTACGTTCCCATTTTGCCTTATAAAACTAATGGCCGGATTAGGGTCTTCCACTTGAGGACACTGGCAACTGGATACAGCAACCCCCAAGCTTCAGATGCAAACAGAACCCCCCAACATGTGTCCACCAAGCTATTCAGCTGACCTGCAACACAGGACATGACACATAGCAGATACATCTGTTTTTTTGTAACGGTTTGAGAAACAAGATCTCTCCGTCCCCCTCCTCTGATACAGCTGGCCATAATCTGTGTCCCCTGTCATCTCCCCAGGATTTATCATCACAGAAACAGAAACCTCCCTCAAAGACCTGTGGCAGGAACCCTGTGGCCTACAAAAGACAACAAAAAAGCACAGACTGAGAAAATCCTGACCTCTCTTGATGGTTCACCCTCAGTTCTCCAACTGAAACAGGGGAATCAATCAAGTCACTGTCAGCTTTGTGACTCCTGCTTAAACAAAAAGGAGAATACTGTACATGATGGTGTGATCTGGTGAGGAAAACAGGTATTTTTCACACACGTTTCCACCCTGTAGATAATTTAACTGTGTTGCAACTACATATAATACTGAGCTAACGGTATTGTAGCCACCTACAAGATGGAGATAATAGTATTGTAGCTACTTATAATACTGTACAAACAGTATTGTAGCTACATACCACACTGAGCTAACAGTATTGTAACTACCTATAATATTGAGCTAACAGTACTGTAGCTGCATATAATACTGAGATAAGTGTTGTAGCTGCTTATAATGCTAATATAACTCAGCTAACCAGTTTCGCATCCTTTTCATCTAGAGTATAATAATATCTGCATAATTAGCATCTTGTTTGCTGGGCAAAATAAAGTTGGTAACAGTAACTTCAGTAGGTAAAATGGATTCTGCCAGGCCAAATTAGATTGTGTCTTTTTGCTGGTTTATTGTGTTTCAACATAAGGCATAAACAAATTTCATTACAAACAACAGTCTAGTCTAGTACTACATCCGTTCTAGTACTTTTATAGACTTTATAGACTAGCTTCAAGCATCTGAGTTGCTGATTTCCCTCTATTTCTTGACATTGAACTATTGAAGGTGGGCATGTGTTGAGTGTATTTTTTATTTCAGGAAATTTTTACATTGTGATCAGTGTGGATCACACAGCTCGGTGTGGTCGAAACAAACTGGACCTCTGTCTAGGGTGGCCACCATTGTGCCAACTGCACAAGAGTGGGCTCCTACACCCGTACATTGAAAGTTTAATATTCCCACAATGCACAGTTTGTGTCAAAATATTTTTTTTTCCCCTCAATTACCCTGTGACAATAATGTTCTGGGTAACGACCAGTGGATTCTTCCCTGAGGGGAACATTTTGTACAGATTTCTACCCTTGAAGCCTGATGCAGGATCTAACCTGGTTAGCACAGAGGGCCTGCTATAAGGCCTGCTCTGCCTCTGTGTAACAGCCTCCCCTTTCCTCCCTCTCTGTGTGCCAGAGCAGATCTCCAGGCCGTTGAGACCCTGCCAGTTCCACTGCGCTTGTCCTGTAGCAGCTAGAGATGCTCTCCCTTCTCCGTCCCCTTCCAAAAATTGGTCAGACTTGCCCCTGGTGATTTGGGTCACAGTAGCCCCTTCAACAGGCACATAGGGTCTAATTATTGTAGCGCCTCAGAGTTTTTAAACACAGCAGCCATATCATCCACATATGCAGTCAGTTACATCCACAATGCACCACAAACCTCCATCTAAATTACATTACATTAGATTATTGTCTTATTCAGAGTGACTTACATAGGTTACAATTATATGTTATCCATTTATATACCTGGATATTTATAAGTATCTTGCCCAAGGGTACAACAGCAGTGCCCCAGCAGCAACCTTTTGCTTACGAGTCCTGCTTCTTACCACTATGCTACGCTGCCACCTTATAGTTGACGAAGAAGCAAAGCAGAGGCTATATTGATTATAAGTATAGGTGACCAGAGAGGGGACACCACTCTCCTACTCCTAGTAGCATAAGCATGCTGTTTATTTCTAATATACTTTGCTGTCCACAGCATAAAAGCTCGACTAAGCTTGGTCCTTGGTTCTAAGCACCACTCCAAAGTCAAAAGCAATCAAGGTCTTCAACACACAACTCAGTCTTGGTATCTTTTGATCAAAAGGACAAAAACACATAACCCTAAAGCCCTTCCGTTTTGCAATGCTTAACAAAGTTCTTTATTTAAAAATGGAGTGAGACTTCTCCATGTGACAAAATGACCAGGGTGTGTGAGTGCGTTCATTACACTAGTCATTATTTATTAGGGATGGGCTTTGCCACTTCACCATTATTTTCAAATAACACGTACCCCTTTCCTTGAGAAACAGTGACACCACTTAGTGTGAGATCAAGAGAAAGAGAGATGGATGATAGAGGGACAAGCAGAGAGAGAGACAGGTAGAGTAGCAGCCTGCTAGGGAAGGGGAGAGAGATACAGTTTTCTAAATCTAAAAAACTGCCTTGTGTTTCTCTTGGTTTCCCAGCTCTGCAGATGTTGCAAGGACTAGCGAAGCGCAGATGCTCCAGACCTTCAGCGCAGTAATATGATCAATGTCAAAACAACTGTTTCCAGCTCTACTGCGCACTGACATTTTTCACACTCTCACAGCAGCCTCGCCTGAAAGCCGCCGTGAACATTTGCTGACGATTAATCATGCCGTATAAAAGATTCATGACAACAACGGCAAAAAAGCAAAATGCGCTGCCTGTTGCTTTTTGTCAGACTTGACAGCACAGCTCCGCAGCAGATCGACGATTTTGGGAGAAAAGCTAAAGAGCTCCAGACACTAAACTCTGCTACTCCTTCAGTGCACACGAGGAAAGACTGCGTGGGCGAATGACACACATATAGAGGACATGTTCTGCCCTCTATATGAGCTCCAGGGTCAGCTTACACAGCCTGCTCCCAATCCAAACCACTTTGTGAGGAAATATGAAACTGACGAGGCGTTACGATCGAAGGTTGAATGTAAGAAATGGATGGGTTCACAAGGGAAAAAAAAAAAGAGAGTTGCAGGCCAACTTACCAATGGTGCCCTTGCTGGGTTGACTGGCAGGGGCTTCTTGGGTGGGCTGAGCTTGAGGGGGGGTGCTGGGGACTTTGGGGGACCGGTGGGGGGCTTTCCTATGGGGAGAGGTGGTCGAGCCACTCGGTGGTCGTGCTGGGTGTGGGGGGAGGGGGAAGGAGAGGGGGCGGGGCGCAACGGGCGGACAATATTGACAGGCTGGGTTCCGTTGGGGGTGGGGCCAGGTCTGAGGGGCAGGACCTCCTTGCTGGTGTGAGGAAGCTGTGGGGATAAAGGGTGGGGAGGGGGGGCATCAGGTACTAAAAAAGGTGTGTGTTGGAACTTTTCTTTTATAAAATCCATATTCCACATGAAAGCAGAAATAATCATCTCAAATCCTTACATGACATATTTGTTTTTAAAATACAGTTCTTATATTTTTCATTCTATATTTAAATGTATATTACTTTTAGAGATGCATGCCTATTTGTATGAAGTTTGTGAAACTAACTTTTTGAAGACAAAATTCTGCCAGTATAGAATGGATTTTCTGCTATATAACCTGCATGGTCAGGGCATTTTTATTAAAGCTTTTATTATTAAGCTTTTAGAACAATACAAGCTAACTTAATGTTGTGACTGTCTAAAACTCCCTAATGTAGTTTTCTCAAATCTGTCAAACTACTTCTGTCTTATTGCAGCTGATGCTTTTATTCCCTGAATGTATGCTCTGCTCACTGATCCCTGGAACTAAAAGTAGAGATTTTGCCTCAGCATGTTCTGGCTTTGTGATTGGTTTGCTAAACTGATTGCTCAACCCCTTCCAGAATGTTCCCTATTCACTTCAGTACAACTTCACAACAGTATGTTCTCTATCTGTCAGAATAATTCAGAGCTGTGGAGCCTGAGTTTCGGTGCAAATGTTAAAAAAACAAAGCAAGACTGATCATTTTGGCCCTATTTTCCAGTCTGACTTTCACCAGTTTCTATGAGAGCCCAAACCTGGGATGGTGTTTTATTGTTACTACCCGTAATGCACCCTGTCTCTCCAATCTCCTTGGAACATTCTCTACAGCTGCTTTTAAATGACCCACGTCTGGACTTGACTGGGCTTTAAGAGATTTATTTTAATCCATGGAGAACACAAAAAAAAATCTGAAAAGGTAGAGAGCGAGAGTGAAGAAGTCTAGCTCTCTGAAAAGAAGACAAACCAAAGCATCTTTTTTATTTAACCACCAAGGTTCATCCTTCACACTTACGAGGCACCTGTTTCATGATAATAATGCTCTTCAAAAAGTAAAGTGTTCACAAGACAATGAAACTGAATGGCCTTTAGTTACCACAAGAAAAAAAAAATTCTCTGTACAGAAAAAGAACATTCTCTGTAAAAAAATGTATGGTGTATCAAAACACAAAACATACATTAGGGGAATATTGATCAGTCTTCAATAAGCAAGGTGTTTTGTTGGAGGTGTATTCAAGGTGTATTCTTTTAGGGGAAGAGCAATTATCACTGTATTCAGAGTATACTCCTCAAGTAACTTAGTCAACCACTACACAATTTTATTACTGTTTTAGATACTTTCTGTGGTCACTGTAATTCATACTATCACTCACTGCCTGTGTCCACCATGAATGTATCATCTGATGCACCTGAATTAGAGGTCTGAAGCTAGCTAGCTGGTATGATAATTTTAGGGACAGAATAATTTGTTTTCTGTAATTACATAGCAACGGTGTTTATACTGGTTTTGGTGTTTCCATGACCACACACACAGTCCTGCGTTTTGACAAGTTTTGACAAGGCAGGCACACATTTTCCCCAAGAACTCTATAGTTTTCTCTCTGTTTCATATGCATAAACATCTAGCATTAGTCAGTGATAATTCTTCAGCCAAAAAGCTACAATATCAATGTACAGGACCCCAAAATTCATCATAATGGTTTCAAAAACAGTACTCAGCCAGGGTGCATCCACCTCCTTACCATCTTCTTAGATCACAACAGGAAACTCATCACTTAGCTACCTACTTTATCTTTGAAAATGCTGCATGTAGATAACTGAGATGCCTGTAATCTAGCTACCTAATTTTGTGCTGTAAACTTGTCAGTGTTCCATTTTTTTCCTAAAAGGCTAGTCTGGTAATTAGTTTGTACATAACGTTTATAACCATTAAAGCAGGGATGGTGGATATTCATAGAATAAGTATATTTTCAACTGGGTTGGATAATCAGATAGGATCATGTCTGAAGTGATTTTGGTTTTAGGTTGGTTTGAGAAAGAAAATAATGCTAGTCACGCCCAGGTTCATGTTTCTTATTTAACAATAATAAACACACTGATATACAGCTGTTGATTGTTCAGCTCTTTCAGGTCTGGTTCTGTTGCTGTGATTCTTCCAACCAAGGGAGTAAAGCCTTCCACAGTCTATCTTGGACAAACTCCACTGTGAGAACTTCTCACAGTGGAGCAAGGGCTGTTCTCTGAGGGTTTACATGTAGTTTACAAATATCATATAACATATAGAGTATTACCTACTTGAGCCTGAATCCAAACTAACATTTGATGAGAAGAATCAATAGGTTTTTCAACTTGAGACTAAATGTTTGGTTGGACGCATGTCCAGACCACATCACCCAAATTGCTAATTCACAAGACTGACTTGTAAATGCTTGGTACAGGAAGCCAAACGTTTTCTGTAAGCCTCATTCTCTCACAGAAGAGCCTAGGACACAGCTGTGATGCATTGTCAGTACTTCTCTCTGACAGGGGAGATGGGAGATAGACAGCTGAAGACCTCTGTCACACTGGGACTCAGACTCACCTTCTTGTTGTTGCTGCTCTTGCCAGATGACCCGACCACCTTTAGGTGGAACGCTGGATTCAGGTGTCCGTTCTTTACCTTCTGCTCAGACGCATCTTTTCTGGGAAGAAAATAGATTCACAAAATGAGCGGTCAGAATCCAGGTCAATACCGCAGCGGTTCTCGCAACCCAACTCAATTAAAGTGGATTTCCGGAGGGCCAGGCTTTCAATCCTGCTGGAAATTGGGTTTGCTGGTCCTAGCTGTGAGTACGGCAGACTCTGGGCCCTCTATCCTACATGCCTTCCACACACCAATGGGTGATTTTGACTGGATTTAAAAACATACAGCCACATTCCCACACAGTCAATGGTGTCTTCCACCTTCACACCACAGCCACTGTCACCAAGCCACTCCAAGCTATGTGATTGCCCAGCTTGGCTTGATTTATATTTACATTTACATTTATTCATTTGGCAGATGCTTTTATCCAAAGCGACTTACATTGGTTACAGTTCTGTACAATGTTATCCATTTATACAGTTGGATATTTACTGAGGCAGTTGTGGGTTAAGTACCTTGCCCAAGGGTACAGCAGCAGTGTCCCAGTGTTCCTTTCGGCTACAAGTCCTGCTCCTTAACCACTATGCTACACTGCCACTACACTATTGTACTGCTTGACAATTTCCACCTTACCAGGTCATCCCACAGCTGCTGCCATTATAAAAAAACATTCTGACTAGTGAGACATGCCATGCTTGATACCAGCACAGAGACAAGGTTGAGGGACCCCTTTTTAGCCTGGGACTCCAAATTAAACATGAAACTGGCAGTAGCTGTACTGCAACCTCTCAGTTCCAGCACAAGGATCTCAGTTTCAGCCACCCCATTGCCAACACATTCTGCTATTTTAAAACTATTTGACGATAAGCCTTGTCCATCCCAACAACCATCCACCTTGGCTCGAAACATTGCACAGCCAAAACACTAGGTGCAATCAATGAATGGGCTTTTGGCTCACTTACAAACTTCTTTCTGTCCAGCACTTTCTGTCGCACCCAGGGCACCAACAAAACACACCTAGCAAAATGCATCCTCTAACACATAACTCTGCCCACTTACAGGAGAAAAAAAAACATTTGAACATGTATCAAACATTTCCTACAGCATTCATCCACTCTTGAGGTGCTCTTCACACTCCCTTTCATATCTAAACCTCTATCTCATCCCCTTGGCCACCGCGAAAGAAAATATTATTCAGCTGGAGAAACAGAGATACTATTCCTATTTCAATGCAAAAGTAAATCGGCCCTATATGTGGTGTCTTTCTCCCTGTTTCTCTGGTTCCTGCAGGAGAACTTAAGCTGCCATCTTATCCTGGTGTTCAACATCAGCCAGTAGTGTCTCTGCTCCCCAGCCCACAGAGAGAATTCATGACTTTCGCTGGCATGCTTTATAACACTCTCCTCCCCTGTCTGCTGTAAAGCACAAGGCCAAATTTCTTTGTCCTTGTATAACTTTATCTGTCCCTGTCTCTCCTGAAATCTTTTTATGACTTTTTCACACACTGTGGTATTTTCAAATTACCTCCAACTTTATGATTATGTTCTCTATTTCTACATCTGCTCACCAGAAATGAGCACAGACATGCTATGCAAAACGCACAATACAACATAAGATATAATATAATAAGGATGCAAATTGCCAAACACAACATGTTTTGCAAAAGTTAAAAAACACACTAGGTACAAACAGTCACCAAGAGATGGCAATAGCAACTGAGGGGCCAATCCTTTCAGACTATGTGTCGGATATATACGTTCTAGACATGTTCTGATATTGCATCCCTTTTTGAAATGGTCCATGCTTCCACTGTTATAAATGTACACATATGATCAACAGGCCAGTATCATGGGCTTCCTCATTGCATACTGGATGAATTCATATTCCATTTTATTGCAAAATATACAGCTGGCCCTGTTTAGGTCAAACAGACTTTGCTTATTCTTGCTCTGTGAATACTCCAATTTAACAGTCTTGCATCAAATGCAATATTCAAGAGTCTACAGCATTAACATAAGCCAAGTATACTACGATACAACAGGTCTTAGAACACAAATATATCATAATACTACACATAAAGTTAACATTGAATGCAAGAAGTAGCAGGTATTTGAGGGGTGGGGATAGAAGTAGAATGGAGATATAGTCTAAAGAGGTCAGTCTTCAGTCTGTGTTGGAAGATGGCCAATGATTCTGCTGTCTTAACCCCCATGGGAAGTTCATTCCACCACCGAGGGACCAGTACAGACAGGAACCCTGGGGCAGTCAGTTGCCCAGTGGATGCAGAGCGTATATTTAAACATATTATAATATTTCCTCAGTGCTTCATTTTAGACTTTAAAATATTGCTTTCTGTAAGACTCTATATGCCATTCTCCAATTACAATCTAGTTCATATCCATCCACTCCTCAGCTACCCTTCCAAAATGCATAAGACAACCCTTCTTTAGTGACAATGGCTTGCATATGGGAGGGACTCATCTGTGAGTTTAACACATGCATCCTCTGGAAACAGATGAAAAAACAGTTGGAGAAAATTGAACCCATGACACTTTCACAGTGCTTGTTTCTGCTAGCATACAAAGACCCGCACTGTAAAAACAAACAAAAAGAATTTCACAGTGTTGGGAATGGGATCAATGCTTCCGAGGCAGTGTTTTTGCCCAGTATGACTGCTACTTCTACACTTCATTAGGAGCTGTAATTGGTTATGGCTAGAGCACCTTTATGAATGCCATTGCACGTTTCCTTGCATCCTTTGCATTTCCTTGACAACATATTGGCACACTGGAGAACCCCCAATGCTAACTCTGCCCTCTTTGTGTGGCCTTCTGTAGCATTAGCTGGTATCATTGACAGAAAACAAACTATGGCTGCTCTAACCCAGTTCTCTGTTTGATATGTGCCATGGGGCTCAGTCCAATAATATATTACTGAATGGAATCACAATTACATTGAATCCAGAATTACAGCAGCTTATAGCACAGGCATAGGTCCACAAAGCCATTCAATACAGTTCAAGCCACTTTTCTAAATGCAAAAACGTGATAACTTTTTCAAAAAATCTCAGTAGAGAAATATCTTCACTTATTCTTTTTTTAAAAATACTGCAATCAACAATTTAAGTAGAGAAATAGAAAAACAGCTGTAACTTGAATGTGTAATAAGCATAGGCTTACACATTCATGACAGGTCTAGGAAAATGTCTTTGCAACTGTTTTGAATACAACAGTTATGAATGCTTTATAAAGAATTAAGAGCAGCATTACACATCATTAAAATTGCTTATGTTTAGTCCAACATTACTAAATGTGCATGTGTTATTAGAGAGAGGATCTGGACTGCCAAAGTCAAAATATTCCACACAATGCTGCAATAATCATCATAAATACATGTTTTTAATATAATTGTATTATTACAACTGGTATTATTACAACTTTATTAAGTAGTAGTAACAATAATAATATCTCAGACTGACAGGGCAACTAGAAGTTCCAAATTCTTCTAAGAGTTTGACCAACATACTGCTACTACTACTAGACCCCATAATTCCCTACTTATATAAAGTTTATAAATTGTTACTGTACATTTCTGGGGCAGTGAACATGTCATATTATAAGAGGCTTTGTACAACCAATGTTGTAACAGTCATCATGGGGTATTTGCATAAAAGTTCCAAAAACGTGCATAAAGAGAGTACACACTCTCAAGATGAAACAGGAAATGGAACCATGCACTGGAGTTTTTTTATTTTATTTTTTTGACTTCAACAGAAGTATTTAAAGTGTAGTTCCTCATTCATTGGAATAAAGGGAACTTGAACCCATGTCCATCTGCCCGTCTGGCCTCTCCCCCTTACACAACATATGGGAGAGGGAGGCCTCATTGCACAACATAATGGGTGGAGCTGCCAAATGCTGTCAGTGACTGACTCATACAAACCAATGAAAAATCACTTCTCTCTCCATGGCAAAAGAAGGTGCCTGCTTCAAAACACACAGACACTGATAACACACTGAAAGCACTATCGATTATGGAGTTTGATGAGGCCTCAGTCCCATCACTACATAGCACTGTTTCCCTTGGTGACAGTTGCTGTGGGGATTACCTGTTCTGCTTGGTCTTCTCCCTCTGGGCCAGCCACTTATGGAGCAGGGAGGTCTTGGTCTTGTAGCAGTAGAAAGCGATGAGAATGCCAGGCAGCAGGACGAGGAAGGCAAAGAGCAGTCCCACCACCATGCCCAGCTGACCTGAGAACAGTTCAGAGCATTATCCAGGAGAACAGAGTCTCAACATTCAACTGTAGGACACACCACATTCAACAACAGAAAACAGGGCCTGCACACCTAACTGGAGAACACAGGAACTGAACACTTAATTGGAGAGCACAGGACATGAGCATTCAAATGGAAACACACAACCTGAACACCCAACTGAAGAATACCTAAAAACTCAAATGGAGAACACATGACTGACCTGAACACTCAAATGGAAAACACATGAACTAAACACTCTACTAGAGCCCTGCAACAGGGGTGGGACCCACTGGGTCCTGCCTGAAAATTTGCTGACGGACAAATGCACTCTACTGTAGGCGAGATCTACAGAGAAAAAACTGGTGGGAGATGAAAGGGGGGAGAGAAGAAACATGTCCAGTAATGCCACTCCCCCCTTTCGCTCCTGTCACCCTAACTTCTCAACCTATGCCACATATTTTCATGCGTAGGCTATTGCAATTATTCTCCTAATTCAGGAGAAAAGCATGTATTTTTATACCTTCACCTACACATATTAACATTGGCGATTTTACAATGTTTTCCTAATGTAGCAGACTGTCAAAAAGGTGTTCACTAACATTATAAATTTGCCCTTCTGCAAATGTGGCTAAGATACATTGCCAGTTTATGGGCATAAATCAAAACTACAAAACTACAAAACAGTGTCAGTGTGTTGGATTATGGTGGGATGCTGTGATTTCTACCAGGTATTTCTTTTTTTTTATTTGATTTATTTAAAGTGTTAAGATGGATATCTTGCCTCACAAGGATTCTAAATTTATTTTCATCATGTTAATTTCCCTTAACAATAAGTTGAGTCAAATAATGTGATTCCGAATGATTATTCAACATAATAGCGAGCTAACTTGAAAAGTGCTGTATCTTATCACTTTAACTCTGAGCATATTAGGCTGGCACATGCCTGGATTCATTTGCATTTCGATTATGAATTTTATCTCTTAGATCACATTATAAGAAGTAAAGATTCCTTTCACTTTGGAATTGGCACAGAAAATCCTAAAGGATTAGACAAGACGTAACTATAAGTTATATGCAGGGGAAGTGAGATGACGTTGTAGGAGAGGGCTGAAATGTAGGGGGCGTGGGATGAAATGTTGCTGGAGAGGGCTGAAATGTAGGGGGAGTGGGATGAAATGTTGCTGGAGAGGGCTGAAATGTAGGGGGAGTGGGATGAAATGTTGCAGGAGTGGGCTGAAATGTAGGGGGAGTGGGATGAAATGTTGCAGGAGAGGGCTGAAATGTAGGGGGAGTGGGATGAAATGTTGCAGGAGAGGGCTGAAATGTAGGGGGAGTGGGATGAAATGTTGCTGGAGAGGGCTGAAATGTAGGGGGAGTGGGATGAAATGTTGCAAGAGAGGGCTGAAATGTAGGGGGAATGGGATGAAATGTTGCAGGAGTGGGCTGAAATGTAGGGGGAGTGGGATGAAATGTTGCTGGAGAGGGCTGAAATGTAGGGGGAGTGGGATGAAATGTTGCTGGAGAGGCCTGAAATGTAGGGGGAGTGGGATGAAATGTTGCTGGAGAGGGCTGAAATGTAGGGGGAATGGGATGAAATGTTGCAGGAGTGGGCTAAAATGTAGGAGGAGCGGGATGAAATGTTGCAGGAGAGGGCTGAAATGTAGGGGGAGTGGGATGAAATGTTGCAGGAGAGGGCTGAAATGTAGGGGGCGTGGGATGAAATGTTGCAGGAGAGGGCTGAAATGTAGGGGGAGTGGGATGAAATGTTGCTGGAGAGGGCTGAAATGTAGGGGGAGTGGGATGAAATGTTGCAGGAGAGGGCTGAAATGTAGGGGGAGTGGGATGAAATGTTGCTGGAGAGGGCTGAAATGTAGGGGGAGTGGGATGAAATGTTGCTGGAGAGGGCTGAAATGTAGGGGGAGTGGGATGAAATGTTGCTGGAGAGGGCTGAAATGTAGGGGGAATGGGATGAAATGTTGCAGGAGTGGGCTGAAATGTAGGGGGCGTGGGATGAAATGTTGCTGGAGAGGGCTGAAATGTAGGGGGAGTGGGATGAAATGTTGCTGGAGAGGGCTGAAATGTAGGGGGAGTGGGATGAAATGTTGCAGGAGTGGGCTGAAATGTAGGAGGAGTGGGATGAAATGTTGCAGGAGAGGGCTGAAATGTAGGAGGAATGGGATGAAATGTTGCAGGAGAGGGCTGAAATGTAGGGGGAGTGGGATGAAATGTTGCTGGAGAGGGCTGAAATGTAGGGGGAGTGGGATGAAATGTTGCAGGAGAGGGCTGAAATGTAGGGGGAGTGGGATGAAATGTTGCAGGAATGGGCTGAAATGTAGGGGGAGTGGGATGAAATGTTGCTGGAGAGGGCTAAAATGTAGGAGGAGCGGGATGAAATGTTGCAGGAGTGGGCTGAAATGTAGGGGGAGTGGGATGAAATGTTGCAGGAGAGGGCTGAAATGTAGGAGGAATGGGATGAAATGTTGCAGGAGAGGGCTGAAATGTAGGGGGAGTGGGATGAAATGTTGCTGGAGAGGGCTGAAATGTAGGGGGAGTGGGATGAAATGTTGCAGGAGAGGGCTGAAATGTAGGGGGAGTGGGATGAAATGTTGCAGGAGTGGGCTGAAATGTAGGGGGAGTGGGATGAAATGTTGCTGGAGAGGGCTAAAATGTAGGAGGAGCGGGATGAAATGTTGCAGGAGTGGGCTGAAATGTAGAGGAAGTGGGATGAAATTGTGCGGAGGCAGGGCTAAAACTAAACACCAAAGGAAATTGGGCATAGCTCCTAAACATGCAACTGTATTCCATATGGATAAAAATGGCTTTTAGATTGTGGCTGTAAGCTTAATAATAATAATTTTAAATAATTCTTCCTGAGCGGGGCTCAATGCTTGACAGACCTGAAAAGTCACATGGAGACCAGGCAACTTGAACACTGAAAGGAGGACAAAGACAGAAAGCTGCAGAAAGCAAAGGCTTCGAGCGGTAAACTGACAGACGATGAGCGAGTGGAGATGGTCGGCCTGGTCTCATCCTTTTGCACCAAGCACCGAAAGCTCTTACACTGGGAGGCCAAGAGCCTAATAAGGTCCATGTTTGCAGTCAGACTACAATCTGCATCAAGCCATTCATGTCACACTTCACCATGTTTACAGCTCAGCGTGGCGCGAGATGAAAGCACGCCTCTGAAAGTGCGCTGGAGATCAGCGCTTCTGAGAAGGGCTCCTGTTGATGTATTTACTTTTGCTTTGATGCTGATGAGGATAGACAGGCTGCTGTGGAGGATGGGTGGGGGGGGTGGGGGTTTTGGGATCTGGGGGGGGGGGTATGGCTTACTATCATACTGCACAGGACCGCTGTCTACACTGCCCCCTAGGCCTGGCTTCTCGCAGAAGGGCGGGGCCCAGCCTCGGTTACAGTGGCAGTTGCCGTTGCTGTTGCACACCTGGAACACAGAGAGAGGCATGCTGGGTACAGATTGGTGATGTTAGATACAGGTAGGGGCATGGCAGGGGGCAGGGCATGGTCACAAGGAGCTCTGTCCAAAATTAATGTTATACAATCTTTGTAAAAACAGGTCCATCCATAGGTATAGCTGCAATCCATGACCAATTAAGGAATGCATATTCACACAAGGTACATTCATAGATTAGAAGGTTACAATCATAGGTTCATGGTTATAATCATAGATTCAAGGTTGTTCATAGGTTACAATCAATGACACAAAGAACATAAATTCAGCGCTCATTCCGAAAGCTTGTACTTCAAATACCCTCTGAAGATGCCACAAGGACAGATGTTTGCCTTATTCCTGGGTGTTTGCCTCTTCTTGCGTATCGCTGTCATTTGCTTTCAGAATCCTTTAATCCTCATGATTCTCACAATAATCCCAACTCCAGAAGGGAGCACTGCATTTTTGTGTTGCCGCGTCAACCGAAACCGCACTCCAAGCAAGGTGACCGAAAGGCAGAGGTAGAGAGAGGGCGGCGGCGGCCGTCCGCTTTGTTCACTCAGCAGACCTCGTTAAGCCCAGAGATTAATCTGAATGGCATAGCCATGCAAATAAAGAGACAGAGAAGAAAAAGCGCCTTCTGAATAATCCCTCCTCAAAGCCTTCCCCGTTCACTGCCCTCCGAATGCGAACAATCGAGCAACACCAGCAAGTGGAGACTTTCAACACAAATCGAGCAGAAAGGATTATGGGAAATAAACGGGAATAAGCGCCTGTCTGGACGGCAGTGGCTGTAAGGCTTCTCAAAGGAGAAAAAAAAAACGAAAACAAAAACATCTGAGAACATATCAACACGGAGCTGTGGCACTAATGGAGTGCGCAGCTCGTTTTAATATGCACGACTAGCTGTGTCGGAGACGAGCAACCTGGAGAGCCATTTTAAAGGATTTATGAGTATGAAATTACGCAGGTCTCTACAGGGGGTGTGGAGGGGAGGCTGGAGACACTGCAAGGACCTGGGACGCTGTCGAAACCACTTTGGAGGGCGTGACAGCTGTGACCCTCCCCAGCTGAGAAAAACTGACTCGATTTCCCTGAAGAAGTGGCACAGTGGGGCAGCAAATATTTTTACATGATCTGAGACTTCATGCTCTGCCCACACTCTCTCCTCCCAATCTTCCCCTGGTGCTGTCAGTGACCACAGGTGGAGGGTGCACCAGCACTGGGTGCAAGCAGGCTGTCTCCTGGGGTCAGGGATTGGTCAGGTTAATGGCTGGAGGAAGCCCAACCCCACCCAGTCCACCACATAACCCCATGACCCTATTACTCAATACGTCTGTTGTAATGAATTCCAGGCAGTGGTCTGACCATCATACTTCCATTTTGTTAGGGCAGAAACTCCACATTGATCTGGTTTGCAGACAGTCACCCATTGGTGCCCCTCCTTTTGATAACTGATTACATCGCAGAGCTGAACAGGATTACATCACAGTCATGAATGGGATTATATCCTAGAGATGAATGGGATTGCGTCAGAGTAAAACTGGATTACATCATCGGACTGAAAAGGATTATGTCACCCAGATGAATTGGATTACATCATAGATTTGAACGGGATTACATAATAGAGATGAATGAAACTGCATCTTGGAGATGAGTCAGAACCAGGAGCATTACCCACCCCGTGTCCGTGGCAACGAGCGATGCAACGCTCCAGCTCTGTGAAGGAGGCATTTTGGCAGTGACGGTCTTGACACACCTGCAGTGGGCGACACGTCACCTTATATTTAGAGTAAAAACAAGCCAGATCTGTGCATTAGTCACTCCCCTAGTGTGAGACTCATTCAGGAAATGGGACTGACGACACTGTTTCAGCAAAGGAAAGCCCTGGGAAATGACCAGAGCAAGTCCTTTCACAACAAGAGAGAGGTGTTCCCAGAAAGACGGCACTTATGCTGTGCTGTATGGTGTGCAGCAATTCAATATATAAATCCATATGTAATAAAGTGCTCAGGACGATGGCTGTCAGAAATGATTCAATACCGTCCTCTGAGACACACTGTGACTCAATACAATCAAACAGCTGGGCACAAAAATGCAGCAAATGCAGCAAACCTTGCTGTCCTGAGTGCTTGCATAAAATTCCCAATGACACTGCCATCATTAACCTGCCTGAATGAACTGTTTATTGAGAGAGGCCAAAGAGGACAGTGGAAGTTAGCTGTTGTGCAGTGGACAGGGAACTGGGCAGGGTGGAGTCCCTGTTTAGGGCCCTGCCACTGTCCCCTTTTGCAAGGCACTTAACCTGAATTATTTAGTGTCCCGTCTTTATACACAGATTATGCATAAAGCACAGGCTCTGCAGGCCACCTGGATAAATATGCAATGTATATACAATATGGATTTAATTCATCACTTGTATCTCAACCTATGTTTTGACCTGCCTCAGCCATTGCAGCTACTTTACGGAAAGGTTTAATCCATGAGTTTAGACCATAAGACAACTGAACTGTATCAGAACTGGAGTGGTTGGGGCATCTGCAAAAGGGGAAATAGTTGTTCCAGGTGTATTACAGCACAGAGGTGTAGACTAAAGGTGTATTCCCCTCTGAAAGGTAGCTAAGGCCAGCCTGGTGTGACGTGCTGGTGACGTGTTAGCCAAAGGTGGGGTGGGGGGGTGTGTCTCTGACGGTACTCGCCTTGCCCTCGCCGCACTTAGTCCCGGTCATGACCAGCCCGGGGTCAGGGAGGTCGCCCTGCCCATCCTGGGTGGTGTAGACGTAGGTGCCGCGGCACTTGACCTCCATGCCGTCGGTGCGGATGGTGGTGTCAATGGACACGGCGTTGGTGCCCTTCGGCTTCTTGGCGGCGCTGTGGCACTGGATCTTGCCACACTTGGCATCGCTGGTCGGGAAACGCAAGCGGTGAGCGAGAGCGCTTGCTTGGAGCGGCGTCCGATGGGAAAAGCAAGCTTCAACACACAGTTTCTGCCAAGACTGAATGTGCCTTTTAACTATTCCAATTTAATACACATCATCAAACGAGAAAGTGAGACACTCATTTTTCTCAGGAAATTTCCTGGAACAGGTAAAAAATCTTTTTCCCGCATCTTTAACAACGCTATTTTTTTGTTTTCAATTTTGAAAGGGAATGAGAAAATAAACTTGCATCGGCAGTAGACAGTGGTCATGTACACAGTTTTTTTGCTTGTACTGACAAAATACTGAAGAGGATAGCTCTCATACACTTTTCCAGTATACAAAGTGGTAATGAGGCGTAGTTATTTAGAGAAGGAGAAGTGGAGCAGGGGTGCTCCCTCCTGCCATGCCCTGGGGAGCCATGGTGGGCCTTCTCTACTGTTCTAAACAGCACTTGTAGAGTCATCTCAAAGGGGCGTGCATGGAATGCCTAATTTCAGCATCTGAGCTTCGGAATATAATAAATCAATTAGGGCGGCAGGATGCTATGGCAACAGGCTCACACACACAGGGAGTGTGGCAGAGAGCAGTGAGAGCAGAGGATGGGGGGGGAGGTCTCTGTGGGAGAGGGGGGTGAGTCAGTCACCTTTTCTCACACTTCTTGTAGTTCCCCTGGCCGTCCTTGCCGCAGTTGCCGAAGGCGTTCCCCGCAGCATTAACATCCTGGAAGCAGGCGTCATGAGCGGGACGAGCACCTGTACCAGAAGAGCAAAACACACACACACACACATGCACACGCACAAATAAACACACATTAATAACATCAAAAAAGAGAGAGCTATATGCATTCACTAAAAATAAATAAATATAGCTTAAGTGTATACTATAAACCATTTCCTATTTCATATGTGTCATTCATACTTTATGTATATATTACAGAACAAACCATATAATTGAGTACACAAACTATATAATACAGTACACAATATATTCTACAATACATGCATGAAAATGTAACTCTTTAAGTGAAAACAGTTGTGCTTGTGCAAGAAAGCTTGAATATGGGCTCCAGTCCAGGCTGTGCCACTACTGCTGTGCCCTTGTGCCAGTTTCTAATCTGTAAAATGGCAAACTGATGGGTTTTTGCCATTTATGTTTCTGCCCCAGGCCTTTTCAGTCATCTTTCAAAAGAAAACTAGCAAAAGAGCAATGACAGCAAAAACAATGGGAAATTTAAATCTGAAGCACATCCATCTGTATACACGCATTAGATGTAAACCGCAAGCATCTAAAGCAAATGACTGCCGTAATTAATTTTGCCAAGGTCTCACGGCAAAAAAAAAAAAAAAACAGATGTTAGATATATGAGGCCACTGTCAAACAGAAACCCTCTGTCACACTCTTGTGCCTAACAATTACATTGTGTCAGTCATTCTACACTCTGGTAATGTTCCTTTGATTGATCTGGAAACTCAGTGGTACTCTTTTCAACTTTTTTCCAATCGATACGAAACTGAGCGCTTTTCTCGCAGCTAGCACGTCAGAGGACTTTTATGCATGTCTGAATACTGTGAGAGAGTGACTCCGAAATGGCTTGCAGATGAGGTCTGTGCTGTTAAATTCCACCTACTAACATTTCAGAAGTTGATTAAAAGATTGCAGACTACTGTGATGAATGCTTTAGAATGAATTAATCATTTCAAATAAGCACAGAGGCAATGCTTTTCACAGCAGCTGCAAAAAATAAATCTAAATTAATATTCCTTTTCACTGCACATTATTGCACCAAGGTCAACCCATTTGAAGAAGTGTTCACAAACTTAAAAAGCAAAATGCTAGCAGGCATCTACCCTTTTGTCCAGTATGACTAATTTTATTCATTACTAAATGCGATTTTTTTAGTCTTTTTAGTGTTGTCCTGAAAGTACTAAAAAGGATTATAAGAGGATAAGAAAGGGTAATGACTTTTGGTACTTGGAAGCTGTATTGACTATGAGTGTTTCACATTTACATTTAAATGTATTCATTTGGCTGATTATCATATCCAGAACTAACATAAAGTGCATCAAATAAGGTTAGGCATATAGGCATACAGATGCTGAATCATTAGTGCCATGCTTGTAATCCAGTGCCATTATTGGAATCACTGCCACAATAAGTGCTGTCATGAGGTGTACAATAATGTACTACCAAAATTTTTTAGCCACTAAGCTTGTAGTTTCACAAGCTTTTATTGCCAAAAGGAGTAAACTGCCAAGGTTTTTCCACAACAGATGCTTACACCAACAGACTATTGACTCTAATGCTTATACCTTGCACACAAGCTTTTAGCAAGCTCTTAGTGTCAGGAGCCAGAGGGGTCCGTTTGGGGAGGCAGGACATAGTCTGGATAGGAGGGTTTTTGGAAAAATGGACAGTGACCCTGCTGTGCTGACAGTTGTTGGGACCCGAGTAGAGATGTGATCAAAATGAGTGACCCCTCCAAGGAAGGATGACTCTGCGACCAGCCTTAGAGAGGCAGAGTAGTTTGGCAGGAGTGGTAGCGCTTGGTGAGAGTTTGTTGCCGCTACCGCTACTTGTAAGTGTGAAGGTGCTGTTCTTGTTATTGCTCTGTAGGTTAGAATTTTGTAGTTTTGAATTTTATCCAAGCCATAATAGGTAGCCAATGTAGGGAGATGAAGAGGGACCTGACATGATAGCATTTGGTTGTAGGTAAGTCAGAAAGGTGTATTCTGGATCAAGGTCCGGTGGTAATTGCAGGGAGGCTAGCGAGAAGAGTACTGCAGCAGTCAAATCTAGAGAGCACGAGGGCCTGGACCAGTGTTGAACTGGCAGTACAGAATGGATGGCTTCTACGGATGTTATATAGCAGGAATCTGTAGCTCTATGTCACTGATGCTATATTGTCTTTAAAGGTCAGGCTATTATCCAGCATCACACCGGGGGTAATGGCATCCTAGGAAACTGACACACTAAACAGAGAAGTAGAAGTCCTGCAGTGAGGAGCAGTGGGCTGCTGTCTAAAGCAGTTTGGCTTCAGAAACTCTGAGCTTGAGATGTTTGCTGATCATCCAATTTGATATATCACTGAGGCACACATAAGACATTACTGTGTGATTACACAGTATACAAACAGGGTGCCTCCCATGTCCTGCTGTGTAAATGAGTATTGTGAGGGCTGTCCCACTGTGTCCCCACAGCCGCACTCCGCTGTGTGTATATGAGTGTGTAACAGAGAGGCCTACCGTGTCCCCACAGCCGCACTCCGCTGTGTGTGTATGAGTGTGTAACAGAGAGGCCTACCCTGTCCCCACAGCCGCACTCCGCTGTGTGTATATGAATGTGTAACCGAGAGGCCTACCGTGTCCCCACAGCCGCACTCCGCTGTGTGTATATGAGTGTGTAACAGAGAGGCCTACCCTGTCCCCACAGCCGCACTCCACTGTGTGTATATGAGTGTGTAACAGAGAGGCCTACCCTGTCCCCACAGCTGCAGGCACTGCTGTTCGTGGGTCAGGCACATGCCGTTGTAGCAGTAAGCGCGGGCGTACTGGCAGGAGGAGCCGTCCAGCAGGTACACGTTGGAGGGGCAGTAGGGTGAAGCGCCCGTGCAGTATTCGGGCAGATCACACGCCCCCGCTGGGCCTCGACACATGGTCCCGGCCTGCTTCAGCTGTCAATCATCATGAGCCATTAATCAATCAATCAATCAATCCATCCATCCATTACTGGAGCTATCCATCAATTATTCAGTCTATCTGATGAAGGATCAAATGTACAATCAATAACATGACAAAGGAAAGCAAAGGCTGGAGGGGCAAGTAATTAAGTCTATTTTTGGAGTAGAAAATGTCTATCTGCCTATCTCACTATTCATGTGAATGGAGCATATGTCCAGGAGATGCACAGAGCACGTAGGAGAAATAATAATGACAATCATTATGATCACACTGCTGTCATTTAGCAGATGCCTTTCTGCAGGAGGACCCTTTTATCAAAGGAAATCTAGAACAAAAAGTAAATATATCTGGATATAGTGATTCAACAGCATATGCTTAACTGGAACTGCAATTATCAATGAACTGATTTGAAATCAGATTAAGAAGCTCCCTTAGAACAGACCAACGGGGGTGGGGGCGAGGGTTATGCAGGTGTCTCGGTGGGGGGGGGGGGTGTACCTTGCAGTCCTCGCAACACACTCCGTGGGCACACTGCGCCCCCGCTCTCAGCGTGCAGTTGTTGGCATTGCAGCAGGCGTTGGCACACTCCTGTAAGAAACGCGCACACGCACACACACACACACACACACACACACACACAGAGCAACATTAATAGAGCTGTGCTGATTGAGTCATCAGCCAATGGTAAGCTGTGTTCCAGTCTTCCACGGGTTCTGCGTGGAGCGGACCAGCACCGCGCTGCTGCTGGTTAACCGCGTGGTGGGAACAGCGGGGGGGGGAGGGGAAGGAAAGGAGCCGTAAGGAGACGGAGTGACATCCGCCGTTGCCATGGCGCCGCCCGCATCCGCGGAATCGCGTTAACCTGATGTGGGAGTCGGGGGATGGGATGAGAGCTGGCAATTAATCCGTGGGGAGTGAGTGTGAGCGGTAACATAACGAGGCCAGCGAACTGAGTGGCAGATCTGAGTTCGGCACCTCGCACGGGTTTCCACACGCAGGCTTTCTCTTCCGCACCTGCGCATACGTTTCAACAAAGCAGCGCTTCAAATGTCCTTTACAGGAGAGAAAAGCTCTGCGCTCCCAAAACACCTCGTCCAATTATCCTTCAGCATCTACATGTGTCTGCCTGCAACTTTGTATGCACTTTAGTTCTGTGGAAAGTCTACTAAGTGCCACCCGGAAATGAATCACAAGGGAAAGTGCTTAGTTAGACCTACCAAAGCCACACAGAAGAGGTCAAACTGATTAACTAATGTTTGGAGCCTCTGACCAAACACTTTACCAGTGATTTATACCCTTATAGACTGACCATAAAGGCCTTATCCAGCCTCCAGAGCACTGGGTGATCAGGGCTGAGGAATAACCCCAGGGGGTGTGTGTGTCCTGTAAGGGGCCATTTTGTGTGTTACCGTTTTGGGTGACATGCTGTGCAGATTCAGCCGTTCCCCTATAGGTCATCCCACTGCTGACACCATCTTTCCAGTTCATCTCTTGTGAGTTTATCTTTGTTACAGAAATATGATGCTGACAGTGTGTTTGAGCTAAGAGAGAGGTGCGAGTACAAGTACTTCCTCAGCTTCATTCTGCTCCATTCATGCTACTTATCAAGTGATAATTCACACTTGTGTTCAACTCTGTTGAGCTTAATTACTTGCTCCGCTAACTGTTTTAAAACTTAGAACAATTAATTGAATAACTAAATCAGCTCGACTGAAATAGCTGTCCCAGTTTTTTACATTTGGTTTAAGGCAGATATTAACAAAATGCTGTACATAAACATCTTATAATTTTATTACCACAATCACCTCGAACACCAATTTCTACAGTATCATAAGGACCTTGCAGCTTATTAAGTGTCAACAAATAGCAAATACAGGTAAGCATTTAGCTTAACAGCCCACAACATCTAACAAATCAGTTAGAGCTGAAGTCACCTCATGCAGGAGAGTGTCTGTGACCAGAGCTGGAACACACTGCTCTCGACAGTGAAACGCTAGCTGGGCTCCAAGTCAGATCAGTGATGTCACTGAACAGTAATGGAGCTTACGGGGGCTGGGTGAGCGCTCCCTTAATTTGGAGGCAGAGGGCAGGGGGCGTGTGCCTTACCTCGGGCTCCCCGCAGTCGCACTCCTCGCCCTCCTCCACGAAGCCGTTCCCACACCGCTTGCCCCCCACCAGGTCCTTCATGTTGGGCATGTTGAAGAGGCACATGCCGCCGCCCTTCTGGAAGTAGTTGTCCAGGTCTCTTTTACTGCAGCGGCTGAAGACACGAGGGAACGGGTGCCTGCCAGACAGACAGCACTGTCAGATACACTACACACTGCCAGACACACTACACACTGCCAGACAGACAGCACTGTCAGATACACTACACACTGTCAGACACACTACACAGTGCCAGACACACTACACACTGCCAGACAGACAGCACTGTCAGATACACTACACACTGCCAGACACACTACACACTGCCAGACAGACAGCACTGTCAGATACACTACACACTGCCAGACACACTACACACTGCCAGACAGACAGCACTGTCAGACACACTACACACTGCCAGACAGACAGCACTGTCAGATACACTACACACTGTCAGACACACTACACACTGCCAGACGCACTACACGATGTAAGACACCATACTATCTGTCCTTGCTGACCTCACAACCAGACCCACTGCACACTGCACTGTAAGATACACTGTGGCATGAGCCCTCTCTTTCCCTCTCACGCACCCTGTGGCAGCGGCCATGACGCAGCCGCCCTGCTCGGGCGTGGCCTCCACGCAGCAGCCATCGTTGTCGTGGCTCATGCCAAAGTTGTGCCCGATCTCGTGAGCCATGGTGGCCGCGGCCCCAATGGGCAACTCCGAGTGGTCCTAGGTGCGAGAGAGAGATTGAATTCAGCTTCTCATCATGTACTCAATTTACTCAGTTACTAATTAGCTAACTTCTGTAGTTGTTTTGGGGAATGTGTTACTTTAAACAGTGTTTACTCCTCAGCTTTATTACTTTTTTTGGAGAAGATTATTGTGTTTTGGTGATGTAAATAAATACCAAGAAAAGCCATCAGAATGGAATTGAACTGCACTGAAGTGAAAGGGAGAGTGCAATTCAGAGTGAGAAAAAGAGAAGAGAGAGAGAGAAAAGCACAGAGAGAGAACAAAAGAGAGAAAGGGAGAGAGACACAGAGAAAGAGCTGAAGACAGGAGAGAGGCAGAGAGAGAGTCATCATAATTCTCCTCAATCAGTGCAGTTGCGGATGTAATTAAAGGCCGAACTGTGCGTTCTCGCAAGCCCTTGCACCTGTTCTGCTAATTACTCCGTGCATCAGCGGTAATGTCCTGATAAGTGAGCTCTCTGCAGGAGGTATGCTTCCAGTTCCACTTTATCTTGCTCCCCCGTTCCCACCGGAGGGTGCTGGTAATCGTTCTCGGGTTGATACAATGATGCACAATGTGTGGGCGCGCCGTCATGTGAGGTCACAATCTGAGCCGGACAGGTGGCGGAGGGGGGCTGTGTTCCCCATAACGTCGGGTCACCTGACAAGGGCGGGGGTGATTTATATGGTCGGCAGGTCCTCGTTGGGCGGCTGAGGCCGGCGGTCTCCTTCCTTGCTTCTGTGTGCCTGGAGCAGCCATCACAACCCCCCCCCCAACCCCCCGCCCCCACCAGCTCATCAGCATTATGCCAGGCCTGGCCGCATTGCACTGATGGAGCGTGGCGGAGGTCAGTGATCCACCCCCCTGACGCTCGCGCGGTACGCACCACATTGATCCCTCCGGAGTTCTCGTGGCTGCACATGCCCTCCAGTGGCGCCATCCCGATGGTGGTCCCCTTGAAGATCACCCCCCTGCGAGACACACACACACACACACACAACACACACACACACACAGAATTGAGCATCACTGACCATGTGCTTGAGCTATGGGGATTTTTGCATACACAAAATTCTGTAAAAAATACTGTAAACACAACACACTCACAACTCCCCAGTTTCCCTGCCCTTAGTAAGCATGTGTGCGTGTGTGTGTGTGTGTGTGTGTGTGTGTGTGTGTGTGTGTGTGTGGGGGGGGGGGGGGGGCTCACTGTGCCCTTGCTGAGCAGGGCGTGGGGAGTGAGTAGGATGGGTACAATGGGAAGAAGAGTCTGTAGCCGAAAATGCCAGGTGCAATTTGGCTCCCACGGTGTTAAGGCTGTTCTTCACAGCGTGCTTCAATTGGCTGCACTATCTCCGCTTTAGTTGCTTTAGGACACTTTTACACTTTCCCCCCTGCTTTAGGTGAACCAGGGGGGAGGGACCGAGCCTCTTTCTGAACAGCACTCCTAGGCTTTGCTACACTCTCTCATCTTTGTTCTTTCATTTATTTATTTTTCTTATATTTATATCTCTTTCGAATTTTCTTTACTGACAACTGAGTTTTCCCAGACCAACGATTTGGACAAATTATTCCTCGGAGAGTTCAAGTAGCACAAAATGTTAGGTAATGTGACTGCTGCTGTCTTGATGCTTAACACGATGTACCAAGAACAAATCCACCACAGCGGACAGCATTATTGGCCTTTTCAAGGCAAATGTTAATGGGTTCCAAGCGTGGTTTCTCTGTAAATTTATAAACCAGGTTGTTGTTCCTTATCTTTGGAATAGTGGGCTTCCATATTGAGAAGCTCTTCATTTGTTTTGATAACTAAAATCACAGGCTCATTCAAAAATTGGTTTGTGGGTTCCTAACTTACTTCAGGCAATATAACCCTCATGCAAAAACCCAGAATGCTCCCACTCTCCTTCTCAGTGAAGTGCACCAAATCACATTTTCAGACCACATTACTGGTATTTATGCATTAAATACTGCTCTGGATCACTGATGTATTTAAACATGGACTCAAAATGCTTAACTAAGCATATTCTGCAGTTTGTACATTGAGATAGCTCGTGTCTTTGTTCAAAGAATTGGTATATGAACATATAATTGCATATAATTTGTAGTTTTTGTAAGGCAACACCTTTTTACAAAGCACCCACCACATGCTTCACTGTGTATTTTGGGGCTTGCAGACAAGAATGTTAGAGGGATTGCACTCAATTTCAGAGGCTAGCAAGTTTTCACTCAAATTCAACTACCATTTAAAAACTATATAATTGTGTTAGGTTAAATGGCCTTAATGGTTAAAGAAAGCCACATGTATGTGCTTACATGCTTCAAAGGCTCAAAGAGACACAACTGACCTGTTGCATGGAGAAGTGTCTATTCATTGCTCATGAGTTAGGGATGGGCAATGCCATACGCTGACAACATAACATGAGCAAAGTGCAGAGGGAAATGGAAAATTCTCCTGTATGAAATGAGCTCCTTGCTTTTGAATACATATACCTACTACTGCTGTCAGACAGGGAGAGACACTCAATATCAGATGATTGTTTCACTTTAGAGTAACTACTTGATATTTGAAAAGGCAACCTGCATTTTTAAGCACACTTAACCACACTTCTCAGGATCTCTGACACTACAGTCAGTCACCCTTTGTGCAGACTGTCTCCTGGGCTACTGTGACACAGACTTGTTCAAATGGCATTTAGAATGTTTCTGCTTGATGATGTCAATGCCTCCTGCTCAGAGTTCAGTTAGAGGCCGCGGCACCAGTCTGAACTCTGAGGGGTCAGAAGTGACCGCCATTATCCAATCTGAGTTGAATTCTGAGTACCACTTGGGCTGGCCATTATGACATCAAATGGTATTTGTGACATAACAGTGCCTTTTGTGACTTCACAGTGGCTTTGTGGGGGTGGGGCGGGGGGGGGGGGGGGGGGGGGGGCGACACTCACGTAAGGAGCTGGGCATTATCGTGCTTTTTGCGGGATTTGAGCTTCTGCCTCCACTGCAGGAAGGACCACAGTGTGGCGTTGGGCTCCTCGCTCACGATGCACTGGTCCCGGTCTGTCCAGACCTCCAGCCCAATCAGCGGCACCCGGATGTTCAGGGCCCTGTAGAACTGGAACGCCACCATCATTGGACCAGGATGGCATTATAATGTCAATCGCATTCGCACATTTTCCGTGTAGGACTGATCCAGTGTAGTGTGTCATGTGGCTCACATTGTTCACCTTGGCATAATTTGCTCCTGATTTTGGTGATGTTCGAATTGCACATCGATACCAGAACCGCCTTACTCAAACAACTTTGGGACGGGTGCGTGGGTTGGTCTGTGAGGATACTTTTACCCAGTACTTTACCCAGACGGTATAAATCTCCAAGCAAAGTGACAGACCTCAAACCCAGCTGAGCATAGTTTCCATAACTAACTGTAACAGAATGCGACCCAGTCAAATCAACCCCTGCTGTGGAAGGCCTGGTGCTGTAATTGTCATTATAAGTCACTGAAACGCTGTCACACTCCTCCATTATAACTGCAAATACATCATTTATAACCATGCTATTAACTATGCAAATGGTTATGAAAAAGAGGGGAACAAAGCAATCAAATTCTTACAGCATACGGTGTATAGTGCACATCACTCACAACAGACCCTGGGCAGTGAGATGTATGCTACGGATATATGTGTAGACATATTCATAAGGACTAGGTAAGAAAGGAATTTCCTGCACCCCTAATGGAGATTGTTGCTTTGAGAAAGATCCAAAAGTGCTTCAAAGAAACCTAAACTAAACTTGAATGTTCAACCTACCTGAGGGAATGCGCAATCAGCGACTGCAGTTGAGGGCAATGACTGCAATTAACTCTGAACAAGAAGTTCCCAAAAAACCACCCCCTTTGTCCTTAGGTAATAAAAAAGCACAAAGAGCCTGGGCAGGGCCAGCTTACCTTATCGACGTAGTTGGCTATTTCCATGATCCTCTGCTTGGTTCTGTCAATGTCCCTGTTTTGCCTTTTGTACTAAATTGAAAGGAGATGAGAGGCTGAGTCAGAGAAACAGGCCATGGCCGCCTGGAGACAAAGGCCAGAGCACTCCTGGGAGAATACAAAAGTACTCACCCCCCCCCCCCCCCCCCCCCAAATGGAAAAAAAAAACACGCCGGCAAAAAACAGGCCTTCACAGTGCCGCCATTTCTATCACTAATGAATGCTCAGGGACGCAGCTAGCTCAGATTGCCCATACAGGCAGAGGCCTTCATCTGGGGTCAACGCTGCGAGACTCATGCTTGGGACAGGACAGAAAAAGATGCATTGGGCCACGGCGTCATTCCTCTCATTGGGTCAAGTGCTATTGAAGTCTTCAAACAGCACCCCTATGCTCAGCCGAAGGCCGAAATCCGAGACCGGCAAGCGGGGCAACGGTTTGATTTGGTTTTGGCCTCTGCCCAAAGGAACCACAGACGGGGGAACTTGAGGCTGTCTGGCAAGTGCTCTGGGAGACTCGTGTTCATGGTCAAACAAACCGCCAGACACACCGGTTATAATGGGGAGCCGCTTTGAATTACATTAGTGGTGTGTGCTGGGGTTCCTCTCAGGCGAGCCGGCCAGATGTGGCATGCGAAACTTCAAATGATTCCTTACACATTGTGCACAGCCTCAAGCAGGAATTCACAGATCTGAATCTGTTGAATCCTATAACAGGAGTAACAAGGATTGCCAGGATTTTAATCTCACTGTTAAATGTCAACAGATGTTAATTTCACTGAACTCTAACGAGGAGATAAAAAAAAAACTGCCATCAATAAAAGTCCAAACATAGCCAGTGGCCTTTGTGAAATTATGCTTAAAACACATTGATGTTTCAGTTGTGTTTCTGTGAATATGCAATGAGGCATGAACTGAACTAACATCAGTTGGACAGATGCTGCCTCTTTTGCGGCTTTTCAGCTCGCAGGCAGAACACCAGACAGCCAGCAGTGGAGACAAATAGAAAAGTAATTAACGGGTCAGAAGAGACGCGTCTGTGAGCGAGAACGGCAGTCGGTTCTGAGTCTGTCACGGGCTCAGCCCAATCAGGGGTGGCTTTGTGAATACAGTTTGGGCCAGCAGAAACAAGAGTCCCTGCCAAGGCAGTACTGAGTGGAAGGGAGCCATTCAGACTCTCCAGAAATGGCCAATCCACTTCAGTGCTTAAGGGGCATAAACAATTCAATGTGCTCTACTTCAATCACTGCAGGCATCGAGGCAATTAACGGGTGCAGCGTCTTTGAGGCGGCCTGACGTTGGGGGGTGTGCGTCACAGTGAAGAGAGACAGCTTACCAGCATGTTGTCGGCGACGATGTACAGCTCCATGTACTTGGTGGTGCCCCAGGTGTTCCGTCTCACCTGTGAACAGAGTGGAGTCACTCGGAAGGTCTGCATAACAGCATTGGTGACTCAAGGGACCCTGACGACATCATGGTACTGCCATCGTCACTTTGTCAACGGCCAGCACATTCATCAGATTTAATGACCTGGCTTTCCCCTTTTATCAAAGGTGATGAGTTTAAAATTGCACTGTGTTACAAAGTGAGCTGTCGAGCATTGCCAGCAGAGCCATCTTAACAACCTGTTAGAACAGGGCTGCTCTACCCTGGTCCTGGAGGGCCACAGTGTCTACAGGAAACTTACCCCTGGTCCTGGAGGACAGCAGTATCTGCTTCAAGGCCCAGTATCTGCTTCAAGGCCCTTGCTCTGATAATATTAGTGATTAAAACACAGGTAGACTCCTTTCTGGATCATCGTCCTTTTGACCTGAAGTTGAATCACCTTGTTCCACAGCAATGTTTGCCAAAAGTGGGATAATTATCTACTAATTACCCCGGTGATCACACCCCCCGGTAATGTGATTGATTCAACCAATTACTACCTGAATCGAATCTCTTTACCTTCACTCATTATTTATTTGTTGATTTTTTATTTCACCAGGAAGGTCCCACCGAGATAAAGAATCTCTTTTGCAAGGGAGACGTGGCCAAAGACCAGGTGCCTTCACCCTCAGCTCAGAGACTGTAGGCAGACAGGAGCTGGGGGTTGAGCAGCTTCACATGGCAGTGAGTGGCACGCAAGGACTTGCTCACGTTCATGGTTCAGTGTGACTCACAGCCCATTACACTAGTCACATTTTCAGTCAATGGCCACCAATTGCAAACGAATACCTGCCTCCATGATGACGTCTGGGTCATGTCTGTGTCATTTGTTCATTTGCTTAACTCCTTGGTATTATGTGGCTGTTAAATTAAATTGTGTCTTTAAAATTAAATATCTTTTGTAAGAATGTTGTATTTTGTTGCTTTTCTTATCAATGCCAGATTCTGTCACTTTGTATCAACTGAATGTCTGCTTTGTACCTTATTATCACGTGATTTCTCGCAGAATATTTTCATTACAGTGCACCCCTGTGCAATCCCTTTTCTGCACAGAACTGGAAATCTGGTTCCATGTGGGACGGAACTTGATTGATCGATATGCAAAGAACAGCGGGCAGCACCTCCCTCCTGGCCCGGCCCTGTGGAGAGGGGGTGGGGGGGTGGAGCTGGGGGCTGAAAGGACCCCTGGCTGGTTGGCATTCCGTGCATTCTCCCCACCCCACCAGCCCCCTGACGCTTCTCCAATATTTATCTGTGTGGCAGAAAAATGTTTCCGCCTGGAGCTGGCCGTGGCCTCAGCCAGACCACCGAGCATGAACCCGAGGAGATAAGGGGAGGAAAAGCGAGAAAGAGAAAAGCTGAGGGAAAGGGAGAGACAGAGGGAGACAGAGAGAGGGGGGAAATGAGACAGGGGGAGGGAGAGAGAGAGGGAGAGAAAGACCGTGGAAAAGGAACAAGAGACAGAGTAAAAGGGACAGAAATGCAGAGAGGGAAGAAAAGTACAAAAAGAAACAGAGACCAAAGGGAAAGGAAGGGAAAAAGAGAAGGACACTGAGAAGCAGAGAAGGGAAATGGAGGGAGGGATGGAGAGGGAGAGAGGGAAGGAGACAGAGACAGCGCTCTGATGAAAGGCCATTTGGACTGGTGGACTTTTGGAGGAAAGTTGAAGGTTCTCTGGCCTGGGCTGGTGATGCTGATGGACGTGACTGTGACCTCGTCTTTAAACCGTGCAAAACTGACCACTCTTTCACGTTCAGCTCCACTTGACGGGCCAGACAATAATGTATTCAGCTAATTCGGCTAATTGACAGCCAACAGAGAGAGGAGCCAACAAAGAAGGCCCACTCGCTCGGCACAGTTTAAAAAGGTTTTGTGGGCGATCCAGCTCTTTGTTATGTGCCTTCTGAAAGCAGGCAAGGAGCTCATTTCCTCTGGAGAACAAAGGCCCAAAGCCCCCTCTCTCTTCCTGGGCCTTTTCAATGGGAGAATAATCATCGCAGTGTAAGACGCAGTCTCCAAGGCTATCTGAGGCTGTCCTTCAGGTCTCAGCATGAACTCCGCCACACACTGTCTATGCATGATATTATTCTAAAGAGGACAATAAGGGACCAACACTATTCACAGATGGCTTTCTTAGACCTCCACTCCTACCTATAACCATTGAGATAGTGATGTTGATTCATTTTTGTATCTTCCATGTCTCATCTTCATTCAACACCTTCTATGACATCAGCAGATTCTTACTTGTCAATTACACACAATTTGACATAGCTTTGATTCAGTAAGGTTCAAATGTATATATATGTACTGGCTACTTTCAAATTTTAGCAAACTGCTCAAGGATCACATTTGTAGATCCAGGTCAGTTTGCCAGTGTGAGTGAGCCCTGAGCAGAGTCATCAAGTTAGGTAATTATCGCGCCTCCTCTGGCATCCAAGCAAGAAACGACAGGTCAACAGGGATGGGAGGAGGGAGTGTGAAGACATTACTGATCACAGCAAAATAACAAGAGGGAGACAGACTTAACATGGAGTGAACACTTTAAGAACCCCCTCAGCCTTGAACTGCAGGCAAAGTCCAGGTAATAGACTCAATATGAGCTGATGCCCTTTCTCAGTGTGATGTCATGAACTGTGTTGTACCAGGGTCAGCTGGCTTAGTCTTCAGCTCAACAGTGGAAACCTACTTCAACAGGTCTAAGCAGCTAACTAAGAACCCTGTGTAATAATGTGGAACAGCTCTTTAAGTGCCAAGGTCTCTGTGTTGCCACCTCCTGGTGTTTTGGCTGCTGGAGGGTGTAGTGGTGTTGCTCTCACCCTTTGATGCAAAGGTTTAAGAAGACTGGAGAAGATGTCCGGGTGGCCTGTCTGGTGCCCGTGTCCACACGTGCCCTGCCTGACCGGCATATGCTCTGTGCGGTACATCATGTGACGAGGAGAGTCCAGCCCTCTGATTGGCTCAAGGTAGTAGCTGTCGTTTGCGTTCAAGATGATCAGGCCCCTGCAGAGAGGAACAACAGTCAAATGAGATAAAATTACAAAGACCAAATCCTGTGCTCCATGTGACATCATTGTAATCCTATATTAATTATATTATATTTTATATTAATTAGATTGCATAGTATAATCTTACCTCTATTTTACACATCATCATAAGTGTGGCAGTCAATGAAAATAACAAACCGTTATGGACTTGAGAAACATTATATCACCAGGACCTTTTTGTTACTCAAAGTTCAGCGCAAAGCCATTTGGGTTCAGTTGACTCCAGACCTATGATGTCAAACCACATTGAAAAATGTACACACCACATTCTTTTGCTCTCGGGTATCTTACAAGTCCACGGTGACTACTCTTAAATGTTCCCTCTTATCGGTGTTCTGAGAGCACTTTGAAATCCTGCTGAAATATGGCTGCCAGAGATGCTGGAGATGCTGAAGTTGACCTCACCAGGTCAGGGGCAGGAGGGGGGATTGTGCTCCACGAAAACACGCTATGGATGACTCACCGACCTGAACCAATCATACTAATCTGCTGCGGGGACAAACGTCTTTTGATTGGTTGATATAAGTTGGTGACCCATATTTGGAATTCATGAAGCCTTCCCACTGGTGCTGTGTGGTACACCTCAGAGAGCACTGAGCCCACAGTTCCATCTACAGTAGGGCTGCACTATGCGTAATTTAAGATGTAGGTCTGGTGGCCCTCTGTCCTCCCCTTGCTCCACACAGATTTACACTCCAGGCAGAATTCCAAGAGCCTCTTCACTCCCCACCCAGCCTGATAATTAGATCTGAGTGGTTAGACCTCTACTTAATTGCATGGTAATTGTGGGAAAGAATCAGTCAGCCAATCACACGCAAACACATTGATGTAGTTCTTCCCAACACACACACCCACACACACAGGCACATGTACACACATACACATTTACTGAGCGTAAAAGTGCACATTTTTCCACCAAAATGAACTTGAACAGCTATATCACTTTAACAGCTATGTGTCAGACCTGTAAAAAGTGCCTGCATCCGAAACCTTTCTGTCATTTTCAAAATTCTGGTAATGTGTGATGTCTTAAAACTTTTAAGGGAGAAAATAGTCCCTCTAACTTTTCACCATTCTGGTTGGGCTGTACGTTACCTGAAAATTGGTTTATGTACAAAGGTGGGCAAGGGCAATGACTCTATGACAACAATGGCAACTGACTGCTACGGGACCAGCATGACAGTGACAAATTGAGACGTCAGACGAGTTCTTCAGCAGCAGACAACACTTCTATTGACAGCGTTGTCTGTGCTCCACGGGGCAGAACGATGCCTTGAAACAATTTTTTTTTTTCGATAAAGCATTAGGTCAATGGACGTCAAGCTTCTAGTTCACACAAAAAGAGCACTGGATCGGAGGAGCGGAGCCATCACACGGCGAGCGGCTTGTCAATAGTGCCTCCCGTGTTTCTTAGCAGCGGGTGGAAGACTGTGCGCTCCAGCGCAAGAGGAGAGAGGCGCGGCGAGGGATTTCTTTATCGCGGCGCTGAACAAAAGAGCCGCTCTGAGGCTCACTTTTGGAGTGGAGTGAGTCAAAACAAGCCATTAATCCACTGCATGCCAAGGAGAACACTTCCAGAGCTCTTCCACCACGTAATCCATTGTGAATGGGGAGAGAGGAGGGAGAAAAAAGCAGACGCCTACTCCGTCTCTGTGGGAGCCCGGGTTTCTTGGCATGCCGCACGAGCGAGCTCGGAGCGCAGGCTGGGGTGGTGGATACACCGCCGCTGGAATTTCTGATAAGAGCTAGGTTAGGAGGTGGAACAGATTTGGCAGCTGGGGTGTGTGTGTGTGTGTGTGTGTGTGTGTGTATGAGTGTTTGTGTGTACATGTGTGTTGGGAGGGACGAGGTCCATCAGTCCTGCTGATCAGGTCTCAGCTGGCCAGGACCACACCCCGGAAAATGGATTTGACCGCCATGGTAACCGCTACAGTTGCTGCGCCACGCATGACCCGCGCAGGTGACTCCTGTTAGCTTCTCCGGCTGTGGCCCGCTCCACACTCTGAGCTTCCCTTGTCTGTCTGCACTCTCTCTCTGTCCCTCTGTCTCTCTGAGAAGGGAGGCCGCATCCCTGTGTGAAAGTCTCTCTCTGTCTCTGTATCTCTCTCAGAAGTGAGGCCAGGCTACTAACGAAATATTGTAAATATCTGAGTGCAACTATACAGAGTCAAAGAAAACACATATATATATATATATACAATATATACATACTCTCTCTGTCTGTGAGATGGGAGGCCAAGTCTCTGTGTGAAAGTCTATCTCTCTTTATCAGATGGGAAACCAAATCTTTGTGTGAAGGTCTCTAGGTTTCTCTTTCTCTTTCTCTGCCTCTGACTAAAGACTCTCCCATCTGTGAGCTTTAAGATCATTTTTAGGCATGCCTTCCCTGTCCCTCACTGGAACCTTCAACTTCATGCCCCCAACTTTGCTATCCCCAAACCCCCCCGACAGCACCCTGTCCCTGGAGGCCTGCCGCAGGACCTCATGCTCGATTGTCTCCAAAAGCATTCTTACACTCTTCAAACCATCCTCCTCTCCTCCTCTCCACCCCCCCCCCTTTCCTCCTCTGTGTATACCTCTCCATCTGTGTCCCCCACCTCCTGCAGCTACCTCTCTCTGTTTCACCTCTGAATGGTAATTCAACCTAGAAAAGCTAGTACAAAGACATATCGACATTGTTACTGATAATCCATGTTCATTAGTCACCAGGAGTTCCACGTGGTACTATGGAGGCTTTCAGCAGAGGTGAATTTGGCTTGTACGTATCTCTGCTGCCACTTTGCAGCATTGTTAGGTGTAGTTGCATGCTTGCTAATGTATGATCTCTCCATTGGAGTTTTACACCAAATAAATGCAGCAGGATCACAGAACAGCTTTACCACTGACTGCTGCCCTCTTACCGGCAACTGGCAAACTGCTGAAACAGCTACTACTACTCATTACTATTTCATAGTGTTTGTGCACCAGGATAAAGTTTCACTTTCCTCTGATTTTGAGTTGCAAGCCACTCTTAACCTCTGAGCGCACAGACCCGGGAATCCCTCTGTGGCCACAGCAGAGTGCAAGTAATGCTGAATTAGTATTAGCCGTGGTGTGGGCTGCCTCCCGAATGGTAATTGAACGCTCTGACCTTGGGCAAACGGCAGGCAGGCGAGCAGATTTAACCGCTCAACCGGCGATGCTTGTCCTCTGGGTGATTGGTTACATGAGCGGTCAGCGGTCAGAGGCCAGAGACAGACAGAAAGGAGACATCTGCTCCAGGTGGCTAAGACTGATCCTGATTGGATAATCGATTATCTGTCTGGTGACTGACAGCAGGCTGGGGGGATGGGCCCTGGCTTAGAATGAAGAGGGAGGTTGTCTGTCATGAAGGCCAACGCTTTGGACAGGCCGACCACCACGCACTGTGCTCTGCAGCTCTCAGCTGGCCCTTCTGCAACTCCTGACTAAGAAAGGACTGCATGCAATGACCAGAATCATTAGTAACCTATCCCCAGCTCATTACCAAAAACTCATCTTGAAAGAATCAAGAAATCCGCTTATGAGAATCAATTTTGACTCACTTACAACATGTAATACAATACTCAATGGAGTGCAATGGTGCAAAATTAATGAAAAAAGCGGTCAGAATCTGAATACAGAGCATCTCTTGTCTCACGCTAATTATCAAAGTACCTAGCACACTAAATATTTTGAGAAAAAAGATATGCATTTTAGGTAAGTGCCTGAATGCCAGTTGATGTGGCAGGAACAGGAATTCTGCAGAAACATACTGCCTGGGTGAGTCTTAAGGACAGTTTTAAGATCAATGAAAAAATGCAACTAAGAAGCTGGGTGTTCTGCAGCCTACACTGTCTAAGACTCTACTGAGAACTAAGAAGTCAACACATCATAAGAATGAATGGAAACAAGCAAAGCACCAATTATCAAGAAGACATGGAAAAAAAACATTTAGCGTGAGCCGAACGCTGACATCAGGTTTCAACTCAAACAAATCCAGCAATTCAGGTAGTGACATTCAAATGTTTCATGTGAGACGTTATCATTTTTTAACCAAAGTCCATTGTAGCCTTCAATTTTCAATTCTGCTTTCTAGAATCCATTCCTTCATAAGAATCAAATCGTCCTGTGCAGATGTGATTCATCTAAGTGGAGTGCACTGTATTCCAAATGATCTGACATTAACGACAAGCGCGTGACAAGTATTAATGATACGAGTGTAAGAACAGTCAGTGTCATCAATACATCTTGCTACCCAACAGTGACACTGCAGGATATGACATGCAAGCACAGATAGAACCCGCAATCAACATACGAGGTACAAGCAGGCAAGTACAGCTTAAGAGACAGAGCTGTAATACACAAGGTGAGCATTCCCTGTAATACCCTTCCTGTCCTGATTAAATGTCCTCTGTCTTTCACTTTGTTTCATCCCTGACCCGCTGACCTGGATGAGATTAAGTTCTGGCTAGCATCATCGCTAATAGGCCCACGTCAGACTCGGGTATTCGACTGCATTCCTGGGGAGTGAATCTGGACATAGGCCTAGCCCTGTCGCTAATAGGCATGCGTCAGGTTCAGGTGGTAAACCCTGGGGCATGAGTCTGGACACTAGCGGCTTTGTTAGGCCCAGGCTGGTGGTTGCCCTCCTCTGCTCCCTGTCCTTTGCTTCACCTCACTTCACTGCCTGTGCTCTCCTCAGCCCGTGCTCCACGACACGCGGCGCCTCTACCAGGAGGATGTTTACAACGCCGCCGCGAAGGCCTGGCAAAAACCAACGCCGCAGTGCGCGCTCGCGACAGGGCTGAGCCTCCTCTCTCCGCGCGCACGACTGCCTCTCAGGATGAAAAGAGCACAACAAAAGAAGGAATATCGCACTTTAAAAAAGTGAAATGGCACACTATTATTAAAGTTAAACCCTCAGAGATGAATAACGGAAAGTTACAGTGCTGCGATTTGCTGAGTCTGCCATTCCGGTGGGTTATTTAATAAAGACAGGCTGAGGCCTTCCACTGTGTGAAAGTAATGAAAAAACTGTAAAAAATGTAAATTGTATATATCAGTAAAGTTCTCTGACATAACAAAACAACACAATAAAACATAACTTTATTTCTTCTGCTCGAGGGCAATTCAAATTCTAGCTTATAAAAATGCAGTGACAAAATATGATATCGCACCTGAACAAGAAAGGTACACGTACATACCTTGTGTAATCCTAAAGGAAGCATATAAGCACTTGCACCTACCCCAACACAGGGAGCTCATATCTCTCTGGAGATATGAGCTAAGGGACTAAAAGAGAGTAGTATTATGTTTATGAAGGTGCATAGATTTAATTCCAAGGTCCGAGTCTGAGTTCATATGCCCTGCTGTCTCTAGAATAAGGGACAGTTCCTTTTAGTTGGATTTAGACCAGAAGCAGCAGAGACACCATTGAGAGGACAGCCTTTCAAATTCAGACTGGACATTGTGTGTTGAAGATGGAATTTTCCTTCACCCTGACTCCCTACACAAAGAGGGGCATCAAGCTTGTGTCCAACCTCTGCATTGACGACGGATTTTCAGGAGGCCCGGTGTATTTATAGTTCCGGTAATACACAATATCTTTCCTATGGGAGAAGGTGATAAAACCTGTTTCTTAATGTGAAAGCCTCTTTTTCAGCTACTTTTTAGTGCAGCCTCTCTCCCACGGTGAGTTTAAAAGCTAATTGGTTCATACCTGACAACTGCAAAAACTTTATTTCCATACTGCCTTGGTAATTAAGCCGTAAATGTTGTGGGATTGTGGGAGCGCTACATTGTCTCACTTAAAAATCACTTGAGTGGCTTTCAAAGAAATGTTGGATTGGAGGTGTCAGACACACATCTAGTAAACAGCCCCTACAGATCTGATTAATGAGTATAAATTGTCCGCAGGCCTCATTCTCAAAGACCTATGTGCTTTTTGCAGGAAACTTTTTTTTAAAATTAATGTCAGACTCCAGTTTAATATGCATTACATTTTATTAAACAATAACTGATTGGTTATTTTTCAGAGGAGACCCCAAAGTGTGCATTAATTGAAGTTTTACCATGGCTGAAGTTAATGGGTCTGAAAGATCAATTATCCACACCAGTTTCCCACACCATTGTGACACGCTGAATCAGTCACTTTATTTAACAAACCTATTTATACTGTTGAAAGCAATTAATGAATATATTAACTGCATATATAAAACATGAACTAAGCTTGACTTTTATAATACCATTAAACAGATTATAAGATAAAACTACATATGTTTAATGATTCTCATTTTGGATTTTAGTTGCTAGTTGACCATCTTGGTCAAAGTGAACAAACTTCATTTAAATGTAAAAATAAATGCCAAAACCTGACTAAAAATTTGTAAGCAGCAAAGATAGCTGATTCAATACCATGCTAGGCACTGATTTTGCACCCCTAGCAAGGTGCATGCTCAATATCCATTTTCTACTACAAAAATAAGTCTTAATAAGAGGTAGGTACCAATGCATATCAGCCGTCTTCGAGTGTAAATAGCCCCTTCATTTACACTATAATTGACACCGCATCTAGCAGCTGTTGTTTCCTTTGGTAAAGGAGGGAAAGATACAACCAGCGTTCACTCAGAGCACTGAACATCGGTGTCTGTAGGGGGGCTGGGTCCAAACACTTATGTCTTGCAGCACATGAGGAGAACCAATCTCCCAAGAAGGAGCCTGTTTGCAGGAGGGCTTTTGGGAGCGTGTTCTTGCCCATATTAAATCAAAGCTCTGACTCACCAAACAGCCAAATGCTGCCAGGAGCTGCTCAGCGCTCTGCTCAGTGCCCTGCTTCATGCCCCGCTTGACGCACTGCCTGACACATTGCTTGACGTACTGTTTAATGCAATGCCTGACACGTTGCTTGAAGCATTACTTGTCATGCTGCTTAACGTGCTGTGAAGCGCTTTACCTGCACAGAGTTGGGCTTTGCGTGTGGGATATTTGCGGAGCTGTAACACTGCCTGAACGCTCTGCCCTGCCAAGAGCTCCCGCTCATGAGGAACCCCCTGTGAGGGGACAACTTCGTTCCATAAATTAAGGGTGTTGGAGGGAAATCTGTAAACAGATTCTGCTTCTTTGAAAACAAAGAAGAACAGAGAGGAATCCAAAAAAATTTGAGACTTCCACTGCAAGGACGAAGTCTCTGCATGTTCCTGGGGAAAGTCTAGGGTGAGAGCTCCTGAGTGGCACAGCTGGTAAGGGCACTTCTAAGCACAAGGCTGAGCCATTCAGCCCAAGACGAAGGAAGGTTGAGGGTGGGCTGTGCCATTGGAGCGAAAGAACACAACTGTCTTTGTTTTACTGGGGGCAGAGTGGGTTACACCAGCCAGGGTTTCCTCCTCTCACCACTCACGAGCACCCTCTGTTAGCTGGTCAGGCAACTGCATCCCTCTTGGATGATGTCAGTGAAGGTGCACATATTTTCCATTCTGTGTTTTCTCCACTATGATACACTATGGGAGCTGTAGTAGAGATAGATGTCGTTGGTGGCGTACGTGTGCATAGGAATGCATTCATCACACTTTGCTGCCCCTGTATGAATGTAGAGGATGACTCAGTGGGGCAAGCCTAATGCACAACCAAGGGAGAAAAGCAAATAGGCAATAGTGATGATAAAAAGTCTCATGTTGCAATTTGATCAGACAGTGTCCAGAGAGCCTTCCCACATGACGACGTCTAATATAGCTTCTTCTGAACAGCTGGACCTTGGAATGGAAGGAGGGAAAACACACTGACAAAGTGTGTTTTTTAGTGAGTTCTTCTCACCAAGAGAAATGCATCCCCCGTTTTACGGTGAAGGGGCCTTCCAAACCAGGCAATGACATTTTGGGTAGAGAGAAGGTCTGACCCTCTGTGACTGTTTGAATGGGAAGTCTTTTTTTCTCATTACGGAAGGAGTCCTGGGTGCCTTCCCCCTCCCCTTCCTTCCTGCACCGTTTAGGGAACTTACTCCACATCTTAACATCTGCTTTTCAAGGTCAGCCAGTGCAGTGCACTTCCTCCTCACTTGTTTACTGCGGAAACCCCCTGTCTGGAGTGAGGGTCCGGACCACGCGCCCCCTGTGCTATGGTAATGACCGAACGAAGACCACCGCCAAGGGGAGCAGCCATGGTATCGTCTGAGTTTGACAGTCACCGTTGGCAGACACCGAAATGAGTGCAGAGGCCACATTCTGCATGTGAAACTGTCAGCTCCTCCTTCCTGTGGCATCTCTCTGGAGAGATGCCATCGGCACACTGAGCAAAAGGCCCAAGTGCAGGTGAAAACTCTCGCTTTGGCACGTAGGGGTTGCACCGCCTGCCATACAGGCTTTAACTCAAAAAGACCTGCACATGGTTCCCAATTCGCCGCATACCAGTTACTTGACTTTTCTCTGTACTTAAGGTCAAATAATACGGCTTGCTCTGTAATTATAGGCAAGGAGAGAAAGAACATGGTATAAGTACCTCTTGCAATACAGGTGCTGATGTGGAACTGGAGTTTTGAGGTTCATTTTGACCTTTTCTGGATTTTGAGGAGAAATCTGCTTAGTCAGAATTAGCGTCCCCCCAATCCAAACCAGGGTCACATATCCTGCATACCTTATTCCAGAGCAGGTACTGAGAGCCACCCAGGAGTCAGTGTATCCGCTAACATGCCCATGGTAGTAACAGTGATCCTGTGGTGAGAGAGAGTGAGAGAGAGAAAGACAGAGGGAGAGAGAGAGAGAGAAAGAGAGAGACAGTAGAGACAGCAGTTAAATAAAGTTTGTTTTTGTGTCACTTGTCAATATCACAGTATTAAATCCCAGAGAAAGTTACCATAAAGCATCACATTAAAAAAATAATAATAATAATACCAATATACTACGCATACCACCTCATGTGATTGACAGAAGATTCACATTTAGGAGAAGTCTGAGAACACTTGACATAACATTGCTCAGTGTGAGTTACGAGACACAGTTCCCAATAAAATAAAGATGATCATTCCGGCAAAGTTAAAGACTGAGAGAGAGAGGAAGAGAGTGAAAGAGAGAGAGAGAGACAAGGCAGGTACAGAGGGGGGTAATGACAGAAGGAGAGAGAACAAAAAGGGCGAGAAAGAGAGGGGGCAGGAGAGGGGGATTTGGGAAAACAGAAAGCGAAAGACAGAGCGAGAGAGAGAGAGAGAGAGAGAAGGCCACAGGAGGAGGGAAAATAAAAGCCATCACAGACTCGTACATTATGTATGACACCAAAATCACTTTCCGCCACAGTTGTGCTGTTAGCAGGTACACACTGCTACTTCAAATGCACTGCACACTGTGCCCAAGTCACAGCAGTCACGGAGGGGGAATGGGTCTGGGACGTGCTTGTTACTGTACAAATAACCTGACTTGACCCGCCAAAACCGCTTTCTTCCGACACGACTGTAGCTCTATGACAAACTTTATTCCAGCCCCTGTGGAGCCCTGCAGTATGAGAGACTCCAGGTTGGAGCACGATACAGCACATCAGTAGCACGCAAACCCATGCCTCTGTTCCTGCCCGAAGATTACTGCCCTCTCCATAAACTCAGCCCGCTGACTCTCAACACACGTGGGCCTCTGGAAGCAACTTCAAACAGCCCGGAAAGAGTCAAGCGCGAACCGGACATCACCCCCTGGAGGACCAATACTGATTTACAGCTGCAGAACTAATTTACAGCCTCTGGACACAGATATGTGTTCCGCATTTTTTACCTGGAGTCAACGAGGGACCCTTAAAGATGCCCTGGGGCCATCCTCGGCCAGAACAGGGCAGGGAGGGAGGAGGATGGGGTAAGGATTAGGTGGACTCAGCATGATTTGTGCTGTTGGGCTTGAATCCTATCGACCCCAAGAGCTGGTTCGTCGCTTATTGTGACCCCAGCACACTCCTGCCTGTAAAGTGATGTAAAAGGTGAGCTATGAACGTTCCTGCAATACACGGCCTTGGCTGCTGTAAAGAATAGGGACAGCTGAAATTGTGGGGGGGAGACAAACAGCAGTGTGATGAAGGAGCTGGGCTTGTAACCAGAAAGCCGGCAGGTTCCATTTTCAGGTGGCACCTCCCTCATACCCTTCAGCGGGGCACTTACCCTTGTAAGAGTTCCAGCTTGAAGAGTCCCTCAAGCTCAGGTGGGTTGGGCAACAGCAATGTTTTACACTCACGAGCAATTCTCGCCTCCAACCTCCCGCTGTGTGTATAATTCACTTAGAACGTCTATTTTCAAATGAACATCCAAAAACACTGGAGTATATCTATTGCTTTTCCTAACACCCCTCATTTCTCCAGCACATAACCAGTGGTGTGAGCGTGTGAAATACAAGCTTTGTTAGCCGCTCTGGCTGAGGGCATCTGCTGAGCCGAGGAGGAATGTAGCAGAGAGCGTAATGTGATTGAGACTAATTGAACCATCTACTGGCTGGATTCCCTCAGGGTCGCCGCCACTTCAAGTCTCGCAGCTTTATCTGGCGAAGGGAATGATAAGAGGACCGGTGGGCCAAACGATCTCAATGTCCTCTCAAACTTCCAGTGGGTAAGGGCGGTGGGTTGGAGCAGGGTATCGAATGCGAGCCACCCTGCTAGTCAGTTCTGGTACCAGTGTACAGAGCTGCCATTGCAGGGAAGTGCTTTAACATCTACTAGGTAATAACTGTGACACTTGCAGCCATTAATGTCACGGGTGAAGAGGACACCCTTTGGGAGACGGACGGCTGCGTTTGCGCTCAAGCCAGCCCTCCTAATGAAAGCCACCAGGGCTTTTGTCAGACGGAAAACCCACGCTGTCGTATCGTGTCCCGCTAACACGCTTTCAGCGTGCTCCTCAGCTTGCCACATTCCAGCAGGGCCCAGAACAAAGCCAGCGTGTGACATTCTGACATGCCACGAATATCTGCACTTTTAATCTCAGGCGCGCTAAGAGTCCCACTGGGACAGGAGGGGGATAAAGCACGCCTACGCAAGAAAATTAATAAATAAATAATAAAATAAAGTTTTATTTTCATCGTATTCACAGCAGGGTATTAGTATGAATCTGAACAGGCTGCGAGGGCTGGGTATCTCCATTACTTGCACGCCTACACAGCCAGCAAATAGAAGGCTGACTTGTACACATTTATACATGTATACATTCCTTTCATGAATTGTTAATGCTACATCCAACTGAACGTTTTCCCCGAGAACGCTTCCCCCTCAGTTCTCTTTTGGTGTCTTTTGAGGAGAGGGACAAGGGTGGCATTGCACTCGTCAACATCCTAATTAGAAAAAAAAAAATTCTGAAACAGAGTGGCATGCCAGTTTTTGCCTTCGTTGCTATGGGCCACTTTTCTATGTGAAGTGGAAAAAAAAAACAACAACCATGGGCCTTTCATTTGATATTAAGGCTCTGAACCTTCTTTAACTCGGCTGTGACCTTTTGTCCTTCCAGCATGAAATCTACCTTTTTGGGTTCTTTTTTCTGCCGCTCCTTATCTCGCGGATGAGCTGCCATCCACCTGTGCGGAGGCTGCCTGAGATGGCTCCTCATCTCCCTCCTGCAACGCCCTCTCCCCACATCCACATCTGGGGAATTATTCCTTTCACTGCCCGCGCACCTCAATCGCCGCTTAAGTGACAATTCCTGACGATTAAAAAGGCTTTGTCTGCGCACCAGACCGTGAAATGAGCTCATTTAGCCTGACGGTGGAAGCGTGAGGTTTGAGTAAAACAATATCACTACCGCACGTGCCTGGAGCCACGGTGGGGGGGGGGGTTCTCTGCGCTGACGGACTCCTTTGTGTGTGCCACACTAAGCCTTTCACCTCCAATTCATCCCTGCACACATCTTATCCATCCTCCAGGGGGCGCCACTCTGCAATGCAATGTCCTGTGCTCCTCAACACCTGTAACAGGGGCCTAACACACAATTGCGGCCAATGGGCAAGGGATCAATAATATCCATCATTCCCCAAGCCCTAAAGAGGGGTTCCAAGTAACATGTAACATTAGAGATGTTGCAAAAAGCCCTACCATAAGACCCCTGTTACCCATAATGTTCTTATAACGTCACCATAATGTTATGTGCCCGGCTATGTTTCTCTTATATGGTTATCTCACTCTGAGTATACTTATGCACTACAAAACCATCAAATGCAAAGTGAAGGGTTAGCTGTGCGTAATAAGCAAACGTGAAATGCAGTTGCTCCATTTGTTTATGTTTGTTCATGATTGTTTCGTTTTGCAGCACTATGTCATACCTGAGCAAAATAACACATGCCGATTGGTTAAGGCAACAACAATTATAACAATACGGGCTGGATTAACATACTATGGACAGCTATAACTTTTCTATATGGGGTCCCCTGAAGCCTTTCTGATATAGACACTTTACAAGGCAGGAGTTCAGTTTTTAAAATCTTCCTGTGCAAAAATATCTTTGGCCGTTTACCCTCCCTCGGTAGGTAAAAACAAATTGGAGAACGAGAATGCACCGCTCCTCTGAGGGCACACACCGCTTTACAGCAACACACACATCGAAAATGCTGTCCTCACATTAGGGCCTGGCTCTCAGCGGCGTGACTCACTTGCAAGTGCCTATTATTTTTATTTTTATTGTTATGTTTGTGCTGGTTTTTAATGGCCCGGTGCTCTGGACGGGATCTGGGGAGGGCTGCAGGGGACAGTCGGGAGCGCTCCTGCCTCCCGCTGTAAAGCGATCAGCTTTGAGCTGTACGTGACGGCAGATTCAGGGAGCTGCGTCTGCTCCTGATTACAGAACACGTCGCGGGGTGGGGGGGGGGTTCACTCTTTATGCACTTCCAATATTTCATTGTCTTAATGATTTTTTTTTTTATCCATACAAAACAGTTTGGGGTCTACACAAGTGTTCAGTGAGCACATAATTAACACGGCTGCTAGGGGTGTAACTGTAATGGAAAGCGCAGACCTCCAGAAGCTGCAGTTATTGGGGGTGTAGGCTTATTGGTCTTGCTTTTTTGTTGTATACACTGTACACTTTAAATGAGGCAGGCCTCGTTGCTGTCAGGATTTCCCTGCATCCCTTCACTGTTGAAAAGCAGTGGCTATGGCAGCACCTTGTTTGAAAGACTTGGGAGCTTCTTATTGTGTCTCCTCAGTCCAATGCCTGACGTGAAGACAAAGAGCTGGGACACGTGACAGAAAGAGGAAGCGCCGGTACCCCTCTGTGTTCCGCCATGGTTGCGTCCTTAAAGAGGGGAGTGGCGGGAGGTGGTGGGGGGTAAGGAGTGAGGTATACCACATATGGCACATCTGCTCATACCTAGTCCCCTGTGTATGTGTCTCCATGTACATGTGTGTTATTTGGTGTATTAATGTGTGTTTGTGTTTGCGCATGTTTGTATTAGTGTGTGTGTGTGTGTGTCTGTGTACATATGAGTGTTTGTTATTGCGTGTGTGTGTGTGCGTGTGTGTGTGTGTGTCCACATAGTTGTGTATATGTGTATGTGTGTTCGTCTGTGTGTGTGCGTGTCCGCATAGTTGTGTATATGTGTATGTATGTGTGTGTGTGTTCGTCTGTGTGTATCTGTGTTTTTGTGTGTGTGTGTGTGTGTGTCTGTGTGCCTGTGTGTGAGTGACAGAGCGTTTAAGCTGACAGCAATCCCGCTGGCAATTAGTCTAGTGATACAGTTCCCAGAGCAGGAAGAGGTATTTTTCTTTCATTAAACACGCTTCTTGAACAGAGCAGCATCATTGATTTCCCTTTCAGACTACATGTGGAGGTACTGACTGAGTGTTCTGACAGCTAGTTCTAAAGTAATTACACGTCCTACTTCCATGTAGGCCAGTCTATGCCTTTCACTGACATGCATGCAATGCTTAACCTAACCCAGAATGCACTGATTATTAATGTTACTACGACCAATGAAGCAGAGGGTAGATGAACATTTCTATTCATGATTTCTATTTGTGATTTTCTATCTGTGATACAACACCTGGACTTCTAAGATGAATGTAATTTCATTTTACAGAAACCCAGTCTATAGTAAATGCTATTTCTTTTTACAAAAATATCTAATTAAGACCTATTTGGCACTTTCATAAGCCCTACACAACCATTCAAAACACACACATATAAATACAAATATAAATATAAATATAAATATGAATAGGGTGTGCATAGATTGGAGTCTAATTTCACAATTGAGGTGGTCACATTACCATGACACTGAAGTTCAAATATTTAATAGTAATCTTCCTTACAATAGGCATAAAGGCACAGCACACCCTATGACAGTCTTTTGTGGTGCTATGAAGGTGTTATGTGGTGCTTATGAAGGTGCTATCTGCTGTCTGTTAAGGTGTTATGTAGTTGTTCAGCAGGACCATTCACAGACAGTGTTGCCCATGTTTCTCAGCTTTTTGTTCTCTCTAAATGTGTGGGCTTCACTTCATTAGAATTTCTTCATACTGACCACAAAGCGTTTCCTGAAAAGCTGTTTGAGAAAGACATGCCATTGCAAAATCCCTGTTTGTGCACAATTTGGATTTTCCCTGGTGTTGTGCAAGCTCTCCTTCATGGTGCAAATTGCTGTAAGTTGAAACACTGAAGCACCTGTCACGGCTTTCTAGCCTACAATGAAGGAGTGTCTGCAGCCAGTTTCCCCTCTCCACCTGTCAGAGCTGCAATCACAAAGCCTGCATTTGGAAGCCTCCCCATCATCTGTCTGTAGCAACCAGCTGGATCCCTTACAAAAAAAGGGCTGGGTATTATGATTGGCTCCAGCCCAGCCGTAAGGGCATTCCCATTGGCTCCCCTCCAGGCCTACCGCAGCCTCACACCTGTGATTGGCTCTTGGCAATGAGCTCAGCTTCACACACACTGAGGGAGCTCCACTGGCCCCGCTGCTGTGTTGGGAGCGTGACACATTAACACGCAGGAGTGCACCTGGCTGGCAGGGAGTGGGAGGAGCCGACGCTCACGGTCACGGCTTGGGCATTTCAGGTGTGCCTGCACTGCAACCCCAAACAGACCCTTATTTATTTCAGCCTGATGACCACACGGTCAGAAGGACCAAAACCTCTTGACCACGGTCTTGTTGTAACCTCTACACACATCAGTATTGATTCGGTCAATACAAATTCAAATGATCAATCAATAACTAATATGGTCCTCTGAACAAAAAAGAATCATCTCCAAGCTTCTTCACAGAGCAGATTGCATAGAGGCATGTTATTGAATTATCGAAGATATAATATTAATACATGGCAAATAACTGCCTTGGTGGGATTAATTACCCAGCTTCTCTAGGCTTTAAGATAAGTGTCACCCAGAGACAGGAAACCTGCCCGGGCCAGTGCCTGCTTGTAGCCCCACAGTGTAGATGTAGTCACTCGCTCTCATTGACCTCATTTCCACTTGGGGTAGGGGCGCTGAAAGCTCAGATGAAAATCCGACGGCGGGCTCAGAGGCACGAGACGGTGCGCCTGCGAAGTCGTAACTGAGAAGCGAGGTTCCGCCCGAAGCGAGCGCTGCCAGGGGGAGTTCAAACGGCGGCACTCCCACCGTCAGCCACTGGCCCCCGATGAGGCGGAGGGGCCCCGAGTTCGTCTGAAGCGCCTTCGGCGCCACGCACAAAGAGCCGCATAATTTACACCGCCGTTCCCCTGCTGGTGGCTCAACACTGTGGAGCGGCTTCTTGTCGTTTTTCTCCACGTGTTAGAAACAAAAAGCGTGTGTGTGTGTATGTGTGTGTGTGTGTGTGTGTGTGTGTGTGTGTGTGTGTGGGGACAATTTATACGGTCATGAATTATGCAGGCAAACAAGGCGCCTGTATTTGGCATCATGGGTCATTTGAAGGCGTGCTTTTCCAGGGAAAGGCGAATAAAAGCGGCATACTTGAATATCCCGATTAGTTTTTCTCTACACACACGGTCCCCATACCATGTTTTTCCCTGTGGGGGAGTTCAGGCAAATCTGAAAGAAACTCGCTCAGCGAGACCCCTTCCTGACAAATCAGCGAAGTTGTGAGAAATTGCGGCCACCTTTGAGACGCCCAGCTGCTGAGCGGTTGACAAAACGTAATTTGCACGAGTCCCACCTCATTTCCCGGCTTCTTATGGAACGGAGAAGAATTAAGTATTCAAGAGCCGGGCCCAGCAGAGAAAAATTGCCTTTGCATACCATTAAAAAACTGGCATATTTCACTCCAGCCTCCTCGCACGCTGAGAATGATTAAATAGTACAGCCACGCTCCTGTACTGCAGACCATAATATCTTTCCAAATGTGCACTAAACAGGAGTTTAACATTGTCTGCCTGGGCAGAAACGAGGAGACTGAATAATGCTGTGCGCAGAGCGGCACTCCTCAGCATTCCTCTGGCCGAGGGCTGCTTCATAACGCCACAGCTGTAAGTGCCTCCCGAACAAGGGGGATAATGAAGTGCGATTGTGATAATGTAATGACAGAGCCAGCCCTAAAGGGAGACAGTTTCACGGACCACAGCCTGATCGCGATCTGTGAAACCGCCCCATGAAGCCTTGTGCTCTTTTTCCTTGCCTTTCTTTGTGTGTGTGAGAGAGAGACTGTCTGTGTGCAGGTTTATGAAGTATTTGGTTTGGGTCTGTGTGTGCGCACGCGTGTGTATTTGGGTGTGTGTGTGTGAGAGAGAGAGAGTGTGTCTCTGTGTGCCATAATGTGAGTATTTAGTGTCTGTGTATCAGGATGTGTGTGTGTATGTGCATGTGTGTGTATGTGTGTGTGTGTGTGCGCGTGTGTGTGTGTGTCCTGAACACGGTCATGGGGCAGAGCATGTGAGAGTTTTTTTTCCTTGTGGTGACATGGCCAAGAAAAATCATGTGATGGTGAAGCCTCGTAATTGCAAGCCAGAGGAGTGGGTGTCAAGTCTACAGAGACAGTCAAGGGAGAGAGGAATGAAGAGAGACAAAGGGGAGAGGAGAAAGGAGAGAGGAGGGAAGAGAGAAGAGCAGGGGACAGAGAGATAGAGGGGAGAGGAGAGAAGAGAGAGGGCCAGAGTGACAGCCAGAGAGAAGCGGGGATTGTGGGAGCTGGCATGCTCACGGTGTAGTTGGGCGTGATGGTCACAGGTGTCCCGTCTGCCGCATAGTGGGTCTCTGTGAAGTCCTGCCCCAGGAGCTGACTGAGAGAAGAAGGCAGATGCATCAGATCTGGGCAGTGGGATCCATTCATCTACATCCAAGAGTCACCGCAGTCAGAGAGCTACTCCATGCACAGCAATTCCACATAAAGCTGTTCCATGTGCATTCATATCAAATACATTTATTCCACACATAGGACTTCCACACACAATAATTCTAATTTCCTGAGTTAGTCAGCTCTCTCACAGTTTTAACAGCATTGTTAGTTGTTTACCTTTTGAACATGGTGTTTTCTCTTAACAGAAACCAGCAGGCATGGTTTCTTAAAAGGTGCCTTTACTTACCTATTTTTATAATTTTCATATATTTGTTTCCGTGTATTGTTACATACCCACTAAGAACATTACCCATAAGGAATAGAGTCCCCTGTAACTGCTATACGAAGATAACTGGTGGAGGGCATGGTCCATTCCAGCAAAGTGGGAATGGATGTACAGTATGTCGTAGTGCTTCAATATCAAGTACTTTCAAGAGCATTCAAGAAAACTGCAAGTTTAAAGACATGCACTATCATTCACCCAGGAGACCACAAAAACAGACCAAACTGGTCTCACTAATCACTCAGTTGAGGCATTGACCGGTGGTTCCATAACAGCGCCACCCTGTTTTCCTGGTGGAATTGCGCTTCGAACTGTTCGGGGCTTTGGTCTGGGGTTAAACTTCTGCTTTCCTTTTGGAAGTTTTGTGACGAAGTAGTAATCTCTTGCATCTCTGTATTTTTCACTTTGAAAAATAAAGCGCAGCTCCACTTCGACTCCTGACAGTGTGAACAGGGGTCATCCTCTCTTTGCACCCAGGTTGGCCTGCATTGCCCAGTCTCAACATAAAGGCTGTGCCAGCAGACTCCGTACTTCACCTATGTGTTTCTTTGTCCTTATCTTTCACCATGGACAAATAGGCCACCAAACTGGTGTAAAGCACTCGTATTTGCTGTTCGTTCATTTGTGTGTGTGTGTGTGTGTGTGTGTGTGTGTGTGTATGTGTGTGTGTGTAATGTACTTTTGCTACCTACTGTGTTGTAATTTGGCTGCCTTGCACTGTCTGTGTGTAAGGGCTGCTGTCCTACAGTTGTTTGGATCCATATGGATATTTCAGGCTTAATTATTGTCGTTGGTCTAATTCAGCAGACTGCATTGTTAGTTGTTTACCTTTTGTACTTGGTGTATTGCTTTTAATAGAAATCAGCAGGTGGAGTTTCTGTAGAGTGCTTGACCCACTTAGCACAACTTGTTCAGATCATATACTTCACAGTTCTATAATGCAGTTGGTTTAATTACTGATTGAAATATATTAGTCATATTTTCGTTGGGAGCTTAATCAGAGCATTTCTCTGTATGGTATAGAATACTCTGCATGTTCCCTCTTTTAGTTCACTCACTACTGAGTGGAAACTCCCTACTGGGGTTATTTACAGACCAAAATACGTCAAGTTTGTGCCACTGGTTTTTTAGCTTTTTTACTTTTTTCCTGAGATCTGGATTATTACGTCTTGAAATTCACTTATATCTTTACGTTTACTGCCAGGGCCCAAGTGTGACAGTATTGTTCTAGCAGAGCAAGATTCCGTGGCAGCCCTTCTCGTGTGGGTGACAGCAGAACAAGGTTAGAATTTGACTTCTTTATCATCAAGGGTGAGTCCAGGGGCTGCAGATCGTCTCCGTGTGTCTCTCTCTCTCTCCCTTTCTGCTCTTTGAGCTGTGAGGTTGTGTGAAAGATTGAGCACGCCAGACCATGTTGCATCATCATTTCATTCTCTGCTCTCCGAGGACTCCTCAACCCCAGACTGATCGCAGCATCACGCCTGGTTTTAAAATGTATTTTCAAAGGGCTATGGTATAAAGCGCACAACGATCGCAGCTCCCCGGCTCCTTTTTACAAGGCACTCACTTCTGAAGGCATTTTATCATCTCCCCGCGATCGAGTTTGATTGCTGAAAATAAACGCGTGCATTTCAGTCCCCGCAAAGGTCTACTCAATTAACAGCCAGGTTTAAAAAGCAGTGGCTTTGACAGAAACATTCAGTGTGTGTGTGTGTGTGTGTGTGTGTGTGTGAGAGAGAGAGAGAGAGAGAGAGAGAGAGAGAGAGAGAGAGAGAGAGAGAGAGAGAGAGAGAGAGAAAGAACAGACTCAGATTCAAATCTCCTTCATTATTTGATCCTCTGATACTGGGCTGTCAGTCAAGCTCCCAGTCAAGACTTATGCATAATTCCATGTTGACATATCTCTGGTGCGTCTTTTGTTGCTATCAGCAGAGAACGCAGGTGGGAACAAATACGGTGATTCACAAAAGGACGGAAGACGGCGCGGATCGGTCCGCCGCCTGTAAAGGTCACCGCGCAGCTGAGACGCTTTGATTGGCCGCCTCGCCCTCAGAGAGGGAGGGGCACGGGGGTGACATTTGCACAACGCCTCGGTGGCTCCCGGTGACAAAACACACAGCGAGACGCTGTCAGTAGCAGGGAGGGGGGTCGGAATGGACACCGGGGCGCAGCCTGGCCCTTTGGCTCCAACGACTACCCCTCCCAGCTGCTGTTTAATTACCTGCCTGTTTCCCTGTGGCAGACTCACCACATCCCGCTCAATGGAGACGAATGCTGACCCTCTCCAAAGACGTGAGCGCTGGCAGGTCCATTCTACATGTGCAGCCAGTGCACCCTGATTCAACCTGACATTTTATTCCCACTGGCAATGGAATAGAAGCTTTTCACTGTTCATTCTAATCCGAGAGCATTGCATTTCGCAATGACTTGCTTTTTATAGCCATCACTTTAAAGAGTCAACCAGCAAATTATTTCCTTTTTTCACCAAATACCGTACTGCATTCAGACTTGAATGCATTATCACACCCATGACATTCAGATCAAAATGTGACCATTATAGATGAAGGAGGTCCTGCTAATACATTTGAATGCTTTCCTGACAGATTGCCATATGCCATATGATCACACGCTGGATACGCCTCTCTATAGTTCGTACTGAGAACAGTTCCTGTCAAAGTAGAACAGTGAATCCCACTGAAAGAAGTGGAACATCACTGCTGTCATGTTTCAAATGACAGTACAAGAGGTAGCTGGTGCTTGAGCAAGGTTGAGATTTTTTTTCTATATCGTTTAATTCTTGGAACAAACACAGGGGCTAAAATTAAACCAAAACTTTAAGCTATTCATGACTAAAATATAGTTTGATTGTTCTAGATCAAGTCAACAAAAAAACCCACCACAATATGCAGAGCTTGGGTAAGAGCGGGTCTGTAATTGAGTTTATTTTTTTATCACGGGATAGGTTAATTTGATTGAATCTGGCCCATAGTGTTTGAGGGCTCTATTCTCCAGTCTCTACAAGAGTGTCAATGTTGGTGGCAAAGGGTAACCCTGTGAAATGAGGCCTTGAAATATTTATATTACCACTTATAAATAATGGATTTTCTACATATTGGCTGATTAATCAGTCGATTATTGTCAAAAGTAGTTCAAAAATCTAGCACCTATTCCTGCACAGAAAAATTCATAAATTCTAAACTTGGTGATTGAGACACATAACAACATATGCCAAACATGAATGGCCACAAATTGGACAGACCTGATGTAAAGCATTTACGGTTTCATTTCTACAGCCAACAGCAGAGAGGAATACAAAGTCAAACATTAGGCCACTGACATCAAATCAGCAGCACCCACACACACACACACGCACACACACACACACACACACACACACACACACAGACACACACACACACATGCACAAAATGCCTAGCGCTCTGATTAAGTAACTTTGCTCCTATACATAAAGAATCTCCAAAAGTTACTGTGTTGCTCCTAAGCAATTATTTTGGAGCAAGAAAGAAGAGAGCCGAGTGGTATCTGTAAGAGCAGCTATTGATTTCCTCACGGCCGATAGGCCACTGTAGCTGCAGCAGACGGCTACAGCCGCTCTCCTCACTGCCGTCCCCAGACTGGCCCTGCCTCAGTGCTGCAGAGGTAAAAACCTGCCTAAAATGTGCAGGCTTGGCACTCTTCGGTATCGCCTCATTAAATTTCCTATCTGTGATTGCTTGGTAAACAAAAAAGCTCCCAGGAGCATCTAGAAACTTTGTTTGTAGTGCTTAAACGGATAAAATATTGAACAAGGTTGGTGGGGGGGTGTTTCTCATGGTAGGATCAAAGGGACAAATTAGGTGATTAACCGCATGTCATTTCCCTTGCAGATGGAGTCCCCTCTGGGCCACTTGTTTTCACAGAGATGGCTGTAGATCTACAGTGTCTTATCACGTATGCTGTTCGACACAGCATTGTGTTCGGTGCGCTGAAATTTCACAGCAGTCAGAAAACAAACAAACGGCCACTTGGAAGTGGTTTAAAACTCTTCGAATCAACGCCAGGCCCAATTTCCCCAGCTTCTGGTGAAAACCTCTGCTGCCGGTGTGCAATTATTCTTTCCCTGCACGTGTTCTCCCGCTCAAAGACAGACGGAGCTGAAAGCCTTCCTTCCCTCTTTGGAACGAGCTGAGGAAATGGAGGAACCGATTGAACTTTCTGACCCCCGAAGGTTTGAAATGCGAGGAGGAGTAAAGCTGCAACTAATTGGATTATTTACTGGTGACGCTGATATCGCTACGAGCGTGTGCGTTTGATTGCTCTCTCCGCACTGCTATAATTATCTCCACAGCTCAGCATTGTGCATGTTTCATGCCTACTGCGCGTTTAAGTGTGATAAATCTCATACAGTGCTTCATGCAGAGGTAGGCAGGTAATGAATCATTTCTTGTAAAGACAGGCTTGATATTAGTCACCCAAATGCAGTTAGAGCTGACAGAGATGATCTTCCCTTACTTCCCTTATAAATGCAGAAGTACTGTGAGTAGTATACACGCAGTAGTCTTATTAATAACTAAAAACAATTGAGAGATTCGTTTCATGATACACATCTAGTATTAAATCTGTAACATATTCATAATTAAAACAACTCATAAAATAATTTTAAAAAAGTAAAATAACCCCTAATTTCTCACAAGCCAGCTGTAAATGCAGTCCACTGCTGTGTCTTTTGAAAACAGGGAGATAAAGGTGTCCTGCAGAACAGGCTCCGTTGGTGGCTTTTATTAGCAGTGCCCAGACTGCGCATTCCCTGCAAACAGAAGTGCGCCTGTCCCTCCCTCTCCATTAGTGATCAAACAGGAGAACCTGCTGCGGAGAGATGTGACCAGAGAGAGAACACAGAGGGAAAGAGAGAGAAAGACAGAGAGTGAGAGAGCGTATCTCCCCAGAAAGCTGAAATTACTGAGCAGAGAGTCTCGCAGAGAGCACCTGATCAAAGACAGCGAGGCCACCGAGGGGGCGGGGCGTTTGAGGCACAGAGGACACAACAGGTCTGAGTGGGGGCGTTTGAGTCCTGCAGATGGCAGACTTGATGATATCTCATGGCGGGGGGCTGGTTGTGAGACTGGTTGTGAGACTACGGACTCTCAGGCGTTACCCTACAACCGGTGTGCGTTATCGTCATTTGGAGGGGAGCTGGGGAGGGACAGCGGGTACAACTACACACCAGGGCTAATTCACCGTTAGCAGACATGTGCTGACCTTAAAACTCATTCTTATTCAAATCATAGTCCTGGTTGCTTGAGCTGCTGTTCAGCTATGACATAACCATTAAACAAGAGACCTTTTCATTTTGCAAGCGGGCTTAATCAGACTGAACATGGTCTCTGATGTATCTTACATTATTATAATTGAATTGATACTGTACCCAGACGCCTTCCACATTCAAACATTCAGCAATATATTTAATCATAGAATTTACTAGTGCAAAATGGTATGAGGTTATAAAAGTGATAGCTACCTGTCAAGTGCTGGAACCACTCGCACAATAACAGATACCATAAGCACACTGTAGTAAGGTGAGATATTATTAGAGACAGAAGAATGAGGCTTAATGAATCCGGAAATGGGGGTTGAACTCACAAGTGTTATCAGTGACTCACTGATTTGAATGAATCACAGTGCTCTACTACAGTGTGCCAACTCCTTTGTTGAATCCATTATTGACAGCACATGAAATCTCCACCCACTGAGGGGCTCATGACGTCTCATTTTTCCATGACTCTATAATATGTACCAGTAAATGTTCAGTGATGGAGAGGCTATTGATGGACGTTATGTCATAAAAGACTGAAGGTACCCTACACGGATGGAGCTAAAACACTGTTTTGCATTAAAATAATGAGCAGGTGTTGCATTATTGACTGCTCTGACACACTGATGACTGTACATGCGCCAGACTGGAGCTGAGCACAGCTGTCTGGCTGGCTGCATCAAGAATAGGTATAAATGCAGTGGCGTAAGGCAATGCAACCGCTTAATCCTCCTCTCTGCCCCATGTGGCTTGGACACTAAAGCCCAGGCTCATATGACTGCTACCTTTTGCAGAGTGTTTGTTGAGACTAAAATGTGATACAGAGCAAGATGATGTACCAATATGTACTCTACATCAGCAGGGATAAACATGAATGCATCTTTTGATCAAATAAGTATTGAGGTTTCAGTCTTAGTGCCGTGGCTAACTTCTCAGCTGTTTTTCTTGTTCAGGTTTAAGAAATGGTCCTAAAACTGAAAAAAAAAGAAACATAAAAATTCGTTCAATTTTCCAACCCAAACAACCTTTTTATTATGTTTGTCATCAGACAAATAAATAACTCATACACTGAGACATTTTTTTTTTTTCTGAGAAAAGAACCGACAAGGGTTCCATGAATACACTCGACTCTCAGACATTTCCTGTGTTGCTCTTTGTAAGAGTCCTTGACTGAAAAAGTAGATCTAGGTGATGCACCCAGAGCGGATCACAGGAAGTGATGCGGGTGCACTTTAGCCGCCGCGTAGAGCAGGTGCTATCATGCATTTGATATATTCTGCACACCATGCTACAGAGTTAGCAGTTCTTCTTATCTCTCGCACTCTGTATCCATCCGGTGGAGATTTTAACCCTCTATTGCTCGCCATATTAACTTGTGTATGAATAATAAAGTCTAAATTTTAGAATGGTAATAACTAGAATCTTTTTATCTCTCATCTCTTTCCCCATTGTTCCTTTATTTTTTACAGCCTTACAGATGTATGGGTTGGTTTTTATTGTGCTCTCCTGACAGATTGTTAATCACGCTCATGTTGTCTTTTCCCTGCCGTGCTCCTCAGAAGCTGTTCTGCATCAGTGAAAAGAACCAAAAAAAAGAGCAAATTGAGAACATTAAGTTTTTGAAATTGTTCTGATCATAGGTTAGAGAGGCACAAGGTTAGAGAGGAATCCAGGGGCCTATAACTGCACAGTACAGGAAGGAACAGTTGCACACAGCAGCGGCCAAGGGTCCAGTTTGTGTGAAAGTATGGAAAAAAAAAAACGTTTTCCCAAGGTGCGGTGACCACTAAAACATTCTGAGAAGCTGGTGATGGGCGCTGTCTTGACAGTCCCAAAAGCGTGCTGGAGAAAGGTGTGTCCTGTCAGCAGGAAATCACAGCAGAATCAGAATGAGAATCTGACACCATCTGCAGCAGAGCTGGCGGAAATACGAGTGCATATCTGCCATGATCTACACGGCAGAGAACTGATGCCCAACTGTCAGGGAGGGTGAGGCAGGCGGGCTGAACTTTGATGTTGGTCTGAGGTGTGCCAAAAACCATGTCTGTTCTCAGAGTGCAGCGCGGCGCCAAGAGTCGCAGGGAAAATGATTAATCGCCTTAATCTATTTAATACAGAGCCTGAAAATGCAGCAGAGCCTCAGTGTGGCCATGAAATGAAAACAATCCCACACTTTCTCAAAAAAGTAAAAAATATGTTACAGGGGAATGAAGTATGCTGCCCACAGCCTATCAGTTATATTCCTCTGCTACCAGCAGAAGAGTGCAGGGATGAATCTCACAGGGGCGGTGTGCATTACCACAGGGTGTGTGTCAACAACCACAGAGAAGCTCCGGGCTGCGAGCCTGTTCTCTCAGTGTTTGTGACTGCAGAGTCTCTCTTTCTCCCTCTCCGCTCCTCATTTGCCCGACACCGCGGGTTCTTGGGGGGATTTTGAGGGAACCATCATGCTTTTTTTTTTTTTCTGAGGAAGTTCTGTGAACAAGTCTTCCTCTGAAGTCTGAAAGTGCTCCCGTTCTCCGTCGCATGCTTCTGTGCTTCTTCAAACACTGTGCTGCCATTTTAAAAAATAAATAAATGAGAGATGGGATTCCTCCAATGCTTTAGGTTAGACGATTTCCTGAATCACCTAATGCTGAGAAATGTGGTGTTTACTGGAAAGTAATGAGAACTTGTTTTTCCAGCACTCGTACGCAGGCACGCATGCATGTACACACACACAGACACATGAAGCACACAACCCAACTGCTAGTTCTGAAAAGGCAATGACAATCCCTTATGCATCCTTCATCTTTGCTCAAGCAACTTACAGGCTTTATCAGACAAAATAAACACCAATGAAGCAGGTTCTCCCACCCCTGCAGCCGAGAATTTGCAGTTAAGGGTAGGGTTACGGGGAGTGTAGGGGTCAGCGTCAGGGCCAGGGTGACATCCATGGCTGCCTTTTTGGACAGACACCCATGCCCTTTGCTCAGTTCCACAATGCCTACATAATATAATATTATATAATATAATAGTAAAAAGTTTTGCATGATTTTTTAGGGGGAGGGAGGGGTTAGAAAATGCACTCATCTCCTCACGCTAGTGGCAGAAATTTTCAAATTTGAGTGTAAATGGGCTGGTGACAAGGAGATGCATGCTGGCACTAACCTCTAGAGCACAAAGCCCAAAATATCTGTGCTTTTCACGCTCGTCAAACAAGGGAACATGATTCACATTAAGACGTCTGGCGTGGCTTGGCGGCCTGATTCGTCCTGTGTGCATGGGCACAGCCAAAACTTCAGAGGCTCCAGCTGTTGGGCAACACTGGACGCCAATCACTGCATTCAGCGCTCATCAACCACGGTCGTGAGTGGTCAAAAGCAAATAGTCCAGGTCTGACCAAACTGCGAATATGGAGCTCATTAGTTTTGTCAGCCAAAGGAAAAGTCCTTGCTAATGAAAATGTAATCTATGTGCTTTTCACCACATCTTAAAAATCTGAGCGTTGCAGTGTTCAGCATGAAGGTGTCAGTCACCACAGAGCATGTGCCATTGACTTCAGTTGTGCTCAAAGAGTAGCAGTACCGAGTTTAGAGTGTAATTGACTGTAGGCTTGTCAAATCAAATATTACCGCTCATGGTTGCAAATACCACCAAGATGTTTGAAATGGAGATTTAAAGTAGATTAAGACAAGTGTACAGCCTACCACTAGTACCAATTAAGTGTCTGCCCTTTGCAAGAATAGTGAAATTCAATTACAGCACTGTTTATATAAGGCTTTTAAAAAGAGAATTACCAAGCGCGTCTGGATTATGACACCATCTCTCTGAAACACAATGCTTGTAATGGTATGTCATTAACTACATTAACATTTCACTGTTTAGTGTAGTTTCTACAATGTATTACTCCTCTGTTGTGGGAAAAGGTATGTTCCAAACTCAGTCCCACTTTAATCCTCTGCTTTGAATTAAATGAATTCATTCTTCTTATTAGACATATTTATGCATTATTTACGCATATTTTCATGGGCACGTATACAATTAAAATCAAAATTAGTAGGCTAATGTCATCAAATCCATATTAATCTAAACTTAATAAAGTGCTCAAGGATATTCAATTAGTTCATGTGAATCAATCAAATCTGAGGGAAAAGTGAGGGAATAACTGCACTGATGAATTACATTATCATACATACCAATAAAGACTATTTTATTCCACCTCCTTACTCTACATAATCTGAAAAGGTCATAATGTGTGCATTCATAACAAACGAGGACTGCTAAAACTACTGTACCTGTCACCCTCAACAAGTGAACTTCTTGTCAAGCTTTCCCTCTCCCCTCCCACTGTGCTGTGATTTAAGTGAATCAATACAAATAAATACCTGTCCTAAAACCAACAGAATATATTGAGCACACCGGGTCTATTTTGGACTTGAGACAGAATCTATTTAAATAATGTATCCCCTGACAAAGGGACAATAGTATTTCTGGTCATTTTAGTGAGACCTTCGTTTCAGTTTTGTAACAGTGTACATGTGAGAGAAGAGAGAAGAGAGCACAGAAAAAACTTAACAGCAAAAGCGAAAAAAGGCGATTAAGCACTCGGATGTGTCTGTGGTTCAACCACAACAACACCTCCACAGGATGAAGCAGATGAAAGCCAATCAGAAAGTACGAGCAGTAATCAAAACTCTCCCTGTTATCCGAGCAGGGTAAAATGATTCCCTAAAACGAATGCTTGCAGCCTCCATTTCCAGGACCAGAGTTTGCATAATTCACAATCGCAGACAAGTCAGAAGAGGAACAAGACTGTAAATCGAGCGTAGGGGGAACAAGAATACAAAACAAAACCAAAAAAATTCAAAAAGACAGAAGTCAACGTTTTCCACTTTGGTGAGACTCTCTCCAGAACCGAAATTCCCTTTGCGCTGAATCTTTGCATACCAAGGACAGCAAAAAAAAAAAAAACAACAACTAAAGAGCGCGGAAATGAATAAATGATGCCGTCTCAAAGCCTGGTGCAGGGCACGGGGCGATGCCATTCATCGCGGTACTCCCCCTCCATCGAGTCCAGGGACAGCTCATTATCGGGGAAGGGTTGCAGAGGAGGCCTGGCCATTGAAAAAAAGACCCCCCCGCTCCACAATGCCCCGCCCCGCCCAGCGTGCCGAACTTCAGACGAGCATTTGCAGGGTGGCAGAGTCGTGTGCTGAGTCTGTACCGTGACGCGATCGCATCATTAATCAAATGTAGACCAAACTGCCCCTTTCACTCCTCTGCAGGACACGGCCACTGCACTCCAAGGCTTACTGGGGAAACGTGTGGCCTGGAGTGGATCCACCATCTGAGTCATTTGCCAACCAAACTTCGTGCACCTGCAGAAGGCACGACTGCAGAGGGTTTTGAACTCCCGCCCTAACCGCCCGCACAGCACGACATGAGATAGGAGCCCCTCAGTAAGTTAAAGACCGCCGCCTGTAGCCAAGGCAACCAATCTCACACTCTAGGGGGTGACGCCACCTTCTGTGACCAGTTCATTTCGAAAAATCCTGAAAGGCAGTCTGGTAAGAAATGCGGTTGATGTTCTGCCCTTATTAGATTGCTTTCTGAAGCTTCACACCCAAGTTGCAGCGATTTCAAGATAGCTCCGCCACCTCTTATTACTGTGCAGGTCACAGGTGCGGGGTGGGGAGAGTCAGAGCAGATTTTCTGCAGGGTGGAAGTTTCAAGGCCCTCCCAGTGTTCGTCTCACAGACCCAGTGAGGGATTGTCACCTGTAAATAGGGCTGCTGGGTACGGCTGGGCCTCTCAGGGTGAAGTCATCAGGGTGAAGTCACGCATGCATGTGACTGATTTGGCCCCCTTCTCAAGGCCGGATGGATGCCCCCCCCCAACTCCCGCAGTGCTGGTCTGAGCACAGAGCCCAGCAATTCTGTAACGCTGCTGCCACCCAACTGCGACAACCTGTCCTCACCTCTCTGTCTCCCTCTCCCTCTCTCTCCCTCCTTCACAAGGATTCAAGCATTCAAACTGACTTCATCAGCACAGAGCAGAATCATCCAGGACATGAATGTATGTGAATAATTTTCCCTCCACTCCCTCTTTCAAAAACAAAGAAAACAGCAAGACTTAACAAAGGCATCCCTCTATCCTTCTTGTGTTCTCTCTCTCACACTCTCTCCCTCTCTCTGTCACCACATCTCTTTCTTACTCTTTCCTCACTCTCCCTCTCTCCCCCCTATCTCTCCCTTCAGGAAGTGCACTGCAAGTCAAAGTTTGCATGGTAAATCCCACGGGCCTCTGCTTCACAACACCCGCTTTAGAATGAAAGTCAGCCAGTCTTAGCACTGATATCCTCTGTGGATTTGCCGGATTACGGGAGGGAAGCTCATTATTGATTTTAATCATAATAAAAGTTGGAGCGTGAAGGGGTTGAAATGCCAGGTTGAAAACAAATTCGCCGGCGAGGAACACTCCGTGGGCTCAGAGGGGGCGGAATCACAGGGATCCAGGCGAGCCCTCCCCGTAAAATCTTGCTTTATTCCGCCGTAAAGTTCTCACAGGGTTTGGCCTAATTAACACCTGCAGTAAATCTCGCCTCCCTGTGAGTTGCGGACTCCCTGATTACGCTCGAGCCCCTTCGCCGAGCTCGCATCATTACCGGCTCGGCGAGATCGGCAGCAGATTGCGCCTTTCTCACCAGCGCCGGCCGCGCATATTTGTTTGGAGAGTGATGAAAATGTAATTGATGCAAAAAGCTATCCATTACCATAAAGCCAGAGCTTAGTCTTAATCCACTACTGAAACGAATATTTGAAATTCAAATTTAATGTAGCATTTAAACGTTCCCCCACTGTGCGATAATTACAAATGTGTGTGCGCACCCGTGTGTGTGTCCATGTTGTGTGTGTGTGTCTGTGCGTGTGCGTGTATGTGTGTGTGTGTGTGTGTGTGTGTGTGTGTGTGTGTGTGTGTGTGTGTGTGTGTGTGTGTGAAGTACCATCTATCCAAGTCAATAAAGGCTTCAAATTAGAACAACTTCTATTTATCTTACAGCCTGGCTGTTCAGGCTGATGACAGATGAGAAAGATGACACTCATGAATAGATTATTCATGAACGGATAAATAATATAGGCTACACGCAAAACATGGTCAATCCATTTAATAATGGGTTTTGCATTTATAAAGCAAGGAGACTTTCAAACATCTCTTCTTGATCACACGCCATACATGTTTTACTATGTAGTCATCTACAAACCACATTTGAATATGTAGCTGAAGGCTGCTCACTGATTTTTCCTACAGGGGTGTGTAGACCAGACCCCACCGTCCGTCTGTCTGTCTGTCTGCTTCTAGAAGCAAATGCTGAAATCCATGAAGGAGAGCAGCTGGATTCCCCATCATACACAGGGACAGAGGCAGAGCCTGTGGTAAAGCTGATCATATGAGCCACTCCTCCCCCTCGCCCCCTCACTGACAGATATGGGTATGTGGAAGGGGTGGGCGTGATTTGGGGGGGGGGGTCTGGAAGAATCCCACAAACTGTTTCGTCACGTTGAGTCCTTGTGCCTTCTGAATTTATTTCGGCAAGCTTTTATTTGCGCTATATCCGTCAACACCCCCCCCCCCCCCCCAAACTTTGGCGGTTGTCCATCGCCGTCCCTAGTTCCCCAGCAGGGAATATCCTGCCAGCGCTGCTTTGAAATGGGAAATGTTAAAAGCTCTGGTTCCTCTAAGACAGTTTTCAACCTTTTTGCGGCTAAGGCACATCAAAGGTCAAACCAGAACGTCAAGGCACACCAACCTAAAGTTGGTTATCGATTATGAAGAATGTCACACACATTATGATAGGCTATAATGTCATTAGCGAGATTTGACCCATATTGCACTACAGCAGACTGTCCAATAATTACCAAACAGATAGTAAAATCAGACAGGCAATCGTATAAATTAATAAAAATGCATTGAAGTGCATTGGAGCAAAAACTTTTCCGACATAGTGCGGTATCAAGAGCAGCAACTTACTAAAATAAAATAAATAAAATAAAACAAAACATTACTCCATTAACCCTTTTGCAAGTACGGTCACACCGGTGTGATTTGCCGTTGTAGCGTGTATGATAAAACCGGTGCGATTAGCACTCTAGATTGGAAAAATTCTAGCCAATTTTAGCTTTGAGGACACAGCAATTTAATGTTTAAAAATATAGGAAATTCTAACTGAAAACTATGAGAAGCTTAATAACGCTAATGAAAACATAACAAACCATGTAAGGTAACACGTAGCATAAAACATATATATATATCATAGCATAAAAATAAGTTATGTGAGAAAGGGTTAATAGCACAATATAAAACATTAGTCTTCACAGAGTATAAGTGCACACACACACACACACACACACACCTGTAAAAAAACGCATCGGGTTCCTCAAAATTCCACGGCACACTTCACTTTGCCTCACGGCACACCAGTGTGCAGAACCACTGCTCTAGGACATCCCTTCCACGGGACAGACCAACCCTCCAGGGTGTGCTGCCAGTCCTGCAGCTCATGCGGGGTTAACACTGTGTACTCCGCCCATCTCAACGCTCCGCCTATCGATTATGACAGCGCATTCAATTTCAGGCCGCTGTAGGCATGGGTCTTGACTGTCAATCGATACTTCCATTTGAGCTCTTGTGAGGACCCACGAAACGATGGGGAAATGGCGATTTCTGTGCAGAGTCAACACCTCTTGGAGCAGCACACGCTAGTTTGTTCTGGAGGTCCTGCTTTCCCCCCTCGCTTCCCAGCTGTGTTCTAGGTCTGTCCGGCTCAAGCGGAGAGAGTGAGCTCCGATTGCCGGTCTGCGGGGTGGAGGTGCAGCTCCTCATGTGCTCAGAGACCGCACTCTGGTCGAGGCTGTGTCAGCTTTCACAGGCAGACCATGCCACAGAGGGCAGCAGGCACTGCACCCCTGTAAACCACATGTGCTGCTACAGATCCCAGCTGCACGCTCCTAAGAAACCTTCAGAGACATTTCAACAGTGCGACCGAATGTCTCAGAGAAGAAATCCCCCAGCCCGATGAACTGTGGTATGGGAGTCCTGGCCTTCTCAAGAGAGAAGGACTCGTGTACCCAGGAAAGTTTATTTGGGGCAGTGAATAAGACTCCTCCCTCCAACCCGACACCAGCCCTGCCTCTCACTCATGGTTAATTTTCTTCACGGAAACCTTTTTAGAAGGATTCATACAGGGATCCTGTTCATGGTGATGCATTACTGAAATTCTGATTGATTATAATTGTGATTATTAATCATCTCTTCATTAGCGTAGATATTTAGTGAGTTATAGGGATGAAACGGTTACCGGTTTCACTGTAAACCGTAGTAAAATTCCTGACGGTTAGTATTACCGTTTCAAACTTTAATTATCGTTAAAACCGCGGTTGATTACCCCGTTTTGAAAATCTCATGTTAAGTACTGTAGGATGAAATGGTTACCGGTTTCACGGTAAACCACAACAGTTAGTATTACCGTTTCAAATGTTAATTATCATTAAAACATTACCGCGCTTTGAAAAACTCACAGTAAATACTGTTTTTTTTATCTGCAATATGCACAAAGTGCAGTTACCTCTCATGGCCACATGGTGCCACCTTTAATGTTAATGCACTTGATATGGTTTTCATATGTTTACATATGTTTGTATTGGCTATGTTATTATTTTAATGTTTATGCAAACAAAAAGTGTATAGCGCTGCTAATTTTATTTGTGGTTTTCAATATAAAACTTGATGAAATGATTTCAGTTTGTGTATCAGTACTTTTTGAACATTTTCAGCACATTCTAACAATACCGCGATAATACTGATAACCACGATAATTTTGGTCACTATAATCGTGATATTAAATTTTCATACCGTTTCATCTCTAGTGAGTTACTTATTTGTTTTTTGGGTCAAAGCCTTCATCCTCTGGTGATGGTCAAAACACCGCAGAGAGATTGTATGATGCCCATGTCTCTGTCTGTCTGTCTGTCTGTCTGTCTCTCTTGCCTTTCTCCTTTTCTCCTGCCCTCTCTCCCCCTCTCTCCACTTTATCGCACTGCCAGCCGGCACCCGTATTCTCAGGTATTGTGCCGATAAGGAGCGCGTGCCTGGGAAATCATAGCTGTTGGTTAGCAGCACTGCTCTCGAGGCGAGGTGTTTGGGAAGCCGCTGCCCTCGAAGCAAGGTGGCGGGAGATAAGATTTCTGCACTTTCCCATCTATTAAAAGGCAGCGGGTCAGCCAGGCACTCCCTTTCGCAAAGCAGGCACTGACGGATGAGTCAAAGACTGTTCCTCACACACACACACACACACGCACACACACACACACACACACACACACACACTAACACTTACATAAACACACACACACACACACACACACACACACACTCACACTTACATAAACACACACACACACACACACACACACACACACACACACTCACACTTACATAAACACTCACACACACACACACACACACACACACACACACACGCAGGTTTGTAACTTTTGACAGTGTAAAATTTGCCTTGTGCCTCTCCTTTGACAGAGCTGACGTCTGACTGCAAGCAGAGACCTGTGGCTCTGCGTCTATCAGTGCTTAATTATCACAGTTTACCTCCCAGCCACAAGAGAGTCGCTCTCAGACCACATGTACTCTCTGATTCACTCAACTCCTCATCCGCTACTGCTGCCAAGCAGCTAAAACAGCCTGTTTGAAACACACGCACATACACACACACACACAATACCTCAATACATAAAACAATACCTCATTTGATATTGAAAGCATTATGCTAAGATCATAAACAATAGCTCATTTGATATTGAAAGTATTATGTTAAGATCATGAAACAATACCTCATTTTATATTAAAGCTAATGTTTTATCATCAACAAACAATACCGCACTAAAGCAATGAAACAACACACTAATGCAAGGACATTTGAATTGCCGGGAGCCACAGGAAGTCTGTTTCTGCTGTGTATGCTCCCTGTGCCAGCCCCATGGCCCAGCGGACACAGCTAAGGGACTACCCAAACGTCCCGACTGCAGTGCAGCACCTGGCGGGCCGCACCAGTCATAAAGATTGCTCTGGCTCCTGTGTGGAGACGTGACGTTCCTGAAACGCTGTCGCGGTCTCTCACGGTCTGGATGAGCATCACAGAATAAGCATACCTTGCAAGTCCATGGACCTGCCGAACCCTCTGTGATTGTCAACCACTAATACACATTCGCTTTTGATAATTATCCTGGCATATACTTTAGAATTTCGTAGTGTTTATTTCCATTTTTTCAAAGTATTTTCTAAGCACGTACATGTTAAAAACTGTTAAAACACCAAGTAAAATAGTCGATTAACTACAACACAAATATTCTGGAATGGTGCTGATGTACCAATTAAGACCAGTTTGACATTTCTTATTGAAGAGGATATCCTTTTCCAACAGGTACATTTTGTATGTACAGTAAATGATAAAAACGTACAGATTCATCTTTCATATTCACCTTAGGTTGCTGACTAAAAGCTGGCTTATTCATGTAAAATATGGTTAAAACCAAAGTGGGCCTTATGTTTGCATTGACCCTACATTACTCATTCCAGAGGGGGCATTCAATTCAATTTAGAGCAACCAATCAAGACAAGACATCAATACAGGCATGAATACACACCAACATGGTTATATCACATACCACAGCACATGGCACATATATGTACAATCAATAAAGAAAATGAAATAAACTACAAATGGGGCACAGCTTCATACATAAAATGAAAAATATGACTGACAAAGAGGCACATGGCTGTGTCAATAAAATAAGAAAATATAAGATAACATATAAAATAAAATAAACCACAGAGGTGCATGCTGCTATGTGAAAGTACCCCAGGAACAGGGACTATGACACATAAACAACATCCTCCCTACCTAAAGTAAATAATAAAATGATGCAGCATTTCAACACAGGAGAAGTTAAAATAAACCCAGAATAAACCCAGAGCAGAGGACATTGTTCTGAAAATCAGAGAAGCAGATTTATCATTATATTATGTGCTGTGCTGACTGTGAGCTCACACTGGCCCCCAGGCACTGACCCCATGTCTTTGCCACCTTCTGGCACAAAATAGCTGGGCTTTGGGTTGCGGCTCACAACTGCTGACCCCAGGTCAGGTTCAGCTTTTGGCAGAAACGAGCTGATGTTTGGGGTAGCGCAAGCCAGAGCCAGTTCTGAAGCAGTTCCAGTTTTACCTTTTGGAAAACTCTGGCTGGGGTTTGTATTTAGGGAAGGTTAAAGGGATTGTGGAACAGTTTCAACTGCCCTGAACACAGATGATATCTGTCTGCATTGCACACCCACCCACAGCCCACTGACCCCCCCCCCCGCCTACCTCCATCAGTGGTGTGTTAAACACCTCCCCCTGAGTGCAGACGGGCAGAGTGAGCAAGCCTCCCTGTCTGACTGCTCTCCTTTCTCTCCCTGAAGCAGGCGGATGCCTCATGAGCTAAATGTCCCCCCAGGAAGCACAGTGATATACCCAAATCATAAATATCGGGTCAGGCCGTCAGCTCCCTCCTGCACATTCAGCACTGCATTAACAACTGAAAAGAAGCAAGTCACTGTGGCTGTGGGAGAGGAGATCTGTACAAAAACAGGATTACATTACTTCCTGCACTGCACGGTATCCTTGTTTGACTAGGGGCTGGATCAGAGGCTGCAAATGGGTTCATGTCCCCAACACAGCAGCGTAGATGGAACAGTGACTTGTGGGTAAAAGTGTTTTAAAGGCTTTATGTAAGAGGTGATAACCCCAGGAGAGGCTGAGTGAAGACCTTCAGATGCTGCTGGGCGTCACATAAAGAAAACTGTTTTGACTGTGAATGGGTCTGAATGGCTTTGAATGAGTTCGCGTTGTAAGCCGCACCACACAGGCCCAAAGGCATGATTTAATTATGAATACTTTTAACAGCAAAATTGCTCCAAAAATCACAGTGCGGACAATGCAGGCTTCTTTTCCTTTTTTCGCTAGAGGGGAGACATGATCTTGAGTCTGGTACGTTCCGTACAGCGTTCTTTAAATAATCATGTCTGTCCAATGTGATCTGATTTTTACCAACCAGGAAGAGGGGGATTCCTAGGCAGAAGGCCACAGAGTGTACTAATCCTGCCTCAGATCTTTTTTAATTAAATAAATTAAATTATTTGGTGTTCCAGGTGTAAATCTGATTGTAAGGGAAAGGTAAGGACTATAGCCACACTGTACCAGTGCCAGACCGAGATGCAAGCGCTTTTCACATGTGCGAAGCACTGTGTTTGCGTGCTTGGTAGCGCTGAACATAATGTGGCGGTGAGCGGGCTTGCAGACGCCGACCGGAAAGGTTTGGTTCCAGTTCAGAAATTACGGTGACGGAAATGGCGAATGAATACAGTTTATGCTCCCTTCGGCGTGAGTGCGCTTGGCAGTAAAAGCTTCTGAGCTTGTGTGCGGGGCATTGAGCAAGCGCGATTATAATGGTGAAGATGACGTGCTTGCCTGGAGCACGTATAGGCTTTGTGGAGTTCCCTGCTCTCTGGTGGTTTTGCCATTCTGTCTCTTACACAGGGGCTGACGGCACTGAGCTCTGATGCTGAAGTAAAATTGTAGAAAGGAGATGTAATTGTCTGCTTTGACCTTCAGAACCAGCACTGCCAATAAGCAGGCTTGTAGGTAATGGGAGGTGAATTGCCCTTTCATTGAATCGTCCCTGCGTTATCCCGCGTGGGCAGGCTGCTCCACAAAAGAAACTCCCAGCATGCAACTGCTGTGGTCCCACAGACCAGCGTGAGTTCACAGTCTCTCCAACAAGCAATCTCTATTGTCATTTTTTCACACTGAAAATGCCCCTGGTGTTTAACATGCGACCACAGTGATTTACTTTGTCACCAAGATCTACACTATACCTTGGGATTCTGAACATACCAGAATCCTTCAGCACCCACGCATACAGATGGTTTTTGCAGGAATATCTGGCCACAAGAAAAAGCCAAGAAATGCTTACAGAATTAAATCCAGCAGTAGTGGTTGGGCAGACATACAAAGCATATACTTACGGCATTTTATATATTTGTGTGGAGAGACTTCCCTGAAGAGTCTGTGCACATTGTCCTGTGCAAAATTCTAAAGAAGCTCTTACATTATCTTACATAATATTACATTACCTTACATTACATTAGGTCTGCTAAGTAAATGTAATGTGATGTAATGACTATGTGATGACTATGTAATAATTATGTAATGCTAGCACGTTTTATTGGGACTCCAGTGTCTGACTTTGGCTCAGCAGCCAGGGAGCTGCAGGAGACGGCCTCTCTGCACACAGCCGTGTGAGGGGACTTCGCCTCGTGTCTCCAGCATGGGAGTGACATTATCTGTGACCCGGCAGCCCCGGCATACGCCGCTGCTGTCAGGGTGCATATGGCCCCTGCCCCGAGGCTGGAGAGGGCTGCTGCCCGAGGCATGCTGGGAGGAAGGGGAGTGAAGGACACTTACCGATTACGCTCCAGCTGCAGCAGCAGCTCCCTGCCCTCCGCCGTCAGCGCTATCTCCCCTTTGTCCGGGAACCGCACCTGCAAGAGCAGCCACCGTCAGGCCTTATCTGTGCTGCACGCCCAACTACACACACACACACACACACACACACACACACACACACTCTGAGCCACACACACAGAGTCACACCACACTACAAATGCACACAGCTTACAGAGGCACACAGATCTACACATGCACATACACATACACAGGTTACAGAGGGACACTGAAGCACACTTACATCCAGCACCACACAAACATATACACTGTACCACATAAGTATATTGCTCCACACACACACACACACACACACATATGTAGCACAATATACCGCAATGTACCACACACTCTACCACACAATAACACAGAAAGACACACAGAGAGACTCCTACACTGTTATTTGAGACATGTGTGTGTTTACCCTGCTGAATAACCATGAGGCATGAGAGAATAATGCCTCTGTTGAGGTTAGGGGAGAGATCAGCTCAGTCTGCTGTTTGTACTGGAACTTCGTTTTGCAGAAATTACTGGAATTACTCAACAAATAATCACAGTGATACTTATGCATGTTATGTATGAAAACAGGCGTTCTGAGGCAGTCAATCCACAGATGAGGCTGGTCAGCAAATACTCTTTTGTTTTCGTGGACATTCCACAGGCGAGTGCATAGTCATCTTACTTTCTCTGGCATGCACCCTAAAACCCCTCCTTTTTAAGGGGTGCTGCTAACCTCTTAAAGCACAGTGTCCCCTCAACTCATGCGTCAGACATGTCACTTTGGCATGTCACTGCATGTGACAGGCCATCTATTCAGCACAGCGCTGTCCACTCTTAAGCGGTTTGGGCATCGCAGTTGCTGAATGGTTCACCTCAGGAGGAGCAAAGAAAGCAACCAGAGCTACAGCTTCAGCAGTCGGGAGTGTCTGCCTGCAAGGGCACAGGCAAAACTCACAAGAGGCTGGAGTGGATAAGCAGCCCCGTTTTTGAAGTGTTTGTTTGACCTACTGTCACAGTTCCATACCAATTCAGGACCAGCGGAGAGGAGGCTTTCACATACTGCGGAGTGTGGATGCACAGGAATTCACAGCTGGACCGCAAGTCTCGATTTGAGCTGTCCTTCAAAACACTCAAATTAGTTTGTCAGCAAATGCCTCCAGAGTCGAGCGGTGGAATGTGCCAACCGGCTTTGTGCTTCCAGTGACAGAAAAGCGTGCTTTACTCCACCCCATAAAAACCAATGAGATTCGAGAAAATAAACGGCATTGGAAGAGCACGCCAGACCAAAACAGAGGCGCTGCTGCTTCCAGACGCTCACGGCGAATTTTTCTCACCAAGTGAGCACTCTGACTGGGAGGAGTGGCTCACATGGACCCTTCCAAGAATCCACAGGAAGGATTGGAACCCACTACCCCCTCCCACCCCGCTCCTGGGGAACAGCGCAGGCTCGGTACAGCCGAGCTCTCCATTAGCTTTGATTGAGTTGTAGATTTTACTCTTATCCGGATCAGGCAGAACTTAACTAAGTACCTGCTGTCAGCACTACATTACAGGTATGGGCTTTATGACAATCATTTGCAGAGAATAAATGCGGACGCGTGTTTTATCGAAGGCTTAATACAGGTTGTTGGAACAAAGCCTGCTCTTACAGAGGGAAACTAGAAACTTCTTTCGGTCAGCTATTTCTATTCATTTGAGCCCCTTGAATAAATAAGCCATAAAGGCAGGTAATGAACTTTTTAAATTAAGAGCAATTAGCTGTTCAATGGAAATCAGAAATACAAACAATAGCAAATTAAGCTTGAGACAGCAGCCCTTGATTAGCTTAAGTGGCAGACATTAACAAACATACGCTGAGCAAACAATTTTGCTTTATCTTTCCATTAGCATTCATGCACCCACCTTCACAACTAAATATCTTTCACAGCAGTTGTAGCGAACTCACTTTGTACATGCCAGGCATAGAGCAACATTTCATTTATAGCTCCAGCTCAATCAAACGCAATTAATTAAGAGCTCAGCTGGAATGAAAGCCAGCACAGATTAGACCTGCCCTGCCCCTCGTGTAAGAGCCCGAACGACAACCAAGATCCGGAGCTCACTGTAACGTTCAGCAGCACTCAAGGGCCTTTTGTAGGATAGAAAAATTCCCTGACAAATGCATTAGCCCAAATGCTGGTGTCCTCTATAAATACACATCTCTGTATCTGACAAAAGGCCCCCTGAGAGCTGCAGAGCCTGACGGCGAGACAAAGGCAGTGGTTACATTGTGGGGTCCCTTGGAGAGGGGCTGGGAAGCACCGCCCCCTACTGGCAGGGGGAGAAGGGCGGACCATATCGTTACATAATGTTATTAATCCTCTTGATTGACAACTGTTGCAATCCTGGTCCTGAATTCATGAAAGGTCCTGAACACATGAAAGTACTGGGGGTACAGGCTGTGTGTTTCTGCTTGTTGATTTTTCCTGATTTTTCTATTTGTCTGCAAATGGTAGAGGTGGGAGAAGGTGGCTTCCTGACCTCCACATTGGGAGGGACTATCAGTAAGCTGCACCAAACAGAACACTCTGCTCTACATCAAATAACGCTCTAATTCGTTCAAGTCCAGGAGCCACTGAGAATAGAGCAAAGCATCATCCATCGTGGGGTTTAGGAAGACTTCGTCTGAAATCACTAGCATTAACGGCCCTCAAACAGCTCAGATGTGAAGGGACAGGCTTTGCACAGAGGCCATGAACAGCTTTGCTGAGCCGGTAACCCAACCCAAGGGCAGCGGTGGCCGAAACAGAAAGCAGGGCGACCTCTGTGGTTCCACCTCAACGTGTAAAGAGGCTGCCGTGGATTGTGGGTTGTGAGCAGCTCACCACTTCCTTATAGCATGGTAAGCCTCAGCTACACAGCAGTACACAGAAACTAACTGAAAGCATTGGGGTACGACAGACACCTGTCTCCTGGGTGATTTATGTTTTATCATTACGGAAAAACATTTTGATTTTCCTGTATACTTTACACTATATTTTTGTCATTTGGCTGTCACTCTTACCCTGATCAAGTTACCTAGTGCATCTGATAAAGTGGCATGAAAAGTTGCACAACCAGGACACCACTAACCACACATGAACCAGCATCAGTGCTAGACATAGCCCTGTGATCACAAATATGTGCCTAGATTGACATGTAAGTGCAAAGCAATATGCACAACCCAAGAACTGTGTCATTCCAAATATAATGCTAACACATACTACACATATGCACGTAAACCTCCACATGCCCAACTAAATAAAATTCTGAAATATGCTTCCACATACTGTATCTAACTGCACATACTGTAAGAAAGACAAAAGATCACACTTGAGCAGGGGGTCTAGATGCCCCCTTGAAGAGGGGGCGTCTTCAGTCTACATCGAAAGACTACTTCAGTTCAGGGTAGCACAACAGGACAGAACAGATTGAAGGGTCCATCAGCAGTGCCCCTGCTGGAATTCAAACTTGCAGCCTTTTGGCGGAAGCTCAGCACTGTTACACCACACCTGCACTTCATTACTACACAGAACGTGGCTGCTGGCTCAGGGAGCAGGACATTAGCACAGGAGCAGTAGGGCATAGGAGTCTATCCTGGAGGAGGAGAACGCTCTGGGAAACTCCAGCCAGATAAACAGACACAGTGGGGCCCGATGCTGAGGGGGTATGTTACTGTGTTACAGGGTAGGTCACTCGACACAGATTGCCTTCACCAAGAACGCCGTGACTAACAACGACAGCCCTTGTGACTCGTTACAGGCAACGCGACAGTCATTAACAAAGCTCCACTTTACAGGAACGCCCCTTGAGCAAATTAGGCTTAATTTTATCCCGTGTCCTTGACCTCACCCCCACAACAGTGTAAGGTGCAGCCTGATTGGACAGTGACGTGAGAATGGGTGTCCCTACTCCCCCCAGTCTGCACATCACGCTCTGGCCCATGTTAAGCGCACTGTGTTGGTTATCTCCATGGCTGAGCCCCTTATCTAGGGTTACTTACATGGCTCTCCCATTCACTCCTTATTCATGCAGAGGGCTGGATTTCTATTGAATCACCTCACTATGGTATAAGGACGGTGCCCCACCCGGGAGTGAAATTGCAACCTCCTGGTTACACATGCCTTCTTCTGCAACCACCACGCCACGCCCGTGACCAACTGCCATCACTTTCGAGTTTTGAATTCTGTCGTACACACAGGAAGAGCGCCTGAGAGGAAGCAGCGTGAAACACCCAGATGCTGCACTACCAGCGAAATCAGGATTCACAGCCAGAGACTTCAGAGCAGTCCCCCTACCCCCCGAAGGTTGATGCACTGTAAGTACCGTTTAAAATACACCCCCACTCCAGACTTGTTACGCGCTCATTTTTTCAGTGCTTCGTCATTGACTCAAAGCATGTGGGAGCCACTGAAGTCCTTCGGAACAGTTCTGGATGGAGGGGCACTGTCTTTTGCCAGCAAGTGGCGCAGGGGCCGAGCCAACAGGCTCCCAGCTGATTGGCTCTCACAGGAGATGAGCCCCTCCAGTGGGCGGGGCAAGGGGGGCACAGGAGTGCAGAGTCTGATCCGGGGGAGTTCACACGAAGCCCTCCTTCCAGTTAAAGGCAAGAGGCTCTGAAATTCCACCCCCTCAAGTCATAGGCTGTCCGACTACATGATGTGTCAACACATTCTCATTCCCAACTCGTCAAATACTGCAGCTTGGTCAGTGGCCCTACGCTTCATATTATGACGCTCTAGGTATCCCTCTAGCGTCACTTTTGCACGTGCAGGGCTGTTCGATAGATATCATCGATGGGATTCCCGAAATGTCGGTAATATAGGAAACTCGTTCAAATCAGTTTGTCTGACGGGTCTGATGTGTAGATGTCATCTTCTGCGACGAGCTTGTTGCTGTGATTTGATTAGACTAACGTTACTAGGTAGGTGAAAGGTAACCTTTTGCTTAAAATTCAGCCACAAATCAAGCCTCCATGTATACAGATACCTGACCGTCTGTGTTAGGCTATTTGAAAATATAGGTCAAGTATAACCCAATGAAACGCATTGATTAAAGGTCATGTCCGCGATTCTGGCGAAATGTGGTTGATATTTGAACTCAACAGCCAATCAAATTCCATTCCTCCCTTCTGTGCTCCTGAAGCAATGTGTCGATTGGCTGGAATGATTTATGGCTACTATGTTTGTTTCCCATTTATAGAGCCAGGACTTTGTAGGCCTATGAACACCGCAGAGTTTTTTTGAACACGCACACCGATCGGTCAGAGCACCATAAGGAGATTAGCTGAGTTTGACAGAAAGTGTATTGGATTACAATCGCAGACACTACCTTTAGCTTTAGCCAACAGAATGTGTCTGTTGTCTGTGTGAGAATCTATACGTAGCCTAGCTACATTACCGACGTTTCGGGAATCCCATCGATGATATCTATCGAACAGCCCTGCACGTGCAAAAGTGACGCTAGAGGGATACCTAGAGCGTCATAATATGAAGCGTAGGGCCACTGACCAAGCTGCAGCATTTGACGAGTTGGGAATGAGAACGTGTTGGGTGTGTTCAGCCTCCAGGAAGCCCACGGGGTGGAGGGGCGAGAAGGAGTGCAGTGGGATATTAGCAGCCTGTTACACCACTCTGTGAGGCAAGACAGGACAAACCCCACTCTGGAGATCTGAAACAAATGGCTTTTTGCCTTAAAACCACTTGCAGAACTTCTGCAAGGGACCATTTCAACTCCTTATTTTTTATTTTTTTATATAAACACTTACTAATGTGCTTTTATAGTCTAGTGATTTATGTACACTCAAAGTGTGGGATGTCAAAAGACAAGGCAAAAAAAAGATGAAATGGAGGAAAATATTCCCTCCGTGAATCTTCAAAAATGCAGAGGAACATAATTATACAGTAAATGATTTTTTGTCTGAGGTGCAGCAGCACAATGGTTACTTTGTATCAGCTGCGAGCTGAGAAATATTCCGCGGTACTGAAATGGATCTGCGTGTGCTTGCAAGGCTGCATAAACTGCATGCCGTGCTATACTGTCTCTGAGTGGGTTACTCACCATGTTGTGTAACGCAGCTGGTAGCATCGCTTTTGTGGAGACTTCAGTGACTATGGAGACCCAGCGGGGGATGCTGATTAAGGCTAACGCTCATACAACGGCGGGAAAACATTGCTTTGACTGCGTCTGAGACTGGGTTTGACTGAGGATGTGAATATTGGCCAGGGTTTCACCACAGCGCCTCTCCCTGATTAGGGCCCCAAATCCATTTTACTATGGGATGGATGTCAAGAGTCAGCTTGATGGCAAATTTCACAGCAGTAGTCACAGAGGCCCAAGACAACGCCAGGAAGCTTAGTCTCTGTACCGGTGTCACCTCCCTGGGTATGGCTGTTTCACCACAGTGAACGCTCTTAGAATCTGTTGTGCAACAAAGACAGAGACAAAGCACTGGCCAACACACACACACATGCACGCACACACACACACGCACACACAAACGTACGCACAGCACTGACAAACACACACAATATTTACCAAATCACAAGCACAGAATTAACCAATGCACACATGGCATTGCCCAACACATATATAACAATGTGCAACACACACATAGCACTGTAAGCAGCACACACATATCCAAATTTTCCAAGCTCATATCATCAGGATATTACCGTTGTTGGCAGGGGTGGGGGGTACAGTTAGAATGTTTGCAGTTGAGTGACAATTTTCATGTTAAATTATCACTGCATTGATACATTATCTACACTGAGGCTAGACTGACTCGATAGTACAGGACACACAATGAAGCATTTACAATCTGATCTGTTCCACCCCACATGTGGCGCTAGGCAGCGGCAGTCCTATGCTACTCACGCATTCTCTCCACCACTGAATGCCGTGTCAGAAAACATGCGCTGTTTTCAACCTGCAGTAGTTAACTCAAGTGAACTTAACAGAAATGAAAAGAACCTTGTTTTTACTACTAGATCAGCTTCATCCAGCAACTAGTATACAAGGTGATTGCAGTTTACTATGGCAAAAATACATATTCAGTTCATTAAAACACTTTTTTATATCATGAAAATCACAATGGTGACATCTTCAATTGTGATGTTCAATTATGTGGTGTTATTGGCTGTAGGACAAACCCTAGACTATGTGCACCTGTGTGTGTGTGTGCGTGGGTGTGTGAGTGTGTACCTGATGCATGAGATGCTTGAGCTGAGGCACCCTTATTGAGAGAAGTCCTCTAAGAATATGTTAGATACCCCCCAAGCTCCTATCCCTTTTCTCTTTTACGAAACTGGGAGGAACGAGGCTGACTGCAAGGTGAACATCAGGGTACCTGAAAAGCCGGTCATGACAGGGGATTGATTTTCAGTGGCCCGATCTGTTTCCAGAAAAACCAGCAGGGGATGATGCCAGGGCTCCACCCCCTTAGCTGTGGTATTTTGTTTTTCCTTGCCCATGTGCTTTTTGTTTTCCTTGTGTTCCAGCCCCGCCCCGCTCCCCGCCTGGTCCCCGCCCACCTGATTTCCTCATTGCCTTCACCTGCCTGCCTGCCCACCTGCATCCCATCTCCTCGTTACCCCAGCCCTATATCTTCCCTGCGTGTCTCTGTCTTGTTGCTAGTTCATTTCAGTGTTTCCGAACTGCTTCGTCCCCGCTGTAGTTTTGTCTCTGTGTTCTGCCGTTATCGCTTTTCCTGCCTGCATCCTGACTACGATTCTGCCTGCCGCCTGGATTCGATCGCCTGATTTCTCACCTGCCTGGTACCTGACCCTGTCTGCTCCGATTCCCCGACTTTGGATATGCCCCCGGACTGCTTCTCTGTGTTTTGAATCCTGCCTGTCTCTGATCGCTCTACTGCCTGCCGTTCAAATAAACGCCCTGAACCTGAAGATCGCGTGGTCCGCGTTTGTGTCCCGGTCACTCCCGTGACAGGTGAAGCTGAAACGTTCCTCTGTCAGTCTCCTTGGTGTGCCAGTGTACCGTTGACAGCACTTACGCAGGGCACTACGCCCATTCACAGCCAGACTGAGACCAGGGATGAAACCGGTTGATTGGAGCTTTGCTGTGTGGGACTGAAACGATGAGGCAGCTGTGTTCTGGAGGTCACACAGCCGCTCTCCTCACTGCCACCCTAAAATGAGGGCAGCACCACCAGGCCCACGATTTGTCCAAAACAAACACAGAGGGAATGAACACTGCTGGCCAGTCAAATGGTTTTTCCACTTTCTTGTTTTTTGAGTGGTTCTGAATGGGCCACTAAAGTGGTTCTTTATTTTGGATTTATGAATATTTCCCTAGAGCTATGACACAATAAGCTCCTGCCGTGCACCGAGGCCACTAGACTGAGTGCCCCTCATAAGAAACCGCTGGCCTCTTTGCAGTGAACGTGTGGGCCAGGCAGGTCTCCCCCTCTATCTTTCCCTCCTAAAATCCAAATTCACTGTCAGGGCGCATGATTGCTTCTCCTCTGGATTGAGATTACCTTCAGTGCAAACCGAACAGGCGGAATGTTCTGGCACTTAATTTAAAAAGCGTGTCACGTCGGACGTCGGCTGGAACTGTGATCCAGCTCTGTCCATTCTGAGCCTGAGCTCGTCTCCGCCGCGGCACTCGGTACACAACCTCCCCCGGGTAAGCAACGTGAGCCACCCTCCTGCACAACCTTCCCTTTTCCCTATTACAAACAGCTGATTTTATCGGCAACAGAAACAGGAAGTAATATCGCCAGCAAACACCGGTGACCCTTTGGCTTAAGAGGGAAATTAGTTCTGGGTCTGGTGTGGGTGTATGGAAGTGGGGGTGTTGACTCAATGCAGCAAAAAAGAGCAAATATGAATTGTATGCACTTACTGCAGAAAAACAATACGTGCATGAAAACCTGGACATAGCAAGAAGCAACAAACAGTTGGCACTGGCTTTATTTCCAGGCAACTGTGAGTTTGAATACCAGATCCATTGTACTCTGAATTGCTTGAGCAAAAGGTTTTTCCCTAAAGACAAGCATAACATAGCAGAGGTGTGTGTGTGTGTGTGTGTGTGTATATATATATAATATATATTTTTTTTATTATGTATATATTTTTTAAATTTTATCTGTCTCTTTCAAGATGGAGTGCTGAATCTGTGTGTGTGTGGGTGTGTGTGTGTGTGTGCGTATGTGTGTGTGTATGTGTGTATATGTGTGTGTGTGTGTGTGTGTATGTGTGTATGTGTGTGCGTATGTGTGTGCGTATGTGTGTGTGTGTGTGTGCGTATGTGTGTGCGTATGTGTGTGTGTGTGTGTGTGTGCATATGTGTGTGTGTGTGTGTGTGTGTGTGTGTGTGTGTGGGGTGTGTGGGGGGGGGGGGGGGGGTGGTACTGATGGTGGGACAGCAGTGGAGCGTGGTTTAGTTTGACTGGACTGGGATCTGCCCATTAATCTAGGTGATTAAAGGAGCAAATTGGCTCATATACCAAATATGACATGTGTACACATACAGACACACATACGCTCACCCACACATGTACACACGTGCATACAGGCATGCATGCACGGACACACACACACACTCTCAGTCTCGCTCTCTGGGTTTTACCTCTCTATAACCTCTGACCACTACCCATCACACTCCCTCCAGTTCATCCTTTCTGTGGAGCATTGCTTCTGAGTAGGTATCAGGCCATGACGCAGTTTGCTGTTATGCCACCATGCCACCATGTTTCCTCCACCTCACACAAACACTGAATTGTTGTGCTGCAGTGGAGGCCACTGCGTTGTGACAGAAACAAGGGGAGAGCACGTCTGGAATGTAGCATTCCTCCTATCTATCTGCCTGAGTAAAGGACCATTTCATATCACAAGGCCTCTTTCTGTCACAGATGCATACCACTACAATGCACGAGGGAACCTGATGGCTAACATCATTGGCGCCTACAGGAACAAGAGCATACACTCCTACATTACTGCAGAGCTACTGGGCCCAACACTCATGGGTGACTGATGAAACAGACATGAGTATCTGTGCAAAGGAAGATTGTGCTCTACATGGATCCAGAAGGCTGGATTGGTGACTGTAGCCGGCAGGTGTTTGTGAGCTAATGTGATTTGCAATTTTTTCCTTTTTCATACTGACAAATAGTTCAGATACAGGTAGGACATATAACGACAGGATTTCAAAAATAGTGGGTAAAGTGATGGTAACCATGTAATAAATGTGTAATAAACCTCATATGGTTCACGGTGTTTAAAAATGTATGTTTATACTTGTTGTTCTGAATTAATATTATACCTTATTTACACCTATATTTATGTACTTAGCTACTGTGAACTGTCTGCCTGTAACAGGCAATATACAACCAACCAAAACATATGTGCTATTACATGTTTACTACATACTTACTAATTTCTTGGTTTATTTTTTTTAATAAGTCATATTCAGTTAACAGGTAGCAATTCCTTGCCTATCAACATGACACAGGTCCTTGAAACACCATGCTGGCCAAATAAATGGTGAGGGCTGCTGCCGGACACACTCAGCCTGCTCCTCTGGGTTTGTGTGTTCGTCGGCCCTCGTTCCCGTCCGGGCGGAGCGCACAGAGGGCCCTTTCACGGTGGCGTGGAGCGGAGTGAGGCCGCGCCTACTGAGTGTACTCCCGCCATGGCGCGGTCCCACAGCACACGCCCGGACACAGCACTCTCTCACCGCGCGCACCCCCCCCCCCCACAACAACATCAGGCACTGCATGGTCGGATGGTGAAAACAACAAAACATGCTAATGAAAGAGAGGAGGACAGAGAGAGCAGGAGCACAAGAGGGGATGGAGAGGGAGACGGAGCGCTCAGGAAGATGAATGAGAGAGAGACTGAAAGAAAAAGACAGAGTGCGCTTGAACGCGAGAGACGGACAGAGAGCAAGATGTGAGACAGAGAGAGGAAGACAGAAAACCGGAGACAGAAAGAGACTGGGCATGAGAGGGAGAAAAGAGTGAAGACATCCTGAAGCAACACTACAAACAGCCCTTTCTATAGAGAGGTGGAGGGTCCTTTACTTGTACTCTCCTTTTCTTTCTGCTTATTTCTGTTTACTTCAGTTCTATTTCAATGTTAGAACAATTATACTTCCAATGAGTCATAATAATTTACACTCACATACTACTATAAATTTGCTTCTAATTTAAATTGTTACTTTTATTGATGTGCTCATTGTATAATACATCTATTAACATAATAATACATCTATATACATCTAAACATTGCATGTATACAACTCCGAGCCAATAATAATATGTTATAGTGAAGCTCAAAGGAAATAGAGAGGCACCAAGAGGCAGAGACTTTGTGTGTGTAACAGAAAAAGAAAGAGAGAGAGAACAAGGGAGGGAGAAAGTATGTATGAAAGTGGACAGGGAGACAGAACGGGAGGGAGAAAGAGAGAGAGAAACAGGGAAATAGGGTAATAAAGAGAGAAAACTGAATGGAAATGAGAGAGAAAGAGAAGGGCGGACAGTGAGAGAAAGATTTGGAGGGAGAGAAAGAGCGCGAGAAAGAGACCCTGTGGGAGAGGGGGAGCGAGACACAGAGAGGGGGCTAATTTACTGCAGGTCTGCCAGTGCCTACGTCTGTCTGTGTTGTTCTTTCACAGGCCTAAATGTCCCTAGAGTCAGAGGCTGCCCTGGACATGCACGTTATTCTTCCCTCTAAACACGGCCCCTCCTCTGCTGGACCGGTCTCAGAAGGACCGCAGTCTCAGAGAGAGGCCCACATGAAACGGAGCTTCATCCCTTCATACCGCCCAACCAAAGCCTCCGCTCACCGACCATCTAATCAAAGGCACACTTTGGCCCACGGGTGCTGCCAGGAGTCGTTTTTCTTATTTTCTGCTTTTTTGTGCTTTTATTTTATCCCATGCCGTCACACACAGAGCCTGGATTCTCAAGCTTTCTGTGTTTTTGGTTTACAGTCCTGTTATTAAAAATATATGGCTGAGCGCTGTGAGAGACAGCACGCTGGGGGCCGTGTGTGAGCCACAGGGGAGAGAGGCAGGGTAGGCTTAAGGACACGGTCTGTCTATTTCAATGAGACCTGGACTCTTTCATAAACCCTGCTTGTTTTATTTTCTGTGTGAGAAATCCATATATTTCTTTCGTATTGAGAAAGAGTCAATAAGGTGAAATCTTTAAGGAGAGCCCCCAGGGACTGCGGAAAACGGCGTATTGATCCATGACAATCCACAGGCCACTTGGTGGAAACTCAGAGCTGGGAGATTGTGTGTTTTTTTTTCTTTCTGTGTTTTTCAATCCAGACCGGAGAAAAACAGGGGATTTAGATGGCAGAGGCAGCTTCTGATTAGCCCCCAAAGATGGACTGCTCTCCAAACAGACCAGCATTATTTATGACAGGGGCAGGTAGAATTGGCTCTCCCTGACAGAAACCTTTTGATGGAGCATTCAGGTGGTGAAAATAAATGAATAAATTGACCTTCGTGTTCAGAAATCCCTCGTTTCTGCTGGATTTCATTGGGCATGTAGCCAGAGGACAGTTAAGACAGGGTGCCTCCTGTTGACGCGACTGGGTAACTGTACTGGATTCATCTGATCTAGACACAGCTGGCCAGAGGCTTCTGGAATGTTCCACAGCTACAGACGCACTGATTTCTCTTCCAGCCGACCCCCTAAAGACCTTTAGGGTCGATTGAGCTGTTAGTCAAAAGCTGACCTGGATTTAATATCACTAGTCAGTTTTCTGCTTGTGAGTCCTTTGTGAAAGAGCTTTGTTGTGTTTGCTCTGATAACATATCAACTTAAAGGCATTTCTTCAAATTCCTTTCCGCTCATCTGTGCTCTAATATTCAGTTATTCAGAGGTTAAAGCAGGCCAACTCAAAGGTTGGTTAAACAGTATATTCCTCAAATATGAGACATTCTACTATACAGCACTAAGGTGATTCATCTAGAAACAGTGAGGCTAGTGAACATAACATCATAAACTGAAAAGGTGATATTGTGGAGTGATGATTAATAATTTGAAATGAAAATCTGATGACCATTTGTTCAATATAAGTGGCACTACTGTTGGACCATTAAGTATGGTACTTCATCTAAACTGCCATAATAAATACCCAGTTAAACAAACAGATCATAACACAAAAAATAATATCTTTAGAGGTCACTGCGGATAAGGACATCTGTGAGGTAAACTGCTGATTCAAAACTGCCAAACAACTGTTGCATCGGAAGAACATGACGCATGACAGCCCTTCCGCACAAAAACGGTAAACAAATCAAGACTGCAGAGGTAATCTTAGCGCTTCGTCAAGAAAAAAATCCCCCTACATCTGTCTGTGTGCACAAAGGCTTTTCAGTCGGCCAATTACGATCCAAATATCTGCAAGCCAATGGGAATGCAGATCCTGCATCAACAAGGAGGACAGACTGGGTGCAAATACCGCAAACGAGCATCCCCATGTGCCAATTACAGGGGTGGGCATGCTGTCAGCCCTCATTCACAGATGGCCCGGTCTCCTGATCATTAGCACTCGCATCTACCTGCTAAGCAAAGGCCATGCTTAAAAGCTTTCTTCAGTGACATTAGCCTTGGCGGGTGAAAGGACAGGGTTGTCTCAGATGTCTCTGCTTGAACGTGACCAGCCCCATCCTGGCTTTCCGCCAGCCACTGAACACTGTTCTCGGATCAGTCACGTCCTGCCCATCCAGCCACGGCTGTCTCTCTCCCCTTCCTGACCACACTCCAGGCTGTCTCTCCCCCCCTTCCTGACCGTGCTCCGGGCTGTCTCTCTCCCCTCCTGACTACACTCCGGGCTGTCTCTCCCCCCCTTCCCGACTGTGCTCCAGGCTGTCTCTCTCCCCTTCCCGACTGTGCTCCAGGCTGTCTCTCTCCCCTTCCCGACTGTGCTCCAGGCTGTCTCTCTCCCCTTCCCGACTGTGCTCCAGGCTGTCTCTCTCCCCTTCCCACCCGTTCTCTGGGCTGTCTCTCTCCCCTTCCTGACCACGCTCTGGGCTGTCTCTCTCCCCTTCCTACCCACGCTCCGGGCTGTCTCTCCCCTTCCTGACTGTGCTCCGAGCTATCTCTCTCCCCTCCCTGACTGCGCTCTAAGCTGTCTCTGCCCTTCCCGACCGTGCTCTGGGCTGTCTCTCTCCTCTTCCTGGCTGTGCTCTCTGGGCTGTCTCTCTCCCATTCCTACCTGTGCTCCAGGCTGTCTCTCTCCCCTTCCAACCCATGCTCCAGGCTGTCTCTCTCTCCTTCCTGACCACGCTGTAGGCTGTCTCTCTCTCCTTCCCGACCATGCTCCGGGCTGTCTCTCTCCCCTCCCTGACTGCGCTCTAGGCTGTCTCTGCCCTTCCTGACAACACTCCGGGCTGTCTCTCTCCCCTTCCTGACTGTGCTCCGGGCTGTCTCTCCTCCCTTCCTGACTACACTCCGGGCTGTCTCTCCCCTTCCTGACTGTGCTCCGTTCTGTCTCTCCCCCCTTCCTGACTACACTCCGGGCTGTCTCTCTCCTCTTCCTGACTATTCTCTCTGGGCTGTCTCTCTCCTTCCCGACCATGCTCCGGGCTGTCTTTCCCACTTCCTGACTACACTCCAGGCTGTCTCTCACCGTGCTGTACGCTCCCCACCCTGCCTCACACACTCCTGTGTCCAGGATAACACGCTCTCTCACAATGCCCATCAGCCATTTACACAGAGGGATTTTTCATTCAAATCTTTCAGTTTAAGTACCTTTGAGCAAAACAGCAAAAAACTGCACCCAGAACTGGGATCTATAACTGGGCGAGAAAGTCGCTAAAGCTATGAGTGCTTCAGCAGAACCAATGTAAGTTTGTTCACTAAAGTGACTTTTTTTTGTCTTGTTGTATTTTATAGGAATTGGTGCATCTTCTTCACAACTCGGAAGCAAACTGCAGGCGCTACGAACTGGAGCAAATAAAAACTAAAAAATAGGCTGCATGCATTCTGCTGTATAAGAGTAAATAAATACGTTCTCTGATCTATTTACATTTTGTTTTCACAGACTGAGCTCGCCTCACAACGAGGCAGTCACGTCTTATTTGGTCGGAGCTCCAGCTGCAAGTCCGGATTTGCACAGTGTGGATAATGACACCACTCTAACTTAACTTTTTACTTTTACTGTGGCTATTTCCATTTTTTATTTATAGCATACTCATGTAATTGTTTTCCAGCAGCCTGTAAGACCTACTATGAGACAGTACACACAAACTTCTGGTACAGCCAATCAGACCTTGCGGCTCAGGCGGCAGCTATGAAGAGTTCAGCCCGAAGTCGACAGAGAAGGAAGAGGATGAGATTTATTGGATTAGATTCATTGTTGGTCAATGTGACCAATTATTTTTCAGTTGCATTAGTAGATGTATTGTGTCAGCACGCAGTGCATTGCGCAGTACTGATTGTCTGCACTGACTGTGTTTACAGCTGCTGGAAGCGAGGCAGGGTGTACTAGGTGCAGATGAAATGGACTTCTGGAAGGGCATCACGATTGATATGATGTCCGATGAAGAGGACGGCACCTTTGAGGGGGTGTCTGGGTAGATTGTGCGACCTCCATCCTTTCGCAGCCAGGAGCTCACCGACGTGTGTGCCACACTGCAGGCAAGACTGGAAGCTAATCAGAAGTACACAGCTACACATCACAGACGCCACATTGGACCACATTCGGACAGAATGCCGCCAAATACATACGATTCTGAGACGGCAAAAAGGCATTTCAAGGCGCGTCTGATGGCCCAGGTCCGGCTTTAGGCTAAGTTTTGTTCTAGTCACCGGACACTTTGAAAGCTACTGGCTAGGCCAGTTGTTGTCTTCAGACAGTTGTGTTTGTATGTACCAATAAAACTCTTACTTTTAATCAACATGTTCCTCACAACTGTTTTTTTTTCTTTCCCCATTAAATTCATTCATGTCCTTGATTATAGTGGAGCCCATAGCATAACAACAACCTGAATATATACAATATATAGTATATATCACATGAATATATAGCCTTCAGTAACTGCAGTATTTTTGATATAGGCTTATTAATTATAAAATAACTTAAAATTAAATTATTATTACTACAATTATTTTTGTAAGGGAGGAGTTTACCCAAGCCTATGATATAATGGCCCAGGGTGACCAATAGCGACAGATCTACCAACCAATCACAAGTGATTTTTCTTTTTCAAAAATGCTGGTTTCATCCGATGCTGGAGTGAGGCAAGTTCTCTAGCCAGGCCATTTCATTGCTATTCAGATGCTTATTAGAGCCATTCACACCTCCGCCACAGCCCTCCTCACCGACCCCCCGCCGCTGCCAGTGATTCGTTGTCGACAATCTAGGACACAGGCAAACGCGAACCTCACAGGCTGTAAACAGTTGTTACCTGCCGGGAATTAGTGAGATTTTCAGGTGTTCACAGGGCTGTTAAATCTGGTTTTTCATGCAGTGTGTGGAATTTGCTGTGTGGTGTGGGGTTCGCTGTGTGGAGTGGCGTTCGCTGTGTGGTCTGGGGTTTGCTGTGTGGTGTGGGGTTTGCTGTGTGGGGTTTGCTGTGTGGCGTTTGCTGTGTGGTCTGGGGTTCACTGTGTGGTGTGTGGTTTGCTGTGTGGCGTTTGCTGTGTGGCGTTCGCTGTGTAGCGTTCGCTGTGTGGTGTGTGGTTCACTGTGTGGTGTTCGCTGTGTGGTGTGTGGTTCACTGTGTGGAGTGTGGTTCACTGTGTGGTGTGTGGTTCACTGTGTGGAGTGTGGTTCACTGTGTGGTGTTCGCTGTGTGGTGTGTGGTTCACTGTGTGGTGTTCGCTGTGTGGTGTGTGGTTCACTGTGTGGTGTGTGGTTCACTGTGTGGTGTTCGCTGTGTGGTGTGTGGTTCACTGTGTGGTGTGTGGTTCGCTGTGTGGTGTGTGGTTCGCTGTGTGGAGTGTGGTTCACTGTGTGGTGTTCGCTGTGTGGTGTGTGGTTCACTGTGTGGTGTTCACTGTGTGGTGTGTGGCTCACTGTGTGGTGTGTGGTTCACTGTGTGGTGTGTGGTTTGCTGTATAGCGTTTGCTGTGTGGCGTTCGCTGTGTAGCGTTCGCTGTGTGGTGTGGGGTTTGCTGTGTGGTGTGGGGTTCGATGTGTGGTGTGTGGTTCACTGTGTGGTGTGTGGTTCACTGTGTGGTGTGTGGTTCGCTGTGTGGTGTGTGGTTCGCTGTGTGGCGTTCGCTGTGTGGTGTGTGGTTCACTGTGTGGAGTGTGGTTCACTGTGTGGTGTGTGGTTCACTGTGTGGAGTGTGGTTCACTGTGTGGTGTGTGGTTCACTGTGTGGTGTGTGGTTCACTGTGTGGTGTGTGGTTTGCTGTGTGGCGTTTGCTGTGTGGCGTTCGCTGTGTGGTGTGTGGTTCACTGTGTGGTGTGGGGTTTGCTGTGTGGCGTGGGGTTTGCTGTGTGGTGTGTGGTTCGCTGTGTGGTGTTCCCTGTGTAGCGTTCGCTGTGTGGTGTGTGGTTCGCTGTGGGGTGTTCCCTGTGTAGCGTTCGCTGTGTGGTGTGTGGTTCGCTGTGTGGTGTTCCCTGTGTAGCGTTCGTTTGCTCAGGGTCTGCTGTCAGGGCCTAACTGTGGGAACCAGGGCTACCTTTGAGATGACAATCTTGTCCACGATTTTTTTTTTGGCGGGGGGGGGGGGGGGCAATTAGCCAGCAATATTTAAATCCATTCCAGCTGTTGTGGGGATTACATTATATTACCACGGCTTAAAGCAACAAATTTTTCTGAGCCTGAAATGTTTTTTTTTCTTTTTTTTTTTTGGGGGGGGGGGGGGGGGGGGGTCATCATTATAGAATCAGACCAATACATTGAAAATTCTGTCCATGTTGCGGTTTGTGGGCTCGTCAACGTCCTGTGAAAACATCTGTTTTGACAGCTTATGCGCTAAACATTGCCTAATGTGACAGGCAATGCCGTGAGTGGCTAGGTAGCTGGCCTGTGTATTTGACATGCTAAGTTTGGAAAGTGCAGTTCTGTCCTGTGATGTTTTGCACAGGTCAGGTAGCGCTGGCGCTATCCTGAAAGACAGGTCACCACCACCACCCCTCTACTGTGCTTGTGTCTGCACCAGCCTTCACAAGTTTCGCTTCCATGCTCCATCTATTTGAATGCATGCTAGTCTATTGTGCAGTAATCAACTGATACAGTCCCCGCAAATTATTCCGGGCACCGCCTCACAGAATGTTGAAACTAGTTGCCGATTGGATAAGAACAGTGCTCTCGTCCCAGTACGTTGCCTAAACGTACTGCCATTGGTTAGAACTCATCCGAAAAAAAAAACCACCACGTCAGCGATTGTTTTTGATAAAATTGCGTTCCGGGCTGGTAATATCAGAGCCCATATACACTAGTAATAATTTATTACCTGATCTAAAATCTCTGCATGCCGGATTTCCAGCGTGGGGCCAGAGATCTTTAACCCATGCATTACATTACACTATATTCATTTAGCAAACACTCTTATCCGGAGTGACTTCCAGCACAAGAGAACAGGGTATCCATCCAAGTTAATTGAGCAGCATTTAATACAAAAACAATACAAAAAAAACAACGACAAACCCACAAGACCCAGACCAAGTACCCCTGATGCAGTATCTGGTTTTGGCTGGGAGAACGTGCAGTTGCACACACGCATAATCACTTCTGCACCTTTTCCAAAGCTTTAATGGTGCGTTTCGAAGGAGGTTTACCTAAAAATGGAAGTGGTGAAGTTTAATGCCTGGAGCATGAGTGAAATCTGTTTTTAGGATGTGGAGAAGTGCAGTCAAACTGTTGTAGTGACACATTAAAATGTGCTCCATGCTGAAAGGGGAAGATTTGCTCAAAGCGATAAACCAGATTCACAGCTTTGTGGATTCAATTGATCACAGAGAAAAGACATCATTCTGGGGAAAAGCAGTCATCTGGGACACAACCCCCGGCCATTTCACCTCTGCAAATGAGAAGTTTTTTCCCCTCAAACTATAATGCTTTCTTTTCATCACTTTGTTTAGCATTCTCATTGAAAAAGTGGAAACTGTACACAAAGTTAATGCTGCCTGAAACGCATGTGTATACACACATACACATATTCACACATGCAAGCACACATACAAACATGCTCACAGCCACAAATGCAGATAAACATTCTCAAACAAATACGCATATATACTCACACTCATATGTGCAATCACTAGCTTACATGCATGGGCTCCAAAGAAAGCCATGACCCACACAGTCATTATAGCAGGGAGCTGACACCCCAGTGAGCTTGCTTTGAGAGCTCCTGGACAGCATCAGCTCAGAATGAGGCCTTCCACACAGCAAATCAGAACGAGGCCTTTCACACAGCAAACCAGAACGAAACCTTTCACACTGAAAACCAGATTCAGCCTTTCACACTGCAAACCAGACCCCAGGCTTTCACACAGCAAACCAGAACGAAGCCTTTCACACTGCAAACTAGAATGAGGCCTTTCACACAGCAAACCAGAATGAGGCCTTTCACACTGCAAACCAGAACGAGGCCTTTCACACAGCAAACCAGAACAAAGCCTTTCACACAGCAAACCAGAATGAGGCGTTTCACACTGCAAACCAGAACGAAGCCTTTCACACTGCAAACCAGAACAAAGCCTTTCACACTGCAAACCAGAACGAGGCCTTTCACACAGCAAACCAGAACGAGGCCTTTCACACTGCAAACCAGACCCCAGGCTTTCACACTGCAAACTAGAACGAGGCCTTTCACACAGCAAACCAGAATGAGGCCTTTCACACTGCAAACCAGAACGAGGTGTTCCACACAGCAAACCAGAACGAAGCCTTTCACACAGCAAACCAGAACGAAGCCTTTCACACTGCAAACCAGAACGAAGCCTTTCACACTGCAAACCAGAACGAGGTGTTCCACACAGCAAATCAGAACGAGGCCTTTCACACAGCAAACCAGAACGAAGCCTTTCACACTGCAAACCAGAACGAGGTGTTCCACACAGCAAATCAGAACAATGCCTTTCACACAGCAAACCAGATTCAGCCTTTCACACTGCAAACCAGACCCCAGGCTTTCACACTGCAAACTAGAATGAGGCCTTTCACACTGCAAACCAGATTCAGCCTTTCACACTGCAAACCAGACCCCAGGCTTTCACACTGCAAACTAGAATGAGGCCTTTCACACTGCAAACCAGATTCGGCCTTTCACACTGCAAACCTGACCCCAGGCTTTCGGACAGGACCATGGGGGTGGGGGCTTTACGCTCTGAATCGCTCCCAGTGAGGTTGACTGTAAGCGTATGGTGTGAATGAGACAAATAAGTGGTGCAAACTGCAATCTCCAACACAGTGACCACTTCACTTACATGGCAGATTAATGTACAGTATGAGGAAATAGCTTTTTATCTGCAGCCAGAGGTGGCATGCAAGTGGAGAGGTTATCAGATGGCTTCAGGGTGTTTTGCAAAATACACATAACAATTGATGTAACTTGATGTACACATAGAAGAGAATACCTGTCTGAAACTGTATGAAGATATTCTAATACAAATAAACGCGAACACAAAAGAAGGTGTTTTACCTGTTTTACCTTTACCTATTTATTCTTATTATTTATTCTTAGAGGGCCCTGATTTTATCAACTTTAAACAGTATTTCTTCCATTCCAATTCAAGCAGGATGTCAGTGACTGACAGTGACTGGCAGTGGTACTGCTTAAAAGGTACCTGGAGTAGTTCCATGAGATAATTAAACCTTCAGAGGGTGTTTAGATGAACATGTCAAGCGTTTATAACCTGGCCTTGTTCAGGCGATTGACTTTGTACATCCAATGAAACACTCTTCCTGGCTCTAATTTGAAAATGCTCATCGACTCTTTCTTCCCAAAAAGACGGAACTCAGTCCCGAGCATTGATTAAACACCCGTGTTAAATGGTGACTGTAAAGCCCTGACGTGTTTTTTCGGGCCTGCAGAGCGGAGGGAGGGGAGGGGGGAGCCGCCAGAACAGTCACACAGCCACTGACCAAACAGATTCGTCTTCTTCCCTTCTGTGGCTCCCTGCCAGCAGGGCCGAATCTGAACCGCTGTTGTTTTTAAACTGTGCGAAAGAGAGAGGGAGAGAGCGAGAGAGCGAGAGAGAGAGAGAGAGAGAGAGAGAGAGAGAGAGAGAGAGAGAGCGATGGAGGGAGGGGGAAAAAAATGCAGATTGAACGGAGAAAACGCGAGGAAGATGACCTACATACACTGCGTCTTTCTGTGGGCCCGGCTGAGACAAACCCCGGTCCAAAAGTCTCCCACATATTTATCTGTGTGAATACGGCGGGAGGACTGGGGTTGCTGCTCTGCATGTTCATTCTCTCTCCCATCAGCCGTGCCTGCACAGCATGCGAGGAGAGCGAGGCCAGCTCTCTGCTGACCTGATTACATTACACGGGCCTGACACTGGACAGCAACAGGCAGAGACGGACACAAGAGCCAAAGAGCGTTTATTGTTCATCCCCTGGTCGCAAGGCGAAACGGTACAAAGAAGGTCCTCTGGAACACCTCCTCTTGCCTTTTCCTCAAATAAATAAATGATGGAGGATTCTTTGCCTGGTTAATTATTCATTTGGAGGCTGGAAATATTTGTGGACGAACACACACACACACACACACACACACACACGCGCGCTTTCTCTTTCATAAACACACCCATACACACTCTCTCTCTTCCTCACACACCCCTGCTGTCCTCTGCCTCCCCTCTGTGCTTTCCCTGGGAGGGAGAGGGAAGCCTCCCTGAGCCTCCCATGACTGCTTGGCCATGTGAATGAATGCACCTGGTGAGCTCTCTTCACAGTGTGACCTGGGCCTGTTATAAGACCAGCCCCCCCCCCCCCCCCCCCCCCCCAACTCATTCAGGAGGACTAGTGAGTTCAGCCAGACTAATGTGAAGCAGAACCATATTGCAACATATGAAGAACGATATAACTTACATATTTTTAATATACTGATTGAGCTAAAAACCTTCTAAAATATATTCTCAATAAATTCATTTTTTTGTATGGAGAGATTGCATGCAATTGTGTTTAAATATATTTTTGCTGTTGTGTGGCATTATATCGATAGTCATTTTAAAATGGGATTCAAATCATGAAAAATTCATGGAATACAACACCTACCTCCCTACCCTATGCATATGGGACACTCACAAAGATGAAGCCAGCTAGCTGTATCTGATTTTAAGTGTGCTGGTTCAGGATGGTTCAGGAAATGTGGACTGTTCAAGAGGAAGTGATCAATAAGCTCCCTGCACTAGTTAGACCCCACAGAACCCGCTAAGGGAAAAAAGCAGAAAAATAAGAATGGGCGAGGGAACCAGCTGCCCACTGCCCATTCAGACAGAAAGGAGGGGGTCATGTGACACGTATCTGCATGCTGACTGGACGGTGCATGAAGCGAGCTGCGAGGCACACAGACGCTGTCTGCTGTGCAACGGGCTTCGACAGAGTTGACGAGCGCATGCGGGATCAACTGTACAGGAATCTCCAAACTGCTGTCTACGCTGGGTGTGGGCAATGTGGGCCTCAGTCATTCACTGGTGATGGACACAGCTGTCTGTCCCCTTATATGTGTCTTTCAAGTTTCCTTATGAAGTTTTTATCTGCCGCTAATGATGTCAGAGCTGTTGAGGAACACTTAACTGGTTCATGTAAGACACTGGCTGAATCCAGTGGTCTGCAGGCCAGTTTGCATGAGGCCGGAGACGGACGGTACCGCAGCTCCTCCAAGAACCACCTTGGTAGCTGATAAAGTACAACGATCACTTATAAAAGCACCAGTGCTAAAAAGCACCGCTTCCCATTCTGGGGACAGCTCTCAATTAAGACAGGTCTTATTTCAATACGCAGTTTCTGCTCCAGCTGATGACCCTGACAGTGTCAGCTTAATTGAAGTGCAACCTTGAGCTGTAAGGTACCGTTTCCGATAAAAAGTCCAAACTGGGAGGACGATTGGGTTACTTCAGACATTACAAGCATGGCCTGGAGCAAATAAGGCACGAAGTCCCTCCTGGAGACGAGTTTAACACCCCTGCATTAACAAACTTGGCTGGAGAAAGGGACCAAGATTTGAGATCTCACTTCTGTGCCCCAGGATGTCTCCCAAAAAGCCAAATACCTGTAAAATGGCCCCCTGCCTCATCATGACATAACTTTAACTTTATTATCGACCCCTTCAGGCACGCCGCTGAAAATAACCATGGCGCACAAATTCATAACCGTGCTGACAGGGAATGACCAGGCACCTGCCGCCTGCCTGAGCCAGCACTGTCCAGCGTGGTTGCCGCGCCTCTGCAAATCTTGCTCCATCGGTCGTACCCGGTGCACCAGGTGCGCGGGGGGGGGGGGGGGGGGGGGGAGTCGGCAGGTTGCCTGTCGCCTCTGGCTGCCTGGCGCTTGCCGCTAGACGGGGGCCGCTTGATGTTGACATTTCGGGTCTCCGGCGGGAGTGGGGGCCACGCCGCAGTCTGGCCTGAGGCCTGACGCACGCCGGGTCGCTGCGTCGGGGCTGTTTCTGCGCAGACGCCCGTACCCAGTGCGCGCCAGACGGCTCGCTTTTAACATGCTGCCCATGCACCAGGCCTGAAGGGCACTCTGAGCCAAACACCTCACTCATGAGTAACACATGTGAGTGCCTACCCACTGTTCCACGCTGTAGCTCCATGCTCTACTCATAATAACGATAATTCAGCAAGCTCCTTTCTGTAGGACACATTACACTACGTTATTGTCATTTGGCAGACGCTCTCATCCAGAGCAACTTACCACATGAATCTTATAAAGTGGCATGAAAAGTTGCATAAACAGGACACCACTAACCACAAATGGGTGCCTCAATTCACATGTAAGAGCAAAGCAATATGCACAGCTTAAGGACTCTATTATACCAAATACAATACTAACACATACTATGGACATGCAAGTAAACCAGACCTGGCTGGAGGTTAAAAGGCAGCTGTAGCCTGCACTGCGACCCCTCAAATCATACCACCGCATACCTTTTTGGCAGTTAGACCTTAGCAGTTTTGAGCCTGACTGAGGCTGACAGTGAGTGGGAGTAGACATGGAGTACAGTGTTTTGCCTCTGTATCTGAGGTGTTTTTCATTGTGAAAATATAAATAAAACTCCATTAATATCATTACTACCATTAATATATCATTACTGTTAATGTATGACACAATTTTCTATCAGCTGCGATGGTGCTGCAACGGAATATTTGCATATGTGTGTATGTGCTGATGTGAGAAAGTGAGTGATTGAACAGGTGTGTGTATGTGTGTGAATTTGTGTGTGTGTGTGTGTGTGTGTGTGTGTGTGTGCGTGCGTGTGTGTGTGTGTGTGTGTGAGTGTGTGTGTATGCGCGTGCAAAAGCATTTGTGTGTGTGTGTGTGTGAGAGTGAGTGAGAGATGAGGGAGGGATGTCTGCTCAACAGAGACCTCACTTTCAAAGTAGGTTCACTGCTCGTCAGAATTCCTTTAATGTTCCCAATGGCAAGAGCAAGTACCCTGCCTGCGTACTGCCTCCCTCAATTACAGCGCTCTGTATTCCACACCAACCCTTACAATGGCAGCCAGTGTACATAAGCTTGAGAAATTCACAACTTCCAGAACAGAGTGGGTCAGGCGTGACAGTCTCTGAAGCGCAGGACCCACTCCCATTGTAGTGGCAAAATGTTGGCTCAGCACACACTCATCCACTTCTTTCATCGCTGGAACACAGCAGTTAACCTCATTTTTCTCGCAAGAATAGCTCAAAATCTGCAGCCTCCAATCATGCCGTTTTGTTCGGAGACTATATCCCTTCGTATGGCTGCTGGCAGAGGAGAAAATTACCTATGCTGACAATGAATGAACAGGCTGGTATTTACAAGCTAAAACACTCCGTGTCCTCCACATTCTTTGGTGACAACCGCCGCAAAGACCTTGACACCATACCCTGTTACAATTAATATTATTTCAGATTAAAACCCCTTCTACAGTGACTAAGCATGAGTTTCAAGCTAAAACAGGCCCAAGATTCAACTGCTACCATAAAAAAATCCATAATTGCTTGCAGGCTTCTTTTTTTAAGCAACAAGTGCAAAAAGAGTTTTTTATTTGCACTAACATCAGCTGATTAATGTCCACACAGCACTGCTATCTCCAATAGTGTCTGGATGCAGCAAACAGGATCTGAGCAATGACTCAATGCATTGCAGCCTTCATGATGTCCACATAGACTGAATCCATAGTTTTATGGTGTCTGCATAGATTCTGTCTCCATAGTTGCTATGGTGCTGCATAGACGGGGGCTCCTCCAAATCCATATAATGTCTAGACAGGCTGTGAATCCACAGTCTCTATGGTGTCTGGGGGGCCTGCTGGTCCCTTGGAGACAGGCAGCTAGAGTCAAGCCCTGGAGTCCAGCTGCGGTTTCCCTCCTCTGGCTATGAGGCCTCCAAGCCACAAGCCTGCAGGCCCACAATCCCCTCTCTCAAACACTGTAATCAGCTGCACAGGAACCCAGAGTACTCAGAATAACAGTTTTCTCTGCACACAGGCACCGCAGAGTGTGCTTGTTTGTCACCGCTAACTTCCTGTTGTTTTCCAGTGTGGAGATTGCATTAGACGCGAGGAGCCCCCAAACAGAAGATGGTAGAAGGGTTGACCACAGTCTGACTAGGCTAAATTAATAATAATATTAAAATATAAATATTTCGGTCACCAGTACAAGTATGTGTTTTTGTGTTTCTTTTCCTTTCCATAACAAAGCTAATGTTCTTCTTTCCATTTTGTTTTACTCAGTGGTTAAAGAGCTGGGTTTAAAACTAACGGTTTGATTCCCAGATGGGCCACTGCTGTTGTACCCTTGAGCAAATTATCCAACCTGAAACTCTTCAGCAAATATCCAGCTATATGAATGAGAAATGTGTAAATCTGCTAACCAGACTCAAAAAGTAAAAGATTCTGATCTTCTGCAGTCATTTCCCCCATTACACATTGGTAACCTACCCTGAGTAACTCTCTGCGGGCCCATGGCTGTGTTGTTTTCCCAGGCAATGCTGACCCCAGCGCTGAGGTGAAACAGGAAGTGGGTCTAAGAGCCCAGTGTTTTTGTCCGTCCATGTGTTTCAGATCAGTTTCGGCAGTGCGCCCCCCCCCCCCCCCCCCTCCACTCTCTGTGCGCCCCGCACCCTCGCCTTGTAATCAGACCCAGATGAGAGACAGAGGGGGATGAGGGGCGAGGGGCGAGGGGTGAGGGAGAGAAAACAGAGTTCTGACACTCCTGCTCCAGAGGGGGTTTGACTTTCCCCGGCTGTTCCAGCTCCAGTTTGACTGGAGCAACCTGACCCAGTCCCCCCCACACAAGAAACATGGCCAGGACCATGCAACAGGAATGGAGGAGGGGCTGCCCACCCCGGGCATTCCTGTTAAGTCTGGTCCTCTTACCAGGCCTTCACTCAAATGGGCATTTCTTTGGATGCACAATAAAAGGTCATTCCGTATGACTACAGTCCCAGAGAGCCTGGGTCCTGCCCAATCTGACATTTCCAGGAAGTTCACATGTTTGGGGCGGTGTTAAAAACACAGAACTGCACACACACACACACACACACGTGCACACACACACACACACACACACACACACACATAAACATGCATGCATGCACACACACACACACAGACACACACATACACACACACACACATACACACACACAAGTGCACACGCACACACACAAACATGCACGCATGCACTCACACACACACACACACAAACACACACGCATGTGCACACACGCACACACGTGCATACACACACACACACAGAGCTGCGCACACACACACACACACACACACACTCACACAATATGGTGGATGCTATAAAGGGTACTGGTGGCCTGTGTGCAGCAGGACACACAGATGAGTCTCAGTTTTTGGTCTGTTTCATCTGCGTGTCAGCCGGCACACCGGGCCCCCACCCTGGCCTTTGCCTCTGACTCACTGAGTCCCTCTGGGGCGGAGGCTGCCCTCGGCACCAATATGAATATCAATATTCATACAGGAGCTTCCTGCGTGACCCCTCTGCTCCGCAAGCTCTGCTTCTCAAGCGGTCTAATCTCTCTCCCCGAGCTCCTCTGAAACACGGCGCGCTGCATTAGTCCAGTGTATTGTTGGCAGGGGACACTGAGGAACACTGCTCCCAATCTGCAAAACGCTGCCCGTGCTATAAGACAAGCGCAAGGGTCTCTGACACTGTTTTCAGGTACCCCTGGTGCTGGTTGTCACCCCTGGGAAAAAAAAAGGAACTGAGACATCCGTGATGACTCACTGCTACAGTAACAGATGCTGCCAATTGCTGAAACACACACACACAAACACACACACATATGTATATATAGACACACACATATGCATGCCTGCACCTATCGGCATAACCACACATACACACACGCGTGCGCGCACACACACACACACACACACACACACACACACACACACACACACACACACACACACACAAATTCATTCCCAGTGGGGTGACTTTGACTACTAGACTTGTTTGTGATGTGGGTGACACAGGTTGTTACACAGGGCAGGAGATGGATTGAGCAGCAGGTAATTGAATCTGAAGACTGAAAAGAAACTGAAAGCCCGGACAGAGCACAGGGCAAAACAGGCTCAATTTTGTGAGACATACTGTGATTCTGTTAAACTGCTCTCTAGCTCTCTCTACCTCCCTCTCTCTCTCTTTCATTCTCTAATAGGTCTAAACCGCTAACACAGTCAGCAGGGGGTTTACAAAGGACTTATGACAGACCTACAGAACAGGAAATAAAGTGTCAGTCCCGATGCATTGCCACAGTGAGTTTTGCTTTTCACCATTTGTTTAACGTTTTCCCTTTTTTTCCAAGAGCCCAAAACAGAGGCAGCTGCCTCTGCATACAGGCGTACATTACTCTGTGTCTATCTCCCCGCACCCAGAGGAGCCCGGGACTGCTCAGGCCAGCATCCGAGAGGTCCTCCCTCATCCGTTTTCAACCGGTTGCGTCCCCGGTGACGCCGGCCAATAAGCCGCTCATTAATATTCCGCTCAAGGCAAATGCAAACGAGGCTGTGGGGGCGAATGAGGGCGGCGCGGCAGGACGCCGGGCCGTGCGCTTCCATGCGCCGCCGTGTTCCGCTCCCCCGGCAGGGCCCCTGCGAATTAAAGGCACTGCAGGGGGGTGGGGGGGCCGTCCTGGCGATTTATGGCAAAGCACGGCCCGCGCCTTCCGGGGAGGCTGTAAACTCGTTAAGCCCGCGACCCCCAGGGTCCCTCCGCCTAAATCTGCCCATCCGTCTGCGGCGTGGCTTTGAGGGACACGCTCCTCATCCCAGCAGCCTGGCATGTCGCCTGCTCTTGTACCCTAGCGGGGGGGACACGCGCGCCACGCTTAGAGCACCTTCTTCGGCGGCCGTAGCCAGTGCTTGTGACAGGCGCTCTTCTGCTCAGCCCCTGGGGCAGTGTTGCGATGTTTCAGGTGCATGCTGGCAGTGTGGGGGGGGAATAGGCCAGATCAGTAGCGGGAAAGTGTGGGAGGAGTTGACTCAGACGTAGTCACTGAGTGACCGATGCTAAGGGCAGATGGTGTAGCTGTGTTAAGGTTTTTCGGCATGTTCCTTGCACAGGAAAGGGTCTGTCTGGGCTCGTCTTGCGCCAGACTTGGCAGCACGCGCGCGGCCAAACTGTGATCCAAGTCCACCCTGTTTTCAATTGTTTTGCTTAACAAGCTTGCCAGTTATCTGAATAATCTGCACCCATTGGCAGGCAATTCCCTTTCTCTTAATTGAATCCCGTGTGGTGGTGCTCCTTCTTTTTTTCTTCACGTCAGGTCAGAGAAATTAAATGATAAGAACAAGTTCAATTTGGTCAAATCTATTGCAAAGCATTCTGAAGAAAACGCTTTAAAGTTAAAGAGGTAAATCACCCTGAAACTGCACGTTACACAAGCTTTGAGAGCAAATCACAACAAAGGCCAGTGAAGAAAAACCACTCAGACACATGTCCATGTGCAGATTAACTGATCCTTACATCATCAATCTGCTCTGATTGCGGGTATGGAAAGCAAAGTTTGACCCCATCTGAAGAGGCAAATAATCAGTACCCATGTGCTGAGGTAACCAAAAAGGGGCTGTTAGATGAGCCTCATCTTTCACCTGGATGTCTATTCTATGTAGAGAGCAATTTTTTTCTGGAACAAACTGTAAAAGAAACAATGGCAGTGGCAGACTTGGCTTTTGAGCCCACTGCCCTTTGGTGCCATTAAAAAAGCTGCTTGCTCTCTATCAGTCCATACACCTTCAGACTCCTGTCCAATCATACGGCGACCTGCTATCCACAGCTTGAACACTTTGCGTCAGGGGAAAGGAACCATTAAAGCCAGCCCCACCCTCTATGCTGTGTCTTAGAGGGCCACGGGCGCCGGGCTCCCCTTATTACCCTCTGGTGCAAGAATCTCCTGGCAAATCTAATGCAGGGCAGGAGGGCCCCAGGCCTTCGGCAATGGGTAGGTTTTTTGTGTACCAGATGATGAAAATAGCTATTCCTCCCCCAGACAGTGGTATTCATTTCCTTACTTAGCTTCTGCGCAAATCGCTTGAAGGTTGTGGAGGAAGGGGAAGTATGGCAATTTCATTCAGACACAGAAGGTTTGGTCTGGCAGACTGCAGCACACATTCTGGAAGACGCCCCATCGTGCCCCTCCCCCCCACCTCCACACCCTTAGCGGTGGTGTATGTGTGGAGAAGCTGATGGTACAGACATTAGAGGAACAGTGATGAGAACGGCAGCTCTGACCTGTGGCGGAATCCTGACCTCCCTCTTGCTCCGCCCCGTGGAGACCCAGTACGGCACCACGATCTGTCCCCGGAGCTCCCCTGCAGAGACGACAACAACACTGGGGTTAGCGCGCAGGAAAGTGGGCGGTTTGCCAGGACCTGCTGCTGGAAGTCTGCAGCAGGCCCTTCCACGAATGCTGCAACAGGAAATGAAAGCCCACAGCAGGATGAATGCAGTGTCATATCGCTGGCTTCCATGCAGATGAAGGGAGGGAGAGGCAGATGTTTTTTAAGTGAGTTAGGAAACAGTGCCTCTCTGTCCCCCCCAGACGCCCCCCCCCCCAAACCCTTTCTGTCTCACCCTGTGTTGCCTCTTTGATGGCAGCTGGGATGAATCTCTGTGTGGCAAAGGCCAGACCCAGATCAGCCAAACCCAGAGGGCTTGGTGCGGGGACTCTGAAGCCATGGATCAACCCCACTTTGAAGGCCTCCTGAATGATATGGACTCAAGCACCCCCCCCCACCCCACCCCAGACCTAAAGACAAACGTAGACTAAGGCCAGATCCAAACTCAAGACGATGAACTCTGTGAGAACTGGGGCGGACTGCAGGCCAACAGAATGAGTCATGCTGTGGTCAGAATGAAGCAGCCTTACTCAGAGCATACAACACAACCCTATATAAGGGAAACGCTGTCTCGTCTCCTGGTACTCATTCTGAATCTGCAATGAGAGGACGCATTGATGACAGAATGCTTGCGGTAATAAGCATATTTGTAATAAAACCGGAAGCTACTTCATCTACAATAATAAGGCTTGTTTTCTTACTAAACAAGCCGTCACCAACAACTCGCCTACCCGCTCCGACTAGACGGAAACAAATTGATCGGAACACGAAAAAAACAAATTTTTTCTGCCAATGCTCATCACAGTCAAGAAAAGCATCCTTATGCGGCCGAGCATATGGACAGTAATCCCATTTTAAGTAAAATGAAACAGCGTGTTTGCAGCCCTGATAAAAGATCTCACTCGACCCGAAGGGTAGGGAATAACGTTCTTGTGGAGCCAAAATCAATTTTTGAAGATTTAGATATTATCCAGGCTCAATGATTCTTAATGGAGCAGTAATTCACTCCCCTTGACTCAGGTCCCGGAGGGGGAACATCACTTCTGCTGCTCCTTTTTCTTTTTTAACTCTCATTTTGGACACCGCGTTCCGATCGACAGAAAAATCACACAAACCACAATGTGCTTGTACCTTCTTGACACTACACCTCATCCTGAGAGAGACAGATCTGTACTGAGGCGGCTTTGATTTGCATTATTACAGGAATATACACTGCTCCCCTTCTGTGGGCAAAGGTTCCTAAACAGACAGAAAATGACACTAAAACATCTTTTTTTTTCCCCGAACTTGGAGGCATTCACGCAACTAACCTATCAGTGTGTAACTGTGTATCCATGGCAACCTGCAGACGCATTTGGACAGATCTGAAGGTGATGGCAGAGGGTGGGGAGATGCAGCTGGCCCTGCAGCAGCAATGGTACAAGGTAGCGTGGTGGTTGGGGTGTTGAGGTGGGGGGGGGGGGCAGCGACACCTATCTCATGTTTGGAGGTGACCTGGGCTGTCCTCACGCCTGTCCCCTCATGGCTGTCCCTGGTGGTTCCCGTCGCCACCCAATCTATGGGCTGTGGAGGGACGGCTGCCAGCCGGGTTGGGGGAGGCTGGGAGTGCGCAGGATTAATGTAGAATCTGAGTAATCAGCAGGAGCTCGCACAGCCAGGCGCTGCGGGTTGCTACAAGATAACACACCCCCGCCGCACCACCTCCCCCCCCCCGACGCGCCGCATCTCGTCCCTCTCCCTCTGTGAGTTAACGAAGGACTGGGGCCGTCCCTGCGCCGAGCAAAGTTGTCTGCCTTACCAGGAAATGAAAGAACAAAAACATCTCGTCCGCCGCCTGCCTGTCCCCGTCACTCTGACGGCGGGCAAACCGGGGCGGACGCGCAGTGAGAGTGAACAAACGGGAGTGGTGGCGTTTTCTGCCCCGGGAGCAGGGCGACCTCGGGTGACAACGCCGGCGCTCGGAGGGTCCTGCCGGGGCCCGGCGTGACTTGCCCCCACTTCCAAATCAGGCCCCATTGTCAACAGTGGCCACTCAGATGACTGATGAGGGAGTGATGGCACTGCGTTGGGCTGCATTCCGAGGAATAAAGAGTGTAATTAGTGAGTCGGGTTACGAAGGAGAAAAAAGAGAGAGACAAAAAAAACTGTTTAATGTGGTGGCCAGTAATTGGGATTGTGCACGCTTTCATTTGGCCTCCAGTAAGTCTTCAAGCAGCAGTCAGGGGCCACAGCATTGTGGGTAGTCGAGAGATTCACTTTAGGTTTGTTGGCTTGAGGCTAAAATGACATGCCTGCTTGGCAGACCAAAGCACTTCAAAAGTCACTGGATATGAGTCAGAGGGCATGGTTCTTCTGAAGGTGGGGTGGGACACAAGTTACATATTATCCGCAACACAAACATGATGCTTCCTTTTTTTAAAATGTACATTATATATTACAAAATGTATGTAAATCTTGCTTTTTTTATTATCCAATCCCCTATTTTTGGAATCCTGATTTTTTTTCTAGGCATTTCTTACTGTGACCACCACTGCACCTATGTAAGTGAGATGAGGGCAATGCTGCCAATGGTTATTTTTTCCTCAGAATACTACAGTGGAATGGGTGCCCATTGGAGGACACATGCTACTCCACTGACGTCATCTGAGCAACTTGCAAGTGCGAAGGGCGAATCACAAAATGTCTGGGAACAAGACATGGCAAGGACGGCCAACATCCCCACCCATATCCCCAGCGGTGTGGGCTCCCTGTCACCGTCAGCACATGACATGGTCGGGATCGAGCCTGGGCCGTAGAGCTCTGCTTGCGCCCACAACTGTTGAACTACTCAGAAGCCCCGACTGTGCTCTCTTCACATGCAACAAATATTTCACATATAGCTCTACGTAGCATGTACATCTTTCTCACAAGGGTCATTTTGACCTATCATCTTTGAACCTTGCTGAGCCCGGTACCACTAACACTGCTCGTCCTGTTGAGGGCAGTGGCCATATGTCTGCATGGACTGCGAGTGTATGGGCGTTCTGCTACAGCCTGCTCGCAGAGGCCTGGTTCGCTGCCAGAGACCAGGGCTGAGCCAGCCATGTTTGACTGCTTTGTCTTTCCACTGAGCAATGAGTGGGCAAGCAGGATTGTTGTGTTAACATTCAGAAACCAAGCACAAATTGAGTCTAAAATGGGAAATGCCACCACAGATGCCTCAAAAAACCAAAACATAAAAAAAACACAAGAGCACTTTTATGAAAATGATTTCCGCCACTCTTAACATAGATTTGTCCAATGTGCAAAACCCTGAATGAATGAATGAATACATAAATTAAATAAATAAATATATACATATATAAATAAAATGTAAGAAATAATAAATAATTCACATTCTCTGTTGTGTTGTACTACATTCACCATCTGCGTCCATGCACAAACAGGCCTCCGAGGGATTAGATGTGAATCCAGAGAAACTCCAGAGAAACAGGGTGCTGAGAGGTAGTCAGGTGTGGAAAATAACAAAGACGCGCGTTCCCAGTGCTTATCATCCTTCCCCTCGGCAACAGGTCTGTCTTTAAACTCAGACACTAGTCAATACTGTTCTGGCTCTTCCACGGCCGCCCCGGTGTGAGCACACAAGAGTAGCTACCGGCTGGATCAACAATAGCACAGAGCGCAGGTGTGAGGCCGTCCTGTGACCGGAGCCGGCGCTTACAAAATGTCTGGCAGCATCCCTCCGTTGATACCCGATGAGCTCGAAGCGCCTCTCACTCCGGGAGGTGTCCTTGATGGGTGTTCTGCATTTTGCCCGTTAGTGCGCAGGTGAGCCGCATGAGGCTGCCCTCTCCATCTCCCCTGCCTGCAGCCATCTCAAGGTACCTGAAGGACTAGCAAGTCCGTGAGTGAGAGTGGCTGTGACCTAACCTCAACTTCAACTCCCCTCGAGTCAGGTCATCTCCCCCCCGCCAGCTAATATCCCACACAAACACCGCCCAGTTATGATTTTCCCTTCTGCTCAGCAAATGGCCACCCTTACCCTTAGGCAACATAAAAAAAAACAGTTTAGATATTATTATTATAATGACATACCCCATCACACTTTCAGTCCTCACTGATTACAGCAGATATTAGGACAGCAGCAACGGCTGTACCAGGCTGAGACTGGAACTCCTGAGCTCACGGTGAGAAGCCTGGCTGCCTGAGAACCGCACCGCCTCAGCTGAGGATGAAGAAGTGTGCTTTGTTCAAGCTTCCCCAAATGTTGCTCATTACCTGCTCACATGCTGACACTTTCAAACAGGCTGCACTGTGGGCAAGCATGCGCCACTAAGAGCATGCTGGATCAAAACGCTTGCCTTTTTGCCTTTTTTTTTTCCTGATGGCAGGCGGGGGGGGGTATACTGACGTCTGTTGGCTGCTTCATACATCCACACTGAAACTAAATCAAAAGATTCTCTCTTTTTTTTTCAAATCGCAAATCTGGAGGCCACATATAACAAATTTTCGTGTGGGGTGTGTGGGGTGTGTGGAGTGCATAGCAGGGAGGAGAAGCCAACACAAAGCAGTCGTCAGCAGGTGGGTCAACGTTTTCATTGACAGTGCGTGACTTCTTAAAAGGCCTTCTGAAAAGCCATCGCTTTTTTTCATTTATTTACATTTTGCAGGACGGCACATTCTCTGTTGATCGGCTCTCGGGGAATTGCGTCTGATGCCTGGAAAGCCTCTCGCTAGGGCCGCGAGCGCCATGGCTCTGCATGGCATGACTGGGGCACTGCTTGGTGAGAATAGAGAGCTCGGCAGCGGCCCAAAGGTGCTGCTTTTCTTACGCATCCTGAAGGTGTAGCCTACCCACACAGTACAGCACACAGCCAGTCTTTTGGAACCCTGAGGTCGACAGCACACTGAATGCACTCTTACAAGCATACATTCTTCATCTCCTGCCTTCTCTTGTTTTTTTTTGTGTCCTTCTTCCTCCTCTTCTCCTTTTTCTTTCCTGTTCTTCTCCATCGTCCTTTTCATCTCTTTTGTCTTCTTTCATCTATTGGACGCCCCTATCCGGGGTGACATATAACACGTGGGGACATTTTCAAGGAAACATGCAAACATCAAACAAAACCTCAAATGGAAAAAGGCGCCTGAGTACACTGCAAACTTATTACGCAAGATCAAACACAAGATGTGCTTAACATGCAAGGACACTACTGCAGTTCAGATTAAAAAATGAGCTGATGGACAAACATCCGAAAGGGGGAATTAAAAAAAAGATAATGTGCATGGCTGTCCGCTTGCAGAGTAAGGTGACCTGTTTGAGGTGAGCTGCACGGACAGAGCCAAACACACCATCAGAACAGGCTGTCAAACCAGCCCCTGGTGCCAGCTCAACAGATGCTTATTGATCAGTGTCTGCCACCACATAAACACTACAATTTTGTGTAATGTTGTTTTAACAAATGATTGTTAGGCTCTGCATTGACTTTAGTATGACATGTGCATATCTCTTAAATGTTTGGCTGTATGTTTTTGACAGTGTTTTTTAAGTAAGCCCTGTTTCTCATCTTGATGAGATTCTGGCTGTACCTGCTCTTCTTGCTCTTGTGATATGCATGCAAGGTATGGCTCCATATCTCTTTTCCTCTCGATAAGAGCGTCTGCTGAGCAAATAAGTAAATAATACCTTCTCCTGTCCTTTGCTTTCCTGTCAGCAGATAACACTGTGAGGGAGCAGTACACTGATCCCTGATCAGTACATGAGGGATGACGCAGGCTCATTTCCTCTCTCCCCCAATGGCAGGGCGACTCACGCCTCCAGTGCGGCCGGATCCCAGCGTCTTCCAGATGACGGAATGGGCACGACGCAGACTCCGGGACTCCATCACCGCGCCCTGTGAAAACCATTAGCTGCGGCTAATGGGCTCAGTGGAGGCATTAGGGCCCCGCGGGTCCTTAATCACGGAGCCCCTAAATGATGACACCGGGGCGCGGCGACGCGATCGGGCGTTTAATGAATGCCGAGAGCCCTGGAGAAAATGAACTTTCCCCGGCGACAAATCACAAATCACCAGCCCCTCTTTCTGTCCCTCCCTGTCTCCCTCTTCACCCGGTACTTTGGCAATACCTTTAAAAGGCCCCAGAACTTTGGGATGCTGCTGTTAAACAGTCCCAAGGGTGAGTTGGGGGTGGGTGCTGCAGCACTGGTACCACTGGACAACAACTCAAATCTAAGACCCCACTCTACAGTAAAGAATAGATTCACAGGGTAACTCTATGGTAAAGAAGAGCCTCACAGGATAACTCTATGGTAAGGAACAGACTGACAGAGTGACTTTATGGTGAAGGGCCAACCCAGGGGAGTTGTTCTACGGTAAAGGACTGACTTCATTTTCTCAGTCGGCACAGAAAAAACAAATTTGAATCCTCAGCTGAAGCAGCACTGCGCAGTAGGCCAGTGGCTGGGGTGCACAATCTAATTCAAATGAATGGACTTTTAAATCCAATCCAGCGCTGTGCTGCAGCTGATGTGTTTCGACATCAAAGCCATTTTTTCTGCAATAAAACAATTTTTTTATGGGATGTTAACTCCAAAGTGGAACCTCAACGTTCATGAAAGTTCAGGGAATATCACTATTCATTGGTTAAGGAAGACACCGGTCATCTTCTACTGTCCTATAGCACATGCTATAACAACAGCTGCTTGTCTACACAATGGCTGACCAGCCATGAGCAGATGTTTGAACCAGTTAATCTATAAGGGTGTCTATATTCCAGAGAGAATTAGAAAACCAAAAGCCCTTAGGCTTAATTTTACAACATAAATCCTAAAACGTGAATTCAGTTTCACTTCAATCTCATAGCAGGAATCTGCATTCAAAGAGTTAAGCTTTGAGGTCACTGTCTTGGAATAACTGAAATAAAAAATAAACCAAAGAAAAAGGTTTTACAGCTGCGCGACTTAGGAGAGGGCACGCCTGAAACCAGGGGGAGCAATCAGAGGAGATGTGCTAATAAAGGGGGAATTAATTATTCTCTCACCCTTCTGGCTTTGGTTACTAGAAAATTCATAACGACCTCCAAACTGCTGCTTCATCAAATCCGTTATCTTCCCTTTTCCCGGGACACTGATTACAGTGGGAATAATGGAACACATCAAGAGGAAAATAAAATGCTGCAAAGGAAAAAGTAAAGCTTTTTATTGCTTTAAGGCCAGTTTGTTGTCACCGGCCCATAAATCATTTGTGTCATTCACACCCATGGCGTGTCAAAGGCCAACAGAGTGTCAGTGCTGCGGCATCTTAGCCGGGTTTGTTTTTGTTTTTCCCCGTCCGTGTGCTCTTGTTTTCTCCCTGTGTTCCAGCCCCGCCCCGCTCTCCGCCCTGTCGCCGCCCATCCTATTACCTGATCGTCTCCACCTGCCTGCCTGCGCACCTGCATCCCCATCTCCTCATCAGCATAGCCCTATATCTTCCCTGCTTGTTTCGTGTCTCGTTGCTAGTTCGTCTCAGTTCACCCGCTGCGCTACGAGCCATTTTGTCCTGCTCAGCATGCCTGTTTTCCGATCTCGCCTGTTCCCCTTAACTGCGTTTCTTGGATCTGTTTTTGGTGTTGTTTGCCGTGTTTTCCTGGTTTTTGACTTCACCTGTCTTGACTTCGTTTTTTTGGATTCCGATTTGGACTCAATAAATCCTTGTGCATCCTCCCTCCCTGTCTGCGCCTGAGTCCCTGCCTGAGCCCTGACACAGAGGCGTCCACAGGAGAGTGCTCTGCTTTTGTGATGTCATGTCAGAGGCCTTGTGGGAAGAATAGCCAGAACCCAGAAAAGTAGGGGTTCACTTCCCTGTTTGGTCATACCATACGAAAAAGATAGCCACTGTCTCTCTCCTACACATTAAGCGTTATAAGGTCAGTTGTGAGCAATCAGCCTGTGCCTGTGAGCCACTAGGCTTGGACACAGCTCTCTAGTGGCTCTGAGGCCTACACACAGAGAAAGAAATGCATTTCAGTCATCCCTTTTTGGTCATCCCCCAGCCATATCATGAGGGACTGGTGGCTTCCCCCTGGACCAAACTATAAGGGGAGAGGACCTTTATCTCTGGACAAGGAAACGGGATGTGACGATGTCACGGGGTCAACGGTGGCAGGAAATAGTGGTCCAAGCATCATCAGTCTGATGGCTTCACATGAGCACCCCCAGGCAGAGACGGCTGGCTGGCTGGCTGGGTGGGGTGCGGTGGGGTGGGGGAGGGGGGTCACCAAAGAAGAGTTACGAGAGAACACAAAGTCTCATCTCTGCGGTTTGAATGAGGGGTCCATGCAATCAGAAGCCAATGAACCGTGTATTAATTTTTCTCCTAACAAACTAGAGTAAAATATCTAGAGACACCACAAGCTGTTGTACAGACTGGCTGCTTAACTTCATTGTACTTGGAGGTAAACAAATCTGCCGTGCAAAGAAATTACTGCTGAATTTGATTTTCAAATCTCCCAAAGAGACTAGTTGTTTTACAGAGTAATGAGAACTTGGAGCCTAGGAATGCTTGGCTTTGTGAATTAATAAATGTGAATACAATTCACATACATTCTAAAATTTAGCGAGAGACAGAAGTATTTGTGTGTATATCTGAGTTAATATGTGTGTATATGTGTGTGTGTGTGTGTGTGTGTGTGTGTGTGTGTGTGTGGTCCCAGCCTATTTGCTCTACCATTGCTGGTGAAAAAAAATCACAGCAAAATATGCAAAACTCAAGGCTGAGGTGGATATCAGGCAGATGTGGACACTTCTGGTCTCTGGTGCCACAGGTGAGTTGAGTGACATTGGGAAGGGACTGTCACAAACAGGCGTAATGGAAATGGAAGAATGACAGATACCCTCCACTCCCTCTGAGAGTCAAGGTACTGTGAAATTACAAGGCCAGAAAGCAGTCATCAAGCATTGCCTCGAAACCTCCAACAAACACTGATGAAACCTTCGGTCCAATATGTGAATTTGAAGTGGAACAGTGTCATAGTTTTGTCGCAAGGTTAAGGTTTAAGAGGACAGAGAAGGTGAGAGGCAGGCCTTTACACTGTACAAACATGATTGATATCCATTTTCATCAGGGTTATCCGATACCAGCATGTTCAACATTAAGCTAAAACCCCACTCAGAGACCATTTCTGTGGCAAAAAAAACTAACTCTAAAAGGTGCCTGCATACACGTACATTATATTAGCATCTTGGTCTGGCAGTGAAAATTGCTGTACATTAACAGCAAATCCATGACAGATCCATTTGTGTAGGAGAACAAACATCTGTATTCCAGCCTGTATAACGGTACCTGCATACAGGCAACAAAATTTTAGCCATGCACTGCATGTTGTGGATGGTTAGGGAGCTCCACTTCTGATGAACAAAATCTGGGGTAAAGGTGCCTACGTAAGTACTGAGTTTAAACCTACACCTGGTAAATGCTGAATAATGATGAAGTTACCCAGGACACCCAGACCAACACAGGAAAAAAAAATAACATTTGAGACGCTCATACGACGTACGTGTGTAAAGGGCCAGTTAGCCATCTCGGTTACCAGAGCCCAGGCGTGCCATGTGCTGTTTAAGGAGCAGCTGACGTCTCAGCACCTCAGGCGAGCGCAAACAACCACCCTCTAGCAGAGGACCCCTAGCTACAACACAGCGGGAGAGAGGGCGGGCTAGTTTTCCACCCAGCAAGCTGTCGTCGCGGGGGCCGCCATTCAGAATGAGGAAAGTACAAGGCATGTAATGAGTCTGACAGGGCCAGAAAGAGAGACACTGATAGAGACAGAGGAACTGAGGGAGAGAGAGAGACAGGGATGAAGAGAGAGAGTGCGAGTTAGCGCTGACTGATTGGTTAGGTGGCAGACGCAGGCACACTGGCTGCACAGCTGCCCTGAAGACAGTGAGCACAGACGTACTGAATTTACTGTTGTTGCATGAAATCCTTCCTAAATTTTTGGTTTATTTACTTATTTACTTGACAGCCGTTGCAACAGTAGAATAAAACTGTGTATTATGATGGTACTAAGCACATAACACAGAAGAAAGTACAGATTGTGATAAACATAATTGCATTCATTTTTTAAATAATTTTATATGAAGTTATTTATAAAGAAATAAAAATGCATAAACATGAAATACTGTGTACCCCCCTACATACTGGACATTCCATTTTACTGTATTCTGCTACACTAAAAAATGTCCACGGTTTTCAGAAATTAGCTGAATTGCATTTTACTTGTATATGCACACAGAAGATTTGAAAGTTTGTCAGAGGGAGTCAAAGAGAAAGAAACCAAGAGAGACAGAAGGGTTGAATGATAGACAGTGACAGAGACGGGGGGGTGTTGATGGAGAGACAGAGCGAGTGAGAACAAGACAATGACAAAGAGGCGGAGGATGCAGAGGGAGAAAGAGAGTGATAGTGACAGTGATAAAGAGCCAGAGAGCGAGGGAGAGAGGGAGACAGACCTAAGGGAAGCGCAGAGCACGCTCGTTGGGGGGGGGGGCAGAGGAAACGCACGTGCTGCTTCCGTCCACTTGTCATTGCTGTAAACGGCTCACTGCAATGCAACAGACTGTGACCACAGGGTTTCATCTGCATGGGCAAATCGGCCCCCACCCGCCGAACACCCCCATACGCACCAGCCGCTCAACACCTCCCCCTTTCTGGCCTCTAACACCAAGAGCTGTGGCTGTCTCTTATGCCTATGAAATAAATGCCCGTTGCCCTGATGGTGTTAGAACAGACCCCCATAGGCAGTTGCGAGTGATGTTAAAATAACAGCTCAGAGTTAATCTCGGCCGGAGCAGGAAGCCTCTCTTCCTGCGTACGCTCAAACGACCCATGTCTGCGAGCATCACGTTCATTCATTCGGGGGAAACGAGTCCGGCTTTCAAAACAGCGTAACGCCAAAGTCCTAAGGGGGCAGCTAAATGCTCCTAACTCGGCGGCGGCAGATAAAAGCAGAGTGCTAAACCTGCCACTTCCCCCACAGCACCTTAAAAGCTCCTGAACGATGAGGAGCCGCCACCCCCACGATCGTGCCGGTCAGCCCCCGAAGCACCAATCTGTCACCGGCGAGCCCGGGCCCCACACTGCCACCCCGGCGACGGTCTCTGCTCATCCATTAGACGTGGCTTTCATCTTTGCGCCGGGCTCTCTCTTTCCCCTGCACCTCCCTGTCCCGGTGGGCCAATTTCAGCTTCCAAAGGAAATGTGAGAGAGAGAGAGAGAGAGAGAGAGAGAGAGAGAGAGAGACGCTCCGGCCGCCATGCTGATTGAGAGATGACAGCGGTGACAAGACCCCTCGCCAGACAAATCTCAATGACCCCCCTGGAAGAGATGAAACGGCACCGCGGCCCGGCTGCTGCTGTTGCCATCGGGCGCTGTGCCTGCCATCGAGTGCTGAGAGACAGAGCTTCGCCCCACTCACAGACGCAGGGCGCACTGTTTATGGCTCTCAGTGCAGCCCAGTTCACACCGAAATGGATCAACTTTACAAAGCAATCACAATCAACTGAGCTGACTGGTACACTATATGGACAAAAGTACTCAGACACCTGACCATTACATTGTAATGACATTGTATTCAAATACATATACTTTAATATGGAGATGGAATTTGCAGCTATAACAGCTTCCACTCTTCTTGAAAGGCTTTCCACAAGATTTTGGAGTGTTTCTGTAGGAATTTGTGCCCATTCATTCTGTAGAGCATTTATGAGGTCAGGCACTGATGTTGGATGAGAAGGCCTGGCTCGCAATCTCCGTTCCAGTTCATCCCAAAGGTGCTGGATGGGGTTGAGGTCAGGGCTCTGTGTGGGCCAGTCAAGTTCTTCCAGACCGAACTCATCAAACCATGTCTTTATAGTCCTTGCTTTGTGCACTGGAGCACAGTCATGTTGGAATAGAAAAGGGCCTTCTCCAAACTGTTGCCACAAAGTTGGAAGCATAGCATTGTCCAAAATGTCTTGGTATGCTGAAGCATTAAGATTGCCCTTCACTGGAGATAAGGGGCCTAGCCCAAACCCTGAAAAACAGGTGTGGCCAAACACTTTTGTCCATATAGTGTATAAGGAGATAAAAAAACCTCCTTCGCACAACACCTAACCCATCAAACCACATCAAAGTTCAGCCTGGTAGAAAAAAATACAAGGAAGATAATCCATAACAATACTTTTACCCCACACTAAATTTATTTATGCATTTAAGTGAGCATGTATGTTTGTATGCATTCTTCAATGGCTTTGCATATCCAAAACAAGGCTGAATGATTAGGCCACGCAGTGAGGTGATGGACAACAAGAGACCTGTGCAATGACGTGAGCAGGCAAGAACTCGCACTGAGGAAAAAGTGAGGCAGACATATGCCTTATCAACCCCATACCTTAGACAGCATGGATTATTGTGTATTCTGAGCTCCTGGCTGCACGCTAAAGCCGAGGGGAATTCCAGCTAAGAGGCAGCGTTCAATGAATTTAGCAGTGGGCTGCTGAAGTAATTACCACCGCTGCTCACTGGGTTGTGCATGCAACCAAACTTCCTTGAATGAGGGACGAACAAATAGGACAAAAACCCCCTTCGCACACAAATAACCTCTGCACTGCTTAAATATCCGCTGCAGATATTGGCTTGTGTAAACTATGATAGTGACCAGCATGACAGCACTACTACTACGATGCTCCCTAGACATGTTTCTTTGTTTAACAAAGGTAATTTTGCCCCAATCACCTTTAAAAAGTCACTGTAAGCAGAATATGCAGAGTGTGCACTTTTTAACGAGGATGAAGCTGCATAGCTTTTCCGCCCCATTTGATGTGATCTGGAACATTCTCTGTGGGTAATGTACAGGATATCCCAAGGCCGGCTCACGGCCATTGGTCCCAACCTCTCCTCCCTCTCCTTGAGGTGCCTGACTGCACAGATGCGGAGCCACTGCTGAACCCATTCACTTATTCTTACACTTATCCGCACTGATCCCTGTGCAGCAGAGGACAGGGGGCAGCCTGGAGACTCCTGCAGTCCCAGCTCCTCTGGACTGAACGATGTACAGCCAAACAGGGGTTAATACAACATAGCTGATGGTCTCTGGAGGGTGGGGAAGGTTTGGAGCATCTCGGCAAGAAGGAGGCTAACCTCCCCACCCCTTGTACTGGACGATGCCTTCAGGACAGTGTTTAAAGACCATAGTGAGAGCATTACCACTTCTTATGAGTGACTAAGATTTTCAAGCTTACATTTGCTTTGATTTAGTGGCTTTCTGGGGAATCTTGTTTTTAGACAGTTTACAGGTTCGTATTACTGCTGTTGTGAAGCCATTTACTTTCAGATACAAACTTGTGCTTTTGCTTTTCACAGACACGGCAGACACTTGACCTCTGAGAGTTAGGAAACAAGGCGGGTTATGGTATGGCTGTGGTTCCTATAGTGAAGCGATGCTCCCTCCCCTTTTTTCAGTCATGTGGCTTTAATTAACTGCAGGTCCCAGGTCCCCAACAAAGCCCTAGTGTTGTATGTGTAGAAAAACCATGGGGAGACATTTATACACAGCACCTACTGAAATACTTCTAGTTGATGTTACTGAAATGTGTTTAATGCATCTTGTGCACCACACCAGCTGGGAAGTGAAGTGACAGATAATGGTAACAGCTTCTGCATGGAAGGATGTTTGTTCAGATCTCAAGCTCAACACTTCTGAAGAGCCCATGAGGAGTCTGTCTGGTTTTAAAATGAACCATGTGGCATAGATTACTAAGAGGGAAGAGAGAGACCACCTTGGGGGCCTCAGCAGGAAGTAAAGTGGGTCCCAAAATGGTTTCAGAGGGAGAGCCTGTACACCAGGTCTATTGAGCCTGCTAACAGTGGTGGTGTTCTCCTTGGTGGAAATTCTAATTAATGAGTGTTAAAGCAAAAACCCACATCTCTTCAGGATAATACAACACTGTGCAATTTTCAAGTAAAAGGATATTTCAAACAAAAACACACTCAAAGGAAACAAATGAACAGCAAGACCACGAAGGCCTATCTGCTTGCTCATACTCAGTTTGCTCATAAGCAATGCTATTACAGGAATATTTCTGGATATTGGCCTTTAGTCACTCCATAGCTATTTCAGATGTGTATTTTGGTAAGATGATGAAAACTGTGGGAACTCCCACCATAGATGGTGCCTCCCCTCAGTATCTAGAGTCACATGCTACCCTCCCATTCTGCATCAGACTAGAAGACTGGGATTTGGCCAAAAGTCTGATACAGCTACAAGCCTCTGCACTGGAAACAATAAAACAAGAACCAAACCAGCACTGTTCAATGCCCATTATGGTTAAAATGCCATTTTCATTTACCTCTATTCTTCTTTTATTTACTTTTTTAAAATATGTTCACTGTGGCTCCCTGCTGAGGGAGCCACTCACTCAGTGAGCGAGGGACACATCTGTTTTTCAGGACTGCATCATTCGGCTGCAGCCAAAAAAGGGCAGCAGCATCCATCCAGGACGGTTACTCAAACTGCTCAGTCCCAATGGCTCTGCCAGAAAATCCAGCAGTTTAGGGAGACAATACGCAGAATGTAGCCATGTGGTTTACCTTCAGCTGGGTGCTTCCCGTGTTTTTCTCAAGGTCAAAGCGGCCCGATAAATCAGTGAGGTTAAGTCTTCGCCGAGGCTCTCTCAGATGTTAAAAGGGAGCCCAAGGGTGGACCCGTGAGTTTTGGGTTTAGGGCCCAGGTGTGAATGGGAGAAATGCACCATGGTCCGCTGACCCACCCCTGCAGGGGCTACACAGCGCACACACACCCCTCGAATTACAGGCCCCTCTCCACAGGACTAAAGCGTCAGGACGAATACATACTGAAGCAAAAGAGCCCATGCAGCGTAGTGGGAAACACACCTCCTCTCTCGTCTTCCTGTGACGTCACGACTGCGGGCGTCTATTTCGACGCGATGCGCTCATTTTTTTTTATCATAAAAATCCTTTCTGTGTGAACCTGCCCCTGAGGGCCGGGCTGACAGGGTGTTCAGAGGAAGCAGAAAATTCAATCAAACCCTGGACTCTGAGACCGTTTGGGAGCAGGAGGACTCTCTGAGCAGGAAGGCACAAATGTAAACTGTCTTCGCAAAGACATGTAGCTCTCTTTCCTAAACAAACAACGCTGCCTGCGGTCTGGATCGCCACAGGCCCATTTACATCCTTCTGGCTCGAGCCACTTGCTTTTGAATCGGATGGTATTAGGCTTTCCCTTTCTACGCGACTTATCTCCTTGGCAGGCATCCCTCAGCTTACACAGCTAACATTTGCTCTATCCAGTTATACAGCTTGATATTTCAGTGGTGCCACTCAGGTTGCGAAACTTGCTCAAGGTCACAAACACAATGCCTCGCCTGGGAGTGGACATTCAACTTTCAGGTTACAAGGTCAGCCCCTTAAAAAATTCAGCAGGCTGACTTAGAGTGTACCTGGGGCTTTTCTCTGCATGAATAAGCTTGATATTAATTTGTCTTAACAAATCTCTCACCGAGACCATCATCATGGATTTGGGTTTACTCTTTTAACAGTATCACTCTCTGCACCTTTTCAACAAGTTCACAAAAGCCAGCAAAAACACAGTCTCAGTCTTACTGAATCTCACGTCATGAATTCTGAAACCAAAGTAATAAAACAGTCAAAGTAGTTCATTTCAAGCAAAAATAAATAAATAAAATTTGGAGTGAAATGAAAATTTGTAGTGGTTCTCCTTGCCGCAGAACTGTGTTTCCACCTAACATTGATCATTAACAGGAACTCATTTGCATAAAGAGCAGTAATGTCTTTTTACAGCCACCATGAATCATCCACAGCACTATGCAAGCAAACAGAAAGATGTCATTACCGGTGCCTGATGCCTAAAATGTTGAGGGGCATGTCTACCTCAAACCACAAACACCACAGCATAGAATCAGCACTGCAATACACTGCATTCAATCACTCTGCAGCCTCAGCAATGTTAAATAATGTTGAGCTGCAAATTTAAGCATAAAAATGAGCTTTTTTCAATTTTCTTTTTTTTTTCTACACAAACTGAGTTGTCAGTCTATTGAATCATTGAAAGATATGTACAAAATGGAAAAAATTCTGCTTGCTTAAATTTGTTATTCAAATTCAAGGATGGATACACTGCAGTTAGAATGAATAAAGGTCAAAGGTCAGGATGTGGTTTGAATCAGAAGGCCATTGCTTGGCTGATTTGTTTCCAGCTTTCCGGCATTTTGGAGCAGATCTGAGGGCCCGGCCCTTGATTATGGAATTCAGTGATCTCTCCCAGCTCAGCCAGCACCATCCCAACCCAGACAAGCTGATCCCAATCTGGAGGGATGCTACAGGTAGCTTTTTCCATAGTTTTTTGACCTTACTGCATATTTACTGTAATGTTGGCTGCTTCACACTTATATTACTGTTACTCATGTTTCTATTGAGACATCATGTTAGCCTCACAGATCACTCTGGATAAGAGTCTCTGTTCAATAAAATAAACAAGATAATTTTTTTAACATTAGCATCTTCACTGCGCACATTAAGATGTATGAAACCAGTCATTTTATATGGAAGCACCATGCGTTATGCAATACAAGGAACAGATGGGCAAAAACAATGCAGAGTGTATCCTTTCCAGGTTGTGAGTGTACTATCGGCTGCTTCGCAAAAGTAATATCGTATTCAGCTTTATTTGAAAACCAGTTTGAACTGGCTGCATTGGATGAGAGTGGGATGACATGAACTGTTAAATGAAACAGTATTACGATGGCTAGAGATGATTGCCTCTCTAACTGATACTGGAAACTCTCCAACCACATACCTGCTCAGATCTTGGCTCCTGACTTACAGTTCAGCATGCGGGGTGTTTACAAGTCAAAATTCAGCTACACTTCAACTTGGCTCACTCTTTAACACCGAAGAAGGCCAAAGATGGCAGAACTGAAATGGGCGCACTCCTTGACGTTGTGAAAGGACCACTCAGGACGTTTTCTTTCACGAAAGACCTCAAGCATTAAACGGTGCAGCAAAGAATTGTCTTTGCTTTATCATTTAATATATTACCTGAGAAGGAGTAGTGAGAAAAGAACCAGATGAGCCTATAATTCTGTCATAAGAGAAGGAGGGGGTTAATGTTGGTGCAATGAGCAGCAGCATAATCATTTAGTGTCTTTCAGTTTCCCTGTTTCATTTCACATTTACAATTGCCGTTTGCAACAACTACTCGTCCAAGCTGAATTATCACACAACATGACACATCACCCACACCAAAAAGTAACCCCATAAAATGAACCAAAAGGATGGTAGTTTTTGGTGAGCTTCAGTCTACACCGCTAAAGCAAGAATACTCAAATGTTTAACAGTAGGTACTATATGTTATGCAGTCCACATATCTTCTGCTTTCATCTACTGCAGGCAAGAAAGTCATTTTACTCATCTGGAATGACAAACCCAGATCTGAATGAACCAATGGCTTCTCTTAATGATAGACCACTCCACTATGGAGAACCTCTCACTACACAGCACACACTACAATATGGTACTTAAACCTTATCATATCACCTGGACCTCATTTCTCACCTATTTAGATCAATTGTAAATATTGCTTATGAATATAACTCTAAATATTACTTAGTGCATGACAAGCTTTCCTAGCCAAAAACCCTGAACAATCAAAATATACATTTTGGTCTATAAATGTATTACCTACCCATTTATTTACAGATTATTATTGATTTAATTATTGACTTTTCCCATTGTGATTCAATTTGCTTATTTTGCTTATTTATTTTTTTGTGAGTGAACGTCTATTTAATTATGTTCAGCTGTCAAAACCTTAGTCTTGCTTCAGCGGGGTCAAACCACTTTTGCTCTCGACACACCGCGGTTTGGAAACACGATACCTGTTGCGCTCTACGCTTGTTTACACTCCGCGGGGGTACTATGGACCTGCAAGCGATGAAGAATGTAGCGATAAAAATGCACGAAGTGATACGGAAGAGTTGCCTCGAATGTGTTTGAGAGTTACATCAAAATCGGGGAGGAATGCGACAGTTTGATATACTGTATGGACGTGACATTTTTCGTTTTTCATACTAAGACCATGGCATAGAAACGCTGTTTACTGTGTCCTCGGGACAAAATTGCCTCAGTAGGTTAGTATTATTTAAATATGGTTTCTTGATCCTCTAAACCGCCTAGGCAAAATACTTGGTTTATGCAAGCTCTGCAAATCTCATAAAAATATTATTCCGTCCATTGGTGAAATGCGGTCGAGGCTATACCAACAAAAAAAGCGGAGGACGTCTTAATCCTTTCTGAAGAAAAAGCCACATAGCCTAAACCATATTCATTCACTTCAACTATCCGACGAGAATTTAAGAATTCATTAGGAAACAATACGTTAAATTACAGTAGGTTACATTTTGTAATGGGCATTCTCACACAGTGACACTTTTTAAATTTTACAGTCTATTTTAACTCACTTGTATTTTTACGTTCCTATAAAGTGATATGCTCAAACAGACTTGTAAACTGTCACTTGAGCGGTCTGCTCAAATCAGAATTATTTTTCTTAAAACCTCAGATACGGCTTTCAGTCGACTTCGCTCGGAACATCACTGGCTTTCACGCAGTAATTCATCTTGTAGAGCACGAGATCTCAAGGATACGCATCTTTTATGTCACAAGACCCTACTATGACAAGCATATGAATGCAAATGTTTTTTTAAAAAACTCATACCGACCTATGGGCGACAATTTGGTAACTTTTTACACTCAGTTAGACCCGCTGACGATTCTTACATCTTAACATTTAAACATGTATATGGTGGCGACTTTAAGATATCCGACATACTTCTTGCATGATCCCGTCTCAACACTTATCCTTTTATGGCAATTGCAACGGCAAAGCAACTGCCTTGAAAGTTCCGAGGCTTGCAATAATCACTGCACGTTTTCATTAATCACGAGGGCCAGAGGCGCAGACAGACAAATATTTACATCTGAAAGGCATATCAACAACAGCTGCACCATATCAGCAGCCTTTGCGAAACATCTTGTCCATTTCGCTCGCGTGCAAGCACGCGCAACTGGTTGACGAGGTAGAACTTTCAAACTACAAAGAGCGGCGTGTGCCCCCGTTTACCTTGTTCTCCGGCTTCTCCGCTCACAGTTTCCAGTACGGTGTTCAGTAGTATTAGGAATGCAAATAATATCGAGCGTCCACATTCCGTCGATGCGATCGGGATATTTTTCTGCCTGTGTTTGGTGTACATCCCTAGTCCTCTGGAGTACCGCTATCCGTCTCCTCTCTCCCCCTCGTCGGTCGCACTGATTCCGCCCGCTGCCTCTCCGTGAGAAACAGGGGCGCGCAGGAAAACAAGACATGGATCTGCCTGCGAGGGCGAGCTCGGCGCTGTTCCCCGCGCAGAGAGTGACGCCACGAGTCAACTTGCGGCTTAGCATCGGATCAAAAATAAATCTATTAACCCCCCCCCCCCCCCCCCCCCCCCCCACACACACACACACACACACACAGACACACACACACACACAGACACCGCAGCCCCTACCCCAGATGAAATCAATACGCTATGCTGCCCTGCCTACTAGGATCTAGGATCTATTCGATGGATATGTGTAGGTCGTACAAATCACTTAAATAATTGGTGAGAAGGAAACGCTGTTTTGCGGTCAGGGCTTTGCCATAAACCCAGTAATCAGTAAACAAAAGACACTAAAAACTAATCACACATAACTGGACTGGCTCATCTCTGATCGCACTTTGAGGAAGTGAGTGGAAAACCAACCTAGTTCCTCTAAATCGATGATAATTTCCTTAAGCCATTACATTTTCTCTTGAGGGTTTGGCTTTCTCTTGTTTTCTTAATTCATTAATCTCCGGACAAGTTTATTGTAGGCTGCCCGTCTGCTAGAAAGGTACCCATCATTACGCTTAATTCTAGCCTTTACATCAGTACAAAGTCATTGAGAAAATTAAATCATTCCACAAACGCAGGCCTATATCAATGAGCCATTTGTTAGAAAAGCCATCCATTCGCTTTAATGTTAAAGATAAACCATTATTTGACTTTAATTAAGGCAGGCTCTGACACGTCTGAGCAAAAAATAATGGCATTCATTCATTTTAGCAGATGAGCTTGTACATCGTATACGCAATTAATTTGCAACGGCATCGCAAATGGACCGGAGAGCAGGGTGGGATGGTTGTGTTGGGGGGGGTGGGGGGGTGGGCGGCTTAGGAGAGCTTTCAGCCGATATGAGCGCCCCATGCATTGCTCGAAGGAACTGTCACTGACAAAGCAGTCCTGCCTGCGGCAGTGCAAGTCACAGCAGGTGAATCTTTTTTCATTGTCAATTTTGCAAGCCTGACGACGTGGAAGGGTGGACACTTAACGTCAAATGTAATGTTTATTTCGTCGAAGAAAAGGTCGTCTGACTCATGGCAGGCCTATTCCTCAAACCATACAATAACGTCAAATGTAACATTGTTTTTTGTTATTGCTGTTTTTCCCCCCACACAGGAATGTTGCTACCGAACCAAACAAATATGGCATATTTCAATATAATCTAAAATCAATGTTATTTAATATTGAATATAATTTGACCATCTTGTATAGAAACATCAAAACTGTGCCGACTGATTCATTTTGAGCATTTGTAGCCTTGAAATTAGCATGTAGCATGAAATTATTAGTAGAATGAAACAATTCTGTGATTTACCACCACAGATAACTGCAAAGAGGATGCCCCTTTGATTGCAATAGTCACACATTACAAACAGTTGAATATGTCTGTTAACTGTTAACTGTAAACTTTTTAATAGGTTTTCCTATAGTCTGCAAGGCAACAAAATCAAGTGTGATCGCAAAAAACCACGCCCTCTTTCACACTATCTCGACCTCTAGTGGTAAAACGCCTTTACTGCATGATTTTGAGGCAGATAGGCGTACAAAGCCAAATGCAATACATTCTATATAAGGGTAGCTTGTCTATTTGTATCTCTCCGAACAGAAAAAAAGTGATAGCAAAGCACTTAGTGGACTCATGCCTCCATTAATTACATCTATTTCTGTTTAATACTGGCAAAGCAGGTGTTCTTATGATCCAAGGTGAGTTACTGTGCTTTTGCACTTAGCAGGACTTTAAAGAATCCAACTGCCCATTCCTTCTCCCCCGCACCCCTCCCCCTGACCAAAAAAAGAAAAAAAAACACATTCTGAGTTTTTCCTCTGAGGGGATGTTTCTACAATCTTTTCAGCAGAGAGACAGAGAACAAGAGAGGGAGAGAGAAACACACATAATGGAAGAGCAGCTATGCTTTGGTGATGCCTGTCTCAAGACAATGCTCCAGCACAAACCCTTTCAACTCTGAGGTTTTAAACACATGAAGCAAGAAAGCGTTATAGACATGCACCAGATAAGCACTGAGTCAATACCTGCTTAGATAAAAACTAATTTTCTCTCGTTCAGTCTCAGGGTGTTTGATATGGCAATGGCTCATTCAGACCATTATGTCTGTCACAGTTTAGGATAAGTCTTCATTGAGCATGTAACATTTTAATTGTTATTGCTGCATTATTGTATATCTATTCATGTGTGATTGCAAATGTATTAATCATTTGCAGTTTGGTCAGATTTGCTAGCTCAGTTAACTATTAGTTAACTAGGAGTTTTTTTTTTTCAAGTGAAGTAGATGATCCAGAAATAATAAGCAAACTGATCTCAGCAGTGCGTTCTCCAAGAAATCTGAACAATCAAAGGACAACATGTCCAACCAGAAGGCTTATTTTGTGCCATCCACTATCTTGTCCTGACTGCACACAGCTATTCAGTAAAGCACTGAAAAGACACAGTGTCTAGAGAATCACAATGCCCATCAGCTGAGCCCTCTTTATTTACGGAACGGAAAACATCCCAAGAGCAATCTACCCCTAAATCTCTGCGCTTCTTCAGTTTTATATCACCACCACATGCCGGAAAATAGACCACGAACCTCGGTTTTTTAGCGGTGAGTCAGAACGGAGGGGGACGGATTTATGAGAGACGAGCCGAAGCGATTTTTATCTTGACAGTTTGGCGCACTTCTGCCACACTCTGTTCTTCTGTGGAGCTGTGGGGTAAGAATTCATTTCAGTCTGATCGACGAAGGGATGCTTTCTGTTATGGCAGGGCAGCCGCTCTGCGTCCCGCTCACAATTTGCTGCAGTCTGCTCTTAATCCTCCATTTCCATCTGTCACACCCGCTCCCGGTCAGCCAGCTCAGCCACGCCCAGTTCAGCCCGGCTCAAGCACACCCACTCATCAAGTGCACCTGTGACTCATTCCTCAATCAAGTCCTGGCTACTTAAAGACTCAGTTTCTGCTGCCTCATTGTGAGGTATTGTTTGTTACAACACTACTGAGCCTGCTCTCTGCCATTCTGTGTTTTGTCTACTGGTTTTGACCCTTGCCTGTTGTTTGGACCTTGTTCGTGTTTGGATCTGATTTTGCACTGCTGCTTCTTGTTACCGACCGGTTTTGTCCCTGACTACGATTTTGCCTTGCGTTGTTAAACCTGGTTAACCGCTCTTGGATCCCAGTCTGTTTCCATTACACCACCTCACAAAAGAACACATCTTACTCTACACCAGCTTTAAGAGCAGCCAGTGTGGGGGGTAGATCCTGAGCATGAGCAGAAATACAGAATTTGCAGCACCTGCAACATTGGGGACAATGATGGTATACTCCCAAAAAGAGGGGGGAACATGTGACAGAGTAAGAGTACCCCTGACAGGCTGCATGCTGACTCCATTGCTTTGTAAAACCAGGAGTTCATTGTTACCCTGGTGCACAGTCTGATTGAACACGCTTAATAACAGAGTTATAGGCTCATGTGCCAAGCATGACACTTGACTGTATTTTTGAATGAGGCATAAAGAATGTGAAAGTAAATATCTATCCACACTTCTTACACAGTATTGTCTGTAAAATACAAGCACTACAGCATGCAACAGTGTTGTTACTCCAGGTAAGGATGTTTGTGATCATGAAATGTAATGAGATATTCACAAATCTCCTTCCGTCAAAGATTTTACAAATGAACAACTGCTTTCAGCGTGGCGTGTGCTAGCCTAGTAGACACATAAAACCTGCAGCAGGAGATGAGGAGGAACAGTAACTATATGTTTGTTTTCGTGAAGGACAGATACTTTGATACAGTAAGACATCCATTAATTCTGTTTTAAGCCATTCATACAGTTTCACATCTACTAAAGGTATTCGCAGTATAACTCCAGTTCCCAGCCTGGGAACTGCACTACCTTTGGGTTATAAGTAGTGCTCCTTAACCACTGAGCCATACTGTCACCCCAGAAACAGATGGGCTGCCCTCATGCAAACAGGAACCCATTAAATAAACCCATTATCTGAATTCAGTTCAACGGAAATTTGATTAGCCACATAAAGGCAGGATAATCAAATGAATGAAACTCATTGTAGATCATTTCCTATTAGAGGCTGCAGCTATCTCTTGTGATTATGATTTGACCTTTATTTGAACCAGTAATCTTCCTGAAGTGAAGTTCTCTCTTGCCTTCAAGATGGAGCCAGACCCAGTGGGATGGGGGGGGGGGGGGGGGGGGGATGCTTCAGTGAAAATTCATAAGCAGCAATCTCTGATGAGGGCTGATTGTGAATTAGGCATGAACATCAAACACATCTCTCATCCTCAATATTTTCTGTGTGTGTGTGTGTGTGCGTGTGTGTGTCAGTGGGTGGGTGGGGAGTTGGGATATTTTCAAGTGCAAACTCAACATGCTCAATTCACTGTCATCATTCCTCAGTTGTTATCAGCATGTTGTGGTTCTGATAGGAGTGACTGCACATGTGTCACTACATGAAGACTCCCATTAAATGTTAAATGTACTGAATAGAAAGGTCCGGATTTCACATGCCCCCAGAAAGAACATGAAACTCTTTATACTTCCTGGAATAAGAGATGTGGGGGTGTGTGGTCTCATGCCAGGTTTTTGTCAATTCTCAACATTCCTTGACGATAATGTTTCTGGATCGCCTGTCTGCTGTTTATCATAAGCAAAAGAATGCTCTTTTCAAGACAGAATTCCTCGGCAGATAAGATCAAAAACAGGGCACCTCATTCTTTATCCTCTGCCTTAACCTACTGTGTTCCATGTTGCACCTATGTTCTACTGTTGCCTCTTTTTAAAGCTTCACTTTTGTAATGAATTCTGCAGACTGCTTTCACATGTGCTTACATTAAGGCGTGGAAGACTGAAATTTCAACTCTTCTTGCACTGCCAAAACACAACACCTACGGCAGTTATGAGAGTAATGACAATGACTAGTACAATAATGTTGACTGAAAGGACCTCTTGAAATTCTCGCAGCTCATTTTGTTTCTGAGAGGAATACTTCCAAATACACTGGACCCTCCATCTGGAAATGGCTGGCAGGTGAGCAGGTAAAAGATGAAAGATGTCATAAACAGGTAACAGAATAAAATGAATTTGCTGAAGCTTATGGCCTGAATAATTGGGACTCTCTGTCAGGATAATTCCCTTATGAGGTGTCGGATACTGCAGACAAGAGGTCCTTTTTTTTCCAGGGAACCACAAAAGGCACAGTACCTCATCCCTCACAGAATGTTCCAGAAGGGCGTTGGGAGGGAGCTCTGCGTGAGAGGGTAGGCCCTCCGTGTAGGGCCAGAGTTTGTGTGAGTACTATACATCCCCTCTGAGTTCATAATTCATTGGAGATCACAGAGAATAAAAATGACAATGGAGCTTCCCTCGTAAGAGCTGCCTTGCTTGAGTCTTTGTGATGACTTCAGAAGAGGGTAGAGATACACACTCTGGCACTGACATTTGTCAAAACTTTATCAACAAACTAGCAGGGTAGTGCCACTCTCACTCATTTCAAGCCTGCGCCTCACCTGACAAAGACCCAGACAGCAGATATGTTTCCTGTCCCTGGTGGTAAAGCTTTTTGACACTTGGGAGCTCTAGTGGTGTGCTGTCATCAGGCTTCAGCCATCCATGCCTCATTCGATGCTGTTGGCAATGCTGGTGTTGTTTAGGGAGTGCCAACACACTTACACCACGTGAATATTTGCAGTGAAAACAAACAGTGTGGGCCATATTGGTGGGTCAGTTTGGTTGGATGAACTCCACTTGATAGGGTGACAATGAAAGGTGTTTACTAGAATGGGATTGGTTGTTATTTTGAGGGTCATAGGGTAGGTCTCTCAGGTTGACCTAATCCTTGTTCCCACAGGTACTGCATCAAATCAATCAGCTTCATTCTATTGTACTGTAGGATGGCACTCAATCTTTTGAGCTGTCATTATTCTTAAGGAAACATTAAGCATTCTCAGAAGTTGCATTTTGGTTCATTCAGGGAGATTACATTTCCTTGTTTTCGTTCTGAACTACATTTTATGCTTCATGTTTCTAGAATAGGCTGTGTAATTACCTGTAATTTGAATTTTCACACTTTATGTTTAACCTTCCGAACTCACTGTGGCAGAACAACATATTCTCTTAGGGGGGTATTCTCCCATTCGCTTTTTTTTGCGCGACTCCAGTTACGCCCATTTCTGTTACGCGTATTCTCTCCTGCGCGCTCCGATCACGCCCACAGCGCTTAACTTTAGAATGAAGTCGGGCTCATAAAAGAGGCGTGATTTATCTAAAATAGAAGTAGACTGAGTCACAACTTCGTTTATTTTGGCTGTCGAGAAAACGTGGAAAGTGGATATATGCATTTACATAAGCATGTGAATGCCATTGAAATCCATTCAAAGCATAAACCAGACTCTGATTTTGAAAATAAATGCAAAGAGAGAGCTATATTACGAATCGCCTCAAAGGAAAGTATTTGTTTCTGTGTATGACATAAAATTAAGCAAATATACCAAACAACAAATGTGTTGGGCGTATGTATAAAGATACGTTTGATGTATGGAGATTCATTAACCCTTTTGCACATAACTTATTTTTAAGATATGTAGCGCGTGTTAGGCTACGTCACATGGTTCGCCATGTTTTCATTAGCGTTATTAAGTTTCTCATAGTTTTCAGTTAGCATTTGCTATATTTTTTAATGTTAAATCGCTGTCTCATCAAAGCTAAAATTAGCTAGAATTTTTTCCAATCTAGTCTTCTAATCGCACCAGTTTTAGCATACACGCTAAACGCCTAATCACACCGTTGTGACCGTAAGCGCGAAAGGGTTAATAAAAACGCACTGTTGAGGAAAAGGTGCAACAAAATGCATGTTCCAAAGTCCACGCTTGAACTCATGCTGAGTTGCCTGTTATTAAAAATTCATCAGTAATCACTCATCATGACTCTTCCAAAGCACACTCTGTTAGCTAAATTGATTAATGAATGGGTAACGCTCTGCTATTTATACTCATCTTAATTGATATTTCTGTTTTATTCTAATTGAACTAATTATTTACCAGGTTTGTTCACAATACCATGTGATGTAAAACCTTTTTTTTCCGTTTAACAATGTAATATATGGTTATAAGAAATATTACTGTAGTTTAAAAATAATGACACACAAATATCGTAAATTTTGAACTTTATTTGTACATTTATAATAATGTTAACAGTGGGCCTACCACCGATTTAAAAGGCAATATGGTGTTTCGCCAGGTAGTGGCGCTTGACTTACTACATTCCTCAGAAGCGCGGAGCTGAAAATCGCGTTAAATCAAGGATAGAATACGTGTAAATGGTGTTTACATAAGAAACACCCAGATTTTGGGGTTGCTCCGCCCGAAGCGCATAACTGCCTTCATGGCGCGCAAATCTTAGACTTAAGTCAAAGGTCAATGCTACATTTTTTTCTTGCCACCTCACATAATCTCACATCTGTAATTATACCAATGAGGCGCTGTGGAATGAGAGGAAAAAAAAAAAGGAAAAATTTTGTTTACAAAAAAGAAATAACCCTACACATAATCTGTGCATTTGCTGGTAAGTAATTAAAATACGTCCGCACTGGTTACAGAAGTCTGAAATAATTATTTTCCAAAAGATGGACCACTTGAAACCTTGAGCCTTAATGCATTAAAGCTGTGTCATTAAAAGTGGATAGGGGGACGTACTTCCCAAACTGTGACTGTTCCCATCATGCTTTGTGGGAAGGCCTGCATTTGCGAGCTCAAAATAGAAGAGGTTAGAAAGTTCCCTTCACGCTCCTAATTCTGCAGAAATTTGATTTGCTTTATATACAAGTGCACTGATGGTATAGTTCCCAGCTACACTACAGATGTTCGATCATCGGGACAAGACCAGAATCGAGCATAAATCTACACTGGCACACTAGTTAATCAGAGGCACAAAATGAGATTCGGGACTGGTTCATCATTTAAAGGTCTTTACCTGGCTTCTTTTTCACACTCATAGGTGTTAATAGTAACAATGTTTGACACCCCTTGGCAAAAGTAGGACCCGCTAACATTTTACATGTTTGTTTTGAACAGAAACTCCAAAGGCAAACGCAAATCCTAGAAGTAAGACTACATATTGACAGCTCTCTTGCGCATGCTACGTATGATGCAAACACATCTGCCTTACAAAACAGCTGTGAAACCAATTGTCTAACTACTGGTGGTACCCTAAAATGGGGAGCTATGTACAAAATGTGCTGAAATTTCTGAACAGTTCATTCATCCGGTATGGATTAAATTAATTTAAGCTCAAATTAATAGTCAACTAATTAATGTCAACTAAAGCTGACAGTCTGCACTTTAGCCCCATGATCACTGTATCACAAAGTCCAAAGTGGTGGAGGGTACAGCCAAAACAACAAAAAAAATCACTACTCAAATATTAGAGATCACTGAGTTCAGTCTGCTGTTAAAAACAGGTTTCTTCACGGTTAAATCGATCCATTTGAGGCTGTTATTTGATTAATCAAGTACTTGAAAATAAACTGGTGGAATGCCCTCCTTAAACAGAGCTAGAAAACTTGAGGAAAAACATATTATTGTGTGTTTGACATGTACACACTATACAGTTGAATTGTTATAGTGCTTGTAGCCATGACATTTCTACAGTGAAATGAATGATTTCACAGGAGAAATCATAACAGCAACAATAACATCAAAAATAGTGATGATAACTGTTACTACCATTATTATTACTGCACTTTTATCAGGACAGTAAAAAAAATTACTTGTGGTTGTTGACATTCATGCAGTTTTGAATTCCAACACAGTCAAAAATTACAAGAACTCACTGGCATAGAAACTTTCCAGACAGTAACCTGACTGGCAATAAAGCAACAGTAGCAACAGTGTCTAATTTGGCGAGGAGAGCTACTGTGTGTCTGAGAACCCGTTCAAAGAGCCAGTGTGTCTCAGCAACATTAGTTACACTCAGGAAACATTTTTCACTGCGTGAATTCAGTGCCGCTGAGACTGACAGCAGAGCCTCCACGCTGTGCGTTCAGTCAATACCAGGGATACCAAGGGAAGTGTTCCAGCCCTGCTACAGTGTCTTGATAATGCAGAGTGTTTTACAGTATTCTCTGGACACAGCAGGAGGGATAGCCCACACAACTGGACAAAATAAAACAGCGTGCAGCATGAAACCCTCATAGACACTCCTTAAAATCTAATGCAGCACATTTTCACAAAATGTAATATATGTGTAAGATAAAAGGAGCATTTTTTAATGGAAGACATTCCTGACAAGGAAATGCTACCAAGTAGTCACTGATGAACCGACTGGCAACCCCTTTTTTTGCAATTCCATCGGTCTACTAGTAGTCTAGCCAGCACGTTTTCAGGTTGTTTCGATTAAAGAAAAATGGTTTTAATGCGCCCCCTTGTGGTCATATGTCAGTTCTAAGCATGAAATGAAATGTAAAACTTCGGTCTAAGTATATCTGGAACACTGAATCCATATTGAAGGTCCTGTAGAAGCGGCTCGTCATTCATAGGCTTGCCTTCTAAACCTGCTGACTTTTTCCATGCCATTTTGCATGCACTTTTTGCGTTTGAGTTTGGATCAGCTGTTGTACTTTTTCTCAAGTTTTATTTTTTTTTCTTGTACAAGACACCATTTTTGTGACTGTCAATACTAGACATAAATGGTACAATCACCATTTTTTTTTGTTTTTTTTTTTCACCCATCCCCCTATACACTTTGAGAAACATGTCACAGATTCAGTCACATCATACAGCGAATCAATGGATTGATTAATCAATGGTGGATTAATAAATAGAAATAATAACAAAATAATGACAAAAGAGACTTTCATAAGTAAAAAATAATTTGCAAATATTAAAATAAAAATAATATTAGGTTGATAAAATAAATTTTTAAAAAAACATACAAAAAGGAAAAGTACAGAAAAAATACAGTAATCATGCAATGATAGTAAAAAATGTAAGGCTTTGAAGTTAATTCAAGGAGTTTTGTATAGTAGGCAGATAACCTAGCTATTGTTCTTTTTACAGTGAATCTGGCCAGCTATGTACAGAATGCCAATAAAATTCCCGGTAGAAGAGACCCACCATTTTGCTGCACTGAAGTTTATGTAAGTCATGAAGGCAACGGCGTTCTGATGGACAGGACCAGTGCAGGCAGTACTGACTCACTTCTGGCTTGTTGAATTACCACAATTATCAGCCAGATAGAAACTTAACTGTTTGCCCCTCTGCTCTGTACATATGCGTCATCTTCCTCTTCCCCATTTTGCACTATTATTTTGTTAAAACTGACCAAAAAATGTTCACACAATGAGCTTCCTTTGAGCACCACTTCCTGTTCATCTCTCGCCCCGGGTGCAGTTTCAATGTGTGTGGACAGACACACCAGGCGTCAGACATGAGCAGAGGCACCACGAGTGAGGGATGGGTGCCCCTGTTCCTTCTCTACCTGGGCTGTCCACTCCAACTGGTGGGAACCAGAGCTGCTGGTAAGTGTTGTTTCCATCCTCTGTACCCCTTAATGCAGTCAGGTACATTAACCCTAAATGAGGGAAGGCACTACATCACTTACATATATAGTACATTATTGAGGAACACAGGACAAGTTACAATATACATATATATCATATATGATCACCAGTTACAACTATTGGCAGCTTCTCCTCCTACATTTTTTTTGTAAGATTATGTAGTCATCCCCATGTACAGAACTGAACCCAAATCTGAACACTAATTGACTGTCCAAAGACATGTCAGAATTATAAATACAGTAGATACATGTATTGTTACAGCACATCTAACACTAAACAATTCAGCCAACTCCAGACTAAGAATACACCTCTGAGACACATTACACATTTCCAATAAACTGAAGTGCCCATGTGGCGCGATATATTTTGGGCTGTGCTATTAGGAGATGCTGTAAAGACAGAAACTGTAGTATGTGGGCACTTTTAATCTCAAGGGTAGAGAGACGATCTCCGCCTCATACAGGGAAGGGGATGCCAAAAAAACACCCAGCGTTAATGGATATTTACATTAATTTCATTGGAACCACACATCTGAGCCCTTATTTGTAGAAGAATAGCTTAGCATCAACAGCCCTGTTTTTATTATTATTTTCAGTTTGCCATCTATATATGCCGCCTATTGATAATAGGAATGCATTATTTGGTAAACTGCTTCTGATAGAGAGAGTCACGTGTGTATGTTTCAGACTTTGTTGATCTAGATACTTTGAACAGCCAGTTTAGAAGAAAACTGATATGAAAATGTATTTACATCTGTTCATAATATTGACTTGTGTTTGATAATTTTTTTGTAATATTACTAGCTAGGTCCAACAGTGATGAACTCTGGACATCTTCATCCATAATTCAAAGGACTTGTAGTTGATTTGAGAATCATGATTGAATGGGCATGTGTTAAATTAGACAATTGACAGTGTCCACAGTGTTCTTTGTTACAGCTGGTGCAAACCAATTGTTTCTTTTCACCAACTGAAAAAGAAGAGGTCATCAGTCTCTAGGTAATATAAGTCATCTGTTTTGGACAAAGAGGAAACAAATCTGATGAAGAGACAACGAAACACCTTGTTCATCATACTTGCTGGGTTAGTCGCTGACATCCTACCAAACCAAAACAAAAACATATACATTGTCCAAATTGTCCAGTCTAAAATGACACCTCTGTTCTGCCAAATTGCCAAAAAGTATTTTTCAATAAGACCTCTGTGTAGAAATTTGTCAACAAGAAATGCTCTTTCATTATTTCAACTGTCACTGGGTCACTTAGGGTTTTTACAATATAATCCACAATGTCTAAAAGCAGCACATGTGGTAGCTTCAGGCAAACATCAGGTTTAAATTTGAGATATGTAACTGTCATACTGCACTATAACCACAAGAGGTCAGCAGTAACAGCTTTACTCACTGCATTAACTAATTTTTCAAAAAAAAAAAAAAAGAGACAAAAAGAAAACTAGGCTACACTAAAAATAATCCATTTTGTAGAGACCTCGGAGTATGTCAGCTCAAGGAGTTAAGGTGTGCAATCTACACAGGTTAGTTGTCCACACGGTGTAAGAATGATTATAGTCACATCTCTCCAAAATACCATCAAGACAATTTTTTTTTACAGATTAAGTAATGAATTAATGAAAAAAGATTGGAAGCTGGGACAGAAGGTTGCATGTTAAAACCTCAATTGGAATATTACACCTTTGTGAAGGCATCAAACCTGAATTGCTTCAGTAAACATCCAGTTCTATTCATATGCAAATGTTTCCTATGTAAGCCATCTTGTATAAGCACAACCAGTAAGAAAATGCATAACACAGCAGTAATGATTGCAGTTATGACTCTTGTGCCTGCTGTACAGTACGATGTTGGACACTGCTCATTCAGCAGGTGAAATGAACTGCGCAATCTGGATGCATTATGATGAAGGAGAATGTTGTGTCAGGTTTGACCAGACTGGGCACAATCACAATATCACTATAAAGGCAGGCATTCTGATGGCTTTATGGATTTCATTGATCATTTAACTTTTTTTTTTTTCAAAATGGCACGTTAAATTTAAAAGTCAGTAACATCAATAATCTCTTTTCGTCTTAATCTCAATAATTTTCTCAGTCTGTTTATTTCAAACCTATTACACCAAACGCTGATTTTCAAAAGTAAACTCATGTTTTAGCTTTAGGGGGCAAACGAGGTATCTGAAGAAAGAGTCAGAGGGTGTGTCATGATTTTATCATAAACTATTTAAAAATTTTGCAAGACGGTAAAATGCATTATTACACTCTACAATGAATACAATTTAATGCATTTTTTTTGGGAATAAAGTGCTACGCAAGGTTTAGTGTTCATCTTCAGAAAGCCAAGTGGCAGGTGATTCAGACAGAGAGAATCAGAGTAATTAGGAGAGACTGTGAGAATCTAGGACTTCAGAAAGTCACCCATGGACCAACATGCACTGAAAAGAGGCCCAGCTATGCGGTGATGAGCTTCCTGTCTATGTACAGGGAGGAGGCGAAGGAAGAAGACATGAGATGGAACAAGATAAAAGAAAACAGGGCAAATTGCTGTAAAGGTCTGACCTGAATCATAGTGTAGTTCCTCTGCATTTGCTGACACAAGTTCAGGATTTTTTTTATCAAAAAGGCACCACTTCTTCATCTTTCTCCCCAGCTCAGCTTCAGTGTCTGAGAACAGGGACACCAGCAGAGACACCATGAGTGAGCAGGGAGGGGTGACCCTGTTCCTTCTCTACACGGTCTGTGCTCCACTCCTACTGGTGGGGTGCAGGGCTGCTGGTAAGTGCTGCTTTCACCCTCTGTACTACTTAATGCACAGACAGAGACACTGAGCCCTCTGCTGTAGGACACTTATGTCTAGCACATGCAAAAGTATAGTATGTGGCCACATGATTTGACCATGGAAGTGTGCTGTTGCACAACTGGGCAATAAGTACCTGGGTCAAAGTTTCTGTCACCAAAGATGCAATGCAATGTATTTTACTGCAATGTGCAGGCTGCAGTTGAGTAGAGAATTCACTGAACCTGTTTCCTGATCTTAATTATATATCATCTTTCTCAACAGTACTCGTATTATAACTTTATAACTACAAATAATGAATTACACAACATATCAGTAGCACTGTGCTGTTCAGTGTAGTTAGTCAAATGCAGTACCACAGGGGTTGGCCAGAAAGTAAATTTATCATTTGAAATAAAGAAGTGGTACAAGAACACATTGTGCTTTAGGGATCAATCAATACTATTAGGTGACATTTCATAAATTTGCTAGTATATATCAATTAAGTATTTATAATATTTTGAAGTGATTAACTAACAGAAAGTAGATGTGAACTTGCAGTAAGATTTTCACTTAGAGTTCTGGCATGTCATTGTAGTCATAAAAGGAAAAGAATTAAATAAATTGAAGAATTTGAAAATTAAATTAATGCTAATGTTTTAAGAATGCATTCAATAATGGTTAATTATTGGGACCTTAAAGAATACTACCGTTTTATCATATTTTATTGGAACATCTTTGCTGGTTAACTTTCTGCTATTTATTTGCAAGCCACCTAAAAATCCTGTGTAATTAATAGGTAGCATTGTTTTAGTACTTTTCTTGGTCATATTTTAAAATACTAATCCAGAATCTATCATGTTCAAAACTGATATAATTAGGTTTTTTTTTTTTGTTTCTTTTTTTTTTTGTTCAAAAATTTTTATTTTTGTTTTTAAACATCAGCAAGGATGCTTACATGGATAGAGAAGAGTGAAGGGAAAAAAGAAAATAAATAGGAAATTTCTTTTTGTTTTGTTTTTTTGATTTTTCATAATTTATAAGAGGCATAATGATCCACTTACTGTCTTACTGTACATTTTGAAATGAATCTGGTATTTTACAATAGTAAGTATGATAGCATGCAGCACGTGATGTAGTTGTGCCCAGGTGCCAGTCGATATGACGAAAAAGAGATGCGTGCTTTCTGCAGGTGAAATACACAGGCTTTGTGAGCGTTAGAATATCACACAGAACGAAGGGAACAGAAATGGATGCAAAGCAGAAAGGCACCTGTGAGCGAGGTGACACCTAAAACAGTGACAGCACTATGGTGTTATGGCCTACAGAGCACAACGTATCATGGATGAAATCAAAAAGTAATTTACATGATTCAAATTATTATTCTTCTGTTTGAAATAATATACTTGCGGACTATAGTGGTCCTGTGGCATTGTAGTTTATCCAGCAAAAGTAAACTGAATTAAGCTCCAAAATGAATTTAAAAAGTCATGTTTATTATTATTATAATTTTATTTCTTAAAGGTTTATATAAAATGCACACCCAATTGCATTTTGTTCCATATTTGATAAGAATTGTATCCTGGATATTTTACAATTAAATAAGTTGACTTCAGTCAACTACTTGTCAGGGGCTTGTCAGTTTGTTAAATCTTTAAAATAATATTAAATATTGTTCCAAATTGTTAGATTTTTGCTGTTTCCAGAGTGGTCCTCAACATTGTTGTAGGAGTTGTGTCACAATAATTTAGAAAAATACTAAAGAAGAATTTACACTATATCCCTGGAGGTACAGGAAATGCCATCAGTGATTTTTTTTTTCAATAACTCCATGCTGGTAAAGATGCAAATTTCAGGACATCCATCAAAACACTAGAATAATCACTCATGATGATGTAATGTTTCACCCTGTTCTGATACACCAAGATTTCATTCATGTCACAAGATCCCAATGCAATTTTGCCAATACGACAAGAAAGGGGTCTCACAGCATCTTTTAAGAGATTCAGATTCTCTAGATTCTAGATTCTCAGCTCATTTCTCAAGATTGCAAACAACGAGTTTCACTTTTGATTTTTGGGGTTTTGGGTTTTGGAAAATATAATTGAATGTGTTTGTATTTCCAATTTTTATAAGGCCTAGCATGTAAAAATTGCATAGGTAGCCAGTTCCCTTAGCAGCACGTTACAGTGAAGGGGTGACTAGTGTAAGATTTTGGTCTAGATCCCTAAACCAGCTCACTCAGTGCAGCATAAGATAGCACAGATCCTCTCACTTAAGGTATGCTAATACCTGTATTCATTTGTCTAAGATGGCCTTATTGTAACCACAGTCCTGCTCATAGACTTCAACTATCACTTTGGCGGCAGCTAGCTGCTGCGACAATTGACACTTCTAAAGGAACCAGCGATGGGTGATTGAGAAGTGTTCTTGCTAGGGAAGACAATCTAATTACTAGACCTCCGGTATTTCACCACCGGTACTCTATTGTCTATCCTGATCAAAGACGAAATAATCTCATTACCAAACCCCCGGTATTTCACCACATGTATTCCCACCCTTATTGATAGTTATTTGATTATTGTCTATACTGATCAAAGCTCTGTATCAGTATAAAGAATGCTTTTGCTGAGTGCTCGGGGTTCAGATCGACTCCGCTGAACCCAGAGTGCGTTTTCACGTATTTCTGACAACTGCCGTTCCTGTAAATAAAGAAGTCTTTTCTGCGAAGATCGGAATTGCGCCTTGTTTTTCCTTACACTAGATTAGTGATATGTCATGTGATGGCCTGTGACCTGAGTATGAAAAACCTCGCCTCTGTTTCCATTACTTGTTTCATATTATTATTGTTGTTGTTTAAGGTGCCACTGCGGGTGGCTGTGAGCCAACATGTCTGCTGGTGAAACTGCTGTGCATCGGGATTCTGGTCTTGGTGGACAGCATCATGTTAATCACCTTAAAGATCAGAAACGCCGAAACAGCCACTGGACCTCTGCGTAGCACGGACATCACCACAGTGAACAGCCCTCAGTCCCCACACTGCCTTCACATGGGACGCAGACTGTATTTGAGCGAGCGGGACTCCACCTCTGAAGATCCTGCAGAAGTTATGGGATGAAAGTTTGTCTGCATATGCAATGCTGAGGAGTGTCTAATGCACAAGTTTGTTTCTGGGGTATTTTGCTGAATTTGGTTTTCATAACCTGGACCAATTGATGTTTTACTGTACATGTTTCATGCATTGATACTGTAAATATCAATGTCACTTTGATAGTGAGAAATAAAATACTTTGTGAAATGAATGTACTCTATGGTTTTCTGTTCTCTTGTGAACATTTCATAAGAATTATGTCAAAAACTAAATATACTAAAAATATATAAATAAAAAACTATAAATATACTACATTTAAACATTGTTACGTGCACCTTGTAGTGAAGTTTGCCATTTATTTCCAACTCCAAAAGGTCTCTGGATATAATCCCTCATCTAATACTTGATACAGCTCTTTTCAGCTGTATAAAGACCTGTTTACTGTGATAAAGATCAGCTGAAGAAGGTGCTTTTGTGTAACCCTCAGCTCTTGCCTCACTTCTAAGAACTCAAAGGTGTTTTTTCTTACCGAGCCGTAAGAAAGAATCTGCCGTGTTACTGATGTTCCATTTAAACCACATGTGATGGTCATAGATAGCTGCAAAGACTAATAAAATGGAGTAATAAAAATGCCCTTAAAGAAGACCTCTGGTCAAAAATTAAAATTTGATAAATCACATGTATCAAGTCTTACATTAGGTCTTTATTGTGTGGTTGCCCTTGCAATGATATTTCAACCAGACATTCTTTGGGAGAGCATTCACAATGCCTTTCATTTCTTTAAATATTATGTTTTGCCTCTCTGCAAGTGTTTTAAAAACAATTAAGACTTTTTTATGAACTAAGCACTGATGGAAAGAGTATTGGGAAATCCTGGTCAATGAACTTAAAGAACTCATTACACATATATTAAACCCCAGATGCTAAAACATTGGCTTCACACCTGACACGGAGTGTAACCCGTCTCTCACCCCCAGCTCATTCGACACCTTGGGTGGTTGAGGTTTTTTATTTTTCTTCTTATTATTATTATTATTTTTATTTAAAGACATCAAACTTTTAAATCTGGTTTTACTGAATTCTCAACACAGCCGAATTAAAAAGTTTCCTGCTTTAAAAAAAGGTTGCTACGGTACCAATTGAATATACACTATTTGTAAGTCGCTCTGGGTAAGAGCATCTGCTAAATAATGTAATGTATGTAATGTACACTAGATGGGTGTGCTGATTTTAAGGAGAATAAGCAGAACAAAAACAGCATGGAACATGAAGAATTAAACATATTGTTACAAGTTTTATTGAAGGACAAACTGAATTCAGATTTGAATAAGATTTGCATAAAACAGTGAAATACAGTTTGAAAGGTAAAAACATTGTAAGCATGATACACTGAAAAGGTAAGCTCTGCTTGTCACATGGGCAGCTTAGAACTGCTTAGAATTATAAATGTGATGCAATGAAATAAGCCAGATAACTCTGTAGACTCTGCATTTCCTCATGACTGGTGTGCTTGCAGGCAGACAGCTCATTTGAATCTGAACAAGTCGAGAACCTTGCAGAAAGAGAAAAATAATAAATAAGTATAATAAATGATAATACTAAATGGCTTTTATTTTGAAAGACATATGTTGAAGCCGTTTTTTAAATATACAGGTTGTGGGTTGGCTGAGCTAACAGCTTCAGTTGTTGTTGATGTACTGCAGGCCACACTTACATCAGTTTTTGTGATTCAGCATGTCTGTGTCCTTTAAACTCACTGAGAGGGAGACTGCCTGAAACAGGCTAAACTGAAGGCTGTTGTAGGAAGGCCAGCTTCCTTTAGCACATCAAACGGGAAGGTGGGAGAGGAGCTCAATGGGCTCTAAATGGCCGAGGCGCAGCTGTACTCACGTGACTCGGAGAGGGCAGTTAGGAGTTTGCAGCAGATTCATCTCTCGGAGGCTCATACAGGACATTGCCGACCATTGCGCAACACCAGTGCATCTCCATCAGTGTTTGTGGCTTTTCTGGAAGGGAATTTCAGAGAGGGTGAGATTACTCTCCTGCACAGGGGGATGAGGCGGTAAACTCAAGGAGACCCCACTATTTCAGACAGAGCTGGCCCGATGCATAAGCGAACTAAGCACCTGCTGAGGGCCCCTGTGGCCACCAGAGGACCCCCAAGAGCACTTGAAATGTCCCACAAGAGAGCTTGAAATGTTTTTGTGATATATTATACTATGTCAATGTTAATCATACAAAAACGCAATATTATGTTATAAAATTGATAATGGGTGTGTTAGATTTACAGTAGGTTTGCGTTTGAATGATCAAGCATGGACAATATTCAATAGAACTGGCGGCGCCGAGGCGGTGGGAGGCCCCAAAATCAAATTCTGCTTAGGGCCCCATAAAGACTTGGGCGAGCCCTGGTTTCAGATCTGTAGAATCTGTAGAATCTGTAGAAATGAAACCCTGCAATTCTACATTGCTGACTTAGTGAGTAGTTGCTCATTAGCCACCGCGGCACAGATGACACTATATTTAACACTTTATTCCACACAGGACACCAGTAAAGCCATTCTCCAGCAGTCACTGTTTCACAGTTAGTGCTCCCTTCTGGCCTTGATACTTTAATAGATAAGGAATAAATAAGTAAGCACAAACAACCTTTTGCATCAATCATACCATCAAAGCGTGCGCAATTCACCTTCTGAATTTTTACATGGTATAATTGGAGGCCACAAAAAAGAGGATTTGTACCAAATCTCTAACATGAATAGAAATTTTTTCCCCATCCTTCTGTCAGAATGAATATTTTTCCTGTATACCAACTCTTAGTAGGATGCTATACCTATAGTAACATAATACACCTAGTACGATAACATACACTATATGGACAAAAGTATTCGGACGCCTGACCATTACATTGTATTCAAATACACATACTTTAATATGGAGTTGGTCCCCCTTTTGCAGCTATAACAGCTTCCACTCTTCTTGGAAGGCTTTCCACAGGAAAGATACCTGTATTCTCTTCCAATCAATGTGATCATTATCCAGTAGAAAGTCAGAATAAAAACTTGTGGCTTTCCTTTCACTTTTTCCTTTTTTTTAACATGTATGTTGCTGGAAAACAAACACAAAGCCAACTCTACACAGAAATGTGTGTTTTTACATAAATTCTTCACAACAATGGTAAGGTATACATTAAAACAGGGGTGTATTTCATTTCCTGTTTCGCACAGTAGGGGTTTCTCCTCACCTGTTATGAATTCTCTTGAGTAACTGCTGGACCTTTTTGTTCTCCGGATCAAGGCAGACTTCTCTGTTGTTCTTCAATGTGGCACTGCGTGGAAAGAGGGAAAGAGAGGAGTTAGGGTTAGAGTTAGGGTTAGGGTTAGGGTTAGGGTTCACTGAAAGAGAACAGTTCCTACTACCCCGGCCCCTTATCTGATAGCCCGTGTGGGCTCTACACACATCTTGGCAGTGTCCATCTCTCCTTTCCAGCAACTCCCTGAAACTTCTTGTCTCTCTTCTCCTGTGTGTGCATGTTAACTTCTCTTCAGCCTCACCAAGTCCCAGTTTGTCCAACACTGCTCCACAATGATATTCGGAATGATATACGGAATATACAGCATTTAAATGGAATTTTACAGATACAGCAAGATACAGTACATGGCTATGAATGATGGTCCGAGTTCTATTTCAGGGAGTATGGTTTGTGGATTGTTTTATTTATTTATTTATTTTTTTTGATAAACCACCTGGACCCAAAGGATTTTTCTGATTAAATGTTGCACACTTGCCAATACAAGGTAAACATCAGTTTTTTTGTGTTTCTTCAAACATGTTCAGTGTAAACTGTAGATGCGCGTAAATTAAAATGAATTTTTAAAAAAGTATTTAAATAAGTAAAAAGGATGTTTTACCCTAATCTCTTGAAGATTCACTGTTATACTTGATTAACAATCTTGCGTTTTTGGTGCCTCTGTCCATTTGTACACTAAAAGCCCCAAACACCCTCTGCTTGATGTCTTTATAAATTTGTTGGAGGGATAAACTGTACAGAATGCTCTTTATATAGGAGGACACTGTGTGCAACATATTTAACAAATAATATAAACAAATTAACATTTATACTGTGATAAATGAGTAACGCAAGCAAAAGTTTAATTTGCCCAGTAGTCATTTTTTGTGTCACATCCACTTATGTAGAGCTAGGAATTACCAATGGACCACGCAGCATTCATCACAGACAGGTGTGCTAAATTAAATTTTTGTTTAGTCTCGGTTATCAGTCTAGCCTGCATGCCTGGGTAATTGAATTGATGGTGGTTGGAGGTCTAAAATGAAGACAGCAGGTGGTAATTATTTCATAGCAACAGCAAGTTAAGACCTACAGAAATCTTGGAGACAGCTGCCTTTTTCATCTGTGAAGTGAGAGACACCAGGTTGCTCAATCCTGTGTCCTGCATCTCGGCTGGCTTCTTTGGGTTTGACGGAGACCACTGTGACAATTGCAAAGAAGCTTTCTCTACCTAGACTCTTTTTTCACTAACCCATTAACAGGTGATAACTAAGTGAAGCTTCCTTTACCATTAGCAGCTTCCACAACATTTAATTTGTGATTAAGCAGGGCAATGGCATTACATAAATACAGATAACATTATGAAACTGAAAAAAATATCAGAAAGTATAATTATTTCAAGCCTTTGTTCTCACTTCCTGTTGACAATAAAAACACCTTCTTGCTCTCACTGCCTCCCTTCTTTTCCCTGTCTGTGTTTAATTTATTAATATGTCCTAGAATGGGACAGGACACATCCTGCTATGCACTATTCCAATAAAGAAAGACTGCCTGAACAGGGGGATAAAAGGCCAAACTAAAGGCTGTTCAACAAGGTCTGGCTGCCATTAGCACGCTGAACAGGTGTGGAGAGGAGCTCAACGTGCTCGCTCCGGCCGAGGCACGGTTATACTCACATGACCTGGAGAGGGCAGTGAGGGATTGGAATGACCCTGATCGCTTTGATGACTCTCAATGGGATAGTGTTCATGGTCTTAAGACACAAGCACCTCTCTACCGGTCTTGTTAGATTTTCTGGAAGGGAATTTCAGAGAGGGGAGCATGAGATTATTCTCCTGAATTGGTGCTCCTCTAACCACAGCTGGGACAGACCACCCCACTCTTCCCCTGTAAAGCCCCCGCATACACACACATGGATGCCTCTGCATCTCAACTCAGCTGCACACATAACTAGTAAATAATGAAACCAAAATGAGCATGCAGGCCGATACCATCAAACATCAAAAGCAACTGCATCTGTCATCTTTCTACATACTGCACCAGACACAAAATGTACCATTCAGGGGTACGTGGTTCAGATCCCGTCCCTTCCTCTCTCAGAGCCCATCCAACTCACCATGTGTCAGCTGAGTGTCCATCAACATCATCAACAGGGTCATCACCGCCAGCACCTTGAGGTCCATGGAGGGGGGTTAACACAGTGTTTTCACAGCCAAATTCCAAAGCAACTGTGGCTACAGCATGCACTGCTGGGGCCTGTAAATTTACACGCAGCACATGACTCAGGTGAAACGGGGTGTGGCTTAGCGCTCATTTATCACTGCTAGTACAACCTCCATTAAAACACTTAGCGTGGCACGAAGTATAGATTACCAGTGCAACTTCCTCTTCTGCATACAAGACCCCTGTGCTATTTGTGGAACAGGTGTGAGAAACAACAACAGTTTGTAACATTTTACAATGAATTGCTGAAAAATAAAGATTCATCACTTTTACTCACCATGTGCATAATTTAATTTAATTTAATTTAATTTAATTTAATTTAATTTAATTTAATTTAATTTAATTTAATTTAATTTAATTTAATAATTTATCTCAATACTGAACAGCCCTCTGTCTCCAATCTGCAATCACAAATGAAACACACTTTGTATGAACGTATAGGCCCCCACTTCAGAAGCACAAGTACATGTAGCAGAAGGGTGTTCACTTGTAATTCTTAGCAGAGGTGTGCCTAATGTGCAAATTTGTATCTATGGTGTTTTTCTGAATTTTGTGCTCAAAAACCTGCCAGAACTGTGTTCAGTGATTTATTGTGCATTTTCCATGCATTGAAAATGCAGTGGAACTCAAGATGTTCTGTATGGTTTTCTGTTCTCTGCTGGATGTGTTATTTCCTTTAAAATCATGTCAAAACCTAAATACTATATTTAAACATGGTTATGTGCCCTCTAATAGTAATTTGATGTTTATTTCTAGCCACGAAAAACTCTTGGGGGATTGTGCGTTATCTGTTATATGTGGTTGAATGACGATGTGCAGTATCAAACCACCACCTTCTGCAAGCTGTATCATGACCTGTTTACTGAGATAAAGGTCAGAATGTAGAACATTTTTGCTTTCAGGTTGAGCAACCCTCTGCTTTACTTCTATGAGGTTAAATGTATTTTTTCTTACTGAGCCCACAGTCAGTCATGTTATCGATGTTCCATTTAAACCACACGTAGTGGTTGCAGCTAGCTGTCCTTTAGACTGAGATAAAGATCAGCTCAAAGCTTTTGCTCTCATGTGGTGGAACCCTCCACTCAGCACTCACTATCACATGCATAAGACTTTTTTGAGTAACTGTAATATTTTGGAGCATATCGATTTTGCAGCCATGATGTACCAAATCCTTGGAGCTTCCTTCTTGAAGCCTTGGGCTGAGGGTAGTGGTTGTACTTTAATTTTGCAGTCTGGAAGAACAGGGTAAGTAACAGTGCTTTGTCCCCAGGACTATTTTCAAATAACAGCACTTTCACTTTTTACTGTAGTAAATTTTGAGCAAAAGGTTCTCCTTTTTACTCCACAACCTTTCTTCAAACTGAATACATTACATTTTCTTTGTTGCACACAGCACATCCAAAGCAATTCTGCACATGTGTATTATTTAATTTCTTATCACCAACTGACCACACCATTACCCAAGACAATCAACATATTTGGAGCAAGTCAGAAGCCAGTCACATCAAAGTTCCACACAAATTTGAACAACTAACATTTCATTTATTTACTTTTAAGTTTTATGCAGGCTCAATTAACTAGCTAATTGAACAGGCTTCACCTTAGTGGGGCTTGTCTTTTTTTTGAAGGGAGATCGGCATCAGTAGGTTGGGGAGGTTATATCTACCTTTATAATAAATAAATATTATCACACCTTCGGACGCTGCAAGTCAAGTTCTGCTCTGTTACACAGTCTGTCTGTTGTTTTACTATAAACACCTCCTTTTGCAGGATGAAAATATTTGTGGGTATAACCCGGAATGCTCGGACCTAACGATGCCACTGGTGTAGGACACAGAGGAGGCCAATACCGAGGTCCAAGAGGAAGAAAATTCTTAGCTGGTCCTGCACAAACTATTCAGTACGGAAAAGTTTTCAGCTTGGAAAACACATATGGCAATAGTGTCTGCAAGGATACGAGAACTCATTCTAATTTGAGGTTATAGAGGTAGACTTCATTTGTTTTTTCAATAATTGTTTGATATTTGAAAAAACATACGAGAACTCATTCTAATTTGAGGTTATAGAGGTAGACTTCATTTGTTTTTTCAATAATTGTTTGATAGGTTGCAAGCAAACAGACCGTAAGGTTCGGTGGTACAATGACAGTATCACCACACCCCACATTCATAATAACATGATGGCTTACTGGCTACCTGAGTGAGATAGCTAATGAACATGATATCATGCAGAACAGCTCATTATGGTAAATGGGTCAAAAAAATGTTAAGAAAAACTACTTTTACTTCAATATTTTTTTACTGAGGTCCTTTTTCCCAGGATGAATACATTTAATCTACTCAAGTAAATTTTCACTAAAGTACCAGTTATGCATAGTCCACTGGTGTAATCAAAGTGGACTGAAATAAACCTTTTAGGTATAGTGGAGCAGTGGTCTTGAGTATCTCAAGAGCATAAAGAGAGCTTTATCATCATTGTGTTTTTTCCTTAAGGATTGTTTAAAAGCCAAAATACTAAATTAAAAAAAGCTAAGTAAGAAGTTCAATGAAGTATTTAGCATTACTTATCCTTATGTATTACATATGGTTTTAACTAATAGTCTGCCAGCTCTTTCCAGCGATATCAATTGTGTTCACTGATATAGATCAGTTCAAGCCATTTTTACTCTTGTTTCATGTAACCTGCAAGTCACTCAGCCTGCTTAGTGTTACTCATTACATCAGCTTTGATTGGGTGTTCACAATATTCACAGGTAAGTATGGTACTCTTGGTTATACAATTATTTCAAAATAATTCAGTGTTATTTTCAAAATAATTCAAAATAATACAATGATAACAATAGTCCATTTAACATTGTTAAAAAACGGTTATCATACCAGTTAAATGTGTTCTGATATTTAATAACATAACACTAATTAACTGAGTTAATCTGTGCTTAAAATTATGTTTTACCCATTGATCCAAAGTCTATGTTTGCTGTTGAACAAATCCTTCATCCAGATTTGGTTGCCATGAGATGCAGACAAAGATGCGATTATGATTTATGGCTGACATCATAATAAAGAGCAATTCCTCACTGGTTCTGGCAATGTTTTTTTTTTCTTTTTTGTATTATTATGCCACATCAATAAACAACATCAAGTTAACTAGTGTTTCTAAGACTAAGACTAAGTGGGGGAAAAAAATGCCTATTTTCTAGTGTTTGATAACTGATTGATATATAGCGAGAAAAACGGGGACGTTGCTAGACATAAAGCTGTACTAGGGCACAGGCCCCCCATTACTCAAATCACACATTTTTTTTCTTGAATGCCTGCTATGAAATGTGCTATACAATGTGCTATATGAACTTCCCTTGCTTAGCCCACTATTACTGCTACTGCTGCTGCTGAAACTGAAACAACTACTGGTAAAGGTAAAAATGTAGAGATATTAATCTTTATGAAAATATTTATTTCAACATATATCATGAACCATCTCAACGTGTTTTTAAGGCATAAAAGTCATATCCTGCATATGCAAATAGTAACAACAAAACCCAACTCAAGTCATTAAACTATTGCATATTTGCATTAAGTCCCGCAGTATCATTCCTCAATCCTGATTCTTGTTTCGCGTGCCGATACACGGATTGCTGCGTGCGTGCACGGACAGTAATGCGCGCGCCGCGGTGTACGGACCCGGACCGCAAGGTGTGCGCCTCATCTTGTATTTTGGGTTAAATTGCGTTGCTTTGACATTGTGGATTATAATTTCCCGTTATTATCAATCTAAATTAATCCACTGCCAAATATAGGAGCTTGTTAAAACTCGAACGTGAGATTTTACTGGGGCACAGCAGATCAATACTGGGGCCCGTGCCCCAGTAAAAGGGGTCTAGCAATGCCCATGGAGAAAAACACAGGCTGCAAGATGTTGCTTGCAGTGATTGTCTGACTGAGGTAGCCAAAGATTTAGCTAGAAAGACATTAGGCATTATCAAAGGGAATGTATTTGGTAAATGTGCTTGTGGCCTGTTGGGGCTACAATGTCACATGTTATTATTAATAATATTTTGGTCAGAAACTTAGTTATGTTCCAAGCTAAACAGATTTAACAGATCCAACTTCTGTGCACAACGAAATTGGCAGTCATGTATTTTCTATCATTGGAAGAAAACGACTTTGCAGTTGGCCACAATGAACATATGTATCTATTCGCTGAATACAAGGAGCAACCAGTGGTGAGAAGTATAAAAAGGAGGACCAGTGGAAGGATGTGAAAATGTTCCAAGCTGTATATTGTTAAAATGATGACAGATGGTACGCAAGCAAATGCGTCTAATGTGTCAGGCCTCATGGTCTTTGTGGTCATTTATGTATGAATCCAAAAAAGGCCAAACCCATCACGCTGTCTGGGTTTAGGTTATGGCCCACCAACCTGAAATTCAACAGATGGCATAATGTACCTGCCATGCCAATCCTTGAGCTGAAATTGCAAATAGGAGATGACATCACAGGGTCCCTCTACGTATTCAGAGCCAACCTTCCTGTTCTGAAGAGTCGAGCCACTTTCACTTTTCTCTGAATTGTAGCAGAGTAACAATGTGAGCAACACATCGAAAATGCATTCTGGTGATTTGGATTGCTATGTAAAACATATGTATATCTACAGCATGAAGTCTGTGACCATACTTTTTCTTTTCACACTGGTAAGTCTTTTCATGAATGTGTGTTAATTCTAATGGTTCTTAATCTATCATTACTCTTTTCAATGAATTTGAGTTGTTGAATGCTAATGATTTGTATGCATTTATTTACACACACACACACACACACACACACACACACACACACACACACACACACACACACACACACACACACACACACACGCCTATCTAGGCCAAAAGAATGGTAGACAAAGTAAGTGTTTAGTGTACTGCTTGTAATGCTTCACATTTCAAAGTTTAAAATTTAATTTAAAAATATTTCCTGCAAAGTTTTATCAGGGTTTACTATCATAACTTGCTAGCTAGCTAGCTAACACAACATTATGTCTCAATAATGATAGCTAAACTTCAAATACTATTTTCAGTTCAGAATTTAGTTGTTTGTGGCCTTATTCATCATATTCATTTTTATAAGATTTGCAGTTCACTGCTTCTTGAATACTACTAAAGCTAGCTAGATTCATCTGAAAACACAGTGTGCAGTGAGCAAAGTCATCAACCCAGATCCAGTCTGACGTTTCCTTTGGCACTGTTGCCACGCAGAATGGTTGGAAACATGCACGTCTTTCTCTGAAAAGGGAGATAGCTTTTGCCAGTTAAAGTTACGTCAAATGGTGGCAACATGTCAGAATTGCGTAGCTGGTAGCTACTTGTGTTTTTCGAATGACACTATTTGTAATTGCCATACTGTAACTCCAGCTATATAATTTTAGCTAGCGACCTGCTAACATCCCTTAGCCGAAATTAATTTCTTGTGGAAGTTACTTTTAAAAAGTTTATTGTATTTAATGCCGTTACAGCTTGATTTCATAGATGCATAAGAAACTCATTTCGCTATCAAAGCTTTCAGCCATATGAAGGTAAACTGCTGGAGTGATTTAAAATGTTGCATTTTCAGTGGTACTCCCCAGCATGAACTAAGACCTTCTCTTTCCTTGATCGCCGTTCTGCCAGATGACATGCCTCAGTGATGTAGCCTACACCTATCTGTTTACAGAGCTGACAAAATGTCACCTTTTCAGGTGTCTCTCACAAATAAGATTAATCTTTTCAAATGTACAAGGGAAGCAATTGAAAGATCAGGGATCATAGTAGCCTTAATTATTCCCCTCTGACCGATTCAATATTGAAGCAAACTTCAGTCTTCTTTCTCTTTTGTTCTTGCAGACTTTGTGAATTCATAGACATATCAGTATTATATTCTGCCAATGTTACACTTTGGGTTTTTCCCTGAAAATAAAGCACATGGCGGAGGGTGATCAAAAATCAATAAAAATGGTTGTTGTCAACTAAAGCTTTAGGTGACTGATTGTTCCGCACATAACATAATATTTAAAAATCTCATTTTAGTTGATTAACACATTTTAACTTTTGAAATTAAATCATTCTAATTAATAGCACTTAGCTATTCTGCTACTTTGTTCAAATATATTAACTTTGCAATGTAGCAACAGGTCGTTGTGCTGCACATATACAAGTTGTACTTACGGTGACTGCAGCGTCTGCCCCATAGGACAAAATAAATGAGTACCATCAGCACATGGCCAGGCTCGGCGCTATGAGGGTGTTTAGGGGTGTATTGCACCCGCAGACGGACCGCAGTGCACCCCCAGTTGTCTCCTCACATCCCGATGTCTAAATAGTATTTGTGAATTTTTGTGCTCCCCGTGGATTGCAGTTGCACCCCTCTATATTTTCTCCTGGCGCCGAACCTGCACAAGGCAAAAACAAATAAACAAACAAACTAAATAAATAAATATTTTTTTGTTCCCTTGTCTTGTACATTGTTCAAATTGCTTTGTTCCATTGTTGAGATTTATAAGATATTCCTCCACTTCCCCGAAGTTTCTTTATGTTTGTTAAGTTTATTTTGTATTATGAACTAATTTTTCTAACTTGATCTGCAAAATTGCTTCATTCAAAATTGCATTCATTCTAATTTTAATTGTAGTGATAATGCATACAATATTAAATATATATTTTTTGTTTTGTTGTTGCTTACATCTCATCTATACCTTTTAGTTTCAGAATATTTTGAGCATAGACGCTGGAGTACAATAAAGTCAATGTAGATAAAAAGAGGTCTGTTGTCAACAAGAAAACACATTTTTCATTCAACCTGCTCAACCAAGTTATTATTCAATAACTTGGTTGAGCAGGTTGTAAGCTTTAAGCTTCTATTGTGTGTTACTATCATGTTACCCTGTTCCTTTGACTATTGATGGACGATATTTAACAAACTAGATCTGTAATTTAAAAATTAGACTTCTCCTGTATTTTTTATCATACATATAATCTATATATAGTACCAGTAAAAAGTTGGGACACACCTGATAAAGATAATAGGGAACAAAGACATTTTGATCTAAATGCATATGCTTGAAATTTGCCTATGTATGGATTTCTTACATGTAAAAAATTGTAAATGGAATAAATGTTTTTGGTTCCTTTGAAGAATCTAGAGTATAAGATATTTTTGATTTGTTTTAACACTTTTTTGGTTACTGCATAATTCCATTTGGGATATTTCATAGTTTTGATGTCTTTTAATATTTTTCTAAGATAGTTGATATCAAAAATAAAGAAAAACCCTTATATGAGTTGGTGTGACTGTACTCTATATATAGACTGTATTTAGCTTCTAAGATGTTAAACAAGTGCTTTCTCAGCACCCATTGTACTTGTACATTTTTACATTTACATTTAATCATTTGGCAGATGCTTTTATCCAAAGCGACGTGCAAGTGAGGTAGAGTACAACACAAGCAACATACCATAAGGAGTCAACAATATTAGAAGTGCTGCTTGACCAGGTTTCAATGGTTGACCAGACAAGGTACGAGCTAGCTGGTAGAGATAACAAGTGTGCTAAACCATTAGATTACATTTTTATATAGTTTAGTAGGAAACTATTTTGAGACATGAGAAATTCCTTTAGGCGGTAGTGTTTCAGGTTGCAGATGAGAGCGGAAGGGTTGTGTCTTAAGATGTTTCTTGAAGACAAATAGCTGCTGTTAATTTATTTGATTTAGCATGATGAAGTAAGTTAAAAAGTTTCCTTCTATTGGTCAAGGACTTTCTGTTTTCCATAAAACTAGGTCAGGGTACATAAGGTTGGATAAAGATTTCAATATCTCATTCACTAAAAATTTTAGCCATTATTTTATTTCCTAGATTGATTAAACTAATTGGTTGTTAATTGCAGCAGATAAGCAGATCTTTTCATTTCTCATGTATGAGTGTTATTAACAATTTCCTAAAAGATACTAAAGGAGAATTTAATGTCTATGCTGTTGAATGTTGCAAGAAGAATAGGAACAAGAGTTGGAATGTTTGGTAAAATTTGGCTGTAATGCTATCTGGTACTGGGGAATTATGTTGGGATCGGAAATTTATAGTGTCCTGTGTGATTACCTTGTGACCATTGATAATTTTGGTTGGTCAATATTAAGGAAAAAATCACCCAGATCACTTGTTTCACACTGAATTTCTGGATAATAAACTTAAAAAAACTATAAAAGCTGAGTTCATTGCCTTCATGTCCTGATTTGTGTAGCCATTGTATTTTTTATTTTTTTACACTGGTAATACTATTACATGTGTTCATGTTTTTATCTGACTGCTGGCACCATACCAGCCTTTTCTACTTTTTCATGAGATTTAAAGAATGCTTAATTTATATTTAAACATCCAATTCAAATTCAACTGATTTGAAAGTGAAAGAGTATGTTTTACATAAAAACGTTGAAATATGTAGCTCTTCCCTCTGCATCATCAGCTCAATAGATACACATACACAAATACACAGCTCAATAGTTTGTCAGAGTGTTACAGAAGCTGAGACACGCATTTGGTTAGATTGTATCTGCAGCTGGCTGAAGCAAAGTCAGCGTGAAACACAGACTGTCAAAGCTCATGCAAAAACAAGGTACTTTGTGTACCATGCATACAAAAAATTCTTCATGTCGTGCCTAAATGTTTTCTTCTCATGAGAAATATGTCAGTGTATGTCAGTATATGGGGCTGAAAAAGGCTTCTTACAGGATCAATGCAATCATAGTTTGTGGGCACAAAATGCTAAACAAGGGGAAAACTGTTTTTTTTTTCTCACCAGCAGCTGGAAATGCCTATTGTGTCCTCAGCCTCGCCCTCAGAGAAACATATTCGCCAGAAGCGATCCTCAACAGTGGCCTCATTCACCATTGCAGAAGAGCACCCTGGCCCCTTTCCCTATGAACTTGGAATTGTAAGTATACATGAAAACCCATACCACCACAGCCGTTTATTTGGTATAATATTTAGTGTAGAACTGAGTATGTTAATGGTAAAAGTATAGGAATTATGACAATGTACAAAGGTCACACAATGGATTTCCATACTCATCAGAAGACTCCTGCAGAACATTCTAGAGCCCATAAAAAGATGCACATCTCTTTCTTGTTGATGGCCTTTATATGATGTATTACAGATAAACATGAAGACAAATTACCCTGTTAGATTTGCACTACAAGGGCAGGGGGTTGAAAAAGACCCTGTGGGTACCCTCTCGGTAGACCAAGACACGGGGAGGATTTACGTTCATAAGAAAGTTGACTATGAGCTGTACAAGGTGTTAAGGGTAAGTAAAATATAAACAAGGCCATATTTTTTCCCTCCAAATGTATGGGTGTGTTATATAAATACACACAGTGTGAATACTACAGCTGCTATATAATCAGCTGTTTGTATTTTAAATTAAATTGCAGTTAAAATTGATGTTATTAATTGATTAATTCCAGATGTTTAAATTGACAGAGCTCTGGATTTAATCAATAAGTCTCACACTGTATTTCTAACTGACTTCTAAAGACTCATCTAATTGGGTGTCTGCTCACAGCCTGAACTAGTGATATACTGCGTGGAAGTACATGGAAGTTTAGAAATGGTCTCAAAGCATGGCATTGAGATAAGTATAGCTGACATAAATGACCATGCTCCACGTTTCCAGAATAAAGTGTATGAAACCACCATTGAGGAATCACTATCACAAGGTAAAACATGCTTTATTGGCCTATTTTTCACAATTCTGTATTCAGAAAAGTGTCTCTACTCAACAAATATGTTGCACAACACATTATTTTGAATATACAGTATAGACACAACAAGATCATTTCTCTACTTTTTACTAACAGGAACAAAATTGACAATGGTGTTAGCCATCGATGGTGATGCTCCAGGCACCACAAATTCAAAGTTTGATTACAGAATTGCTTCTGTGATCCCCAATGCACCTAATATAGAATTCTTCATTGAACAAAGTGGACTGATCTCATTCAAAGGATGTTTGGATTATGATGTAAGTGTTGTAAAGATATGTTCATCTGTCAACATCTGCCTTTAAATATAAATCATTTATATAATTTATATAACAAACTTCATGTAAATCCTTTAGCCCTGTTTCCATGTGATTTGGGTAAACCACCATAAGAGAGCACTTTTGATAGGGTTTTCATGTTCTGTGTTCATGTTTCATGTTCTGTTCCACTGTTCCACTGATCCACTGTTCTGGAGAAATGACCCTCCTATTTCCCATTTAAATGTTTGCATATGCTTAGTTAATTTACATTGAAATGGTAGTTTACCTTACTTTAAAACGTGCACTCATTCCAAAAAGTACACCTACTTGTTTTATTTTAGGAGTAGCACAAATTGTGTATGGAAATGGACTGTAATTTAATTTCAGAAAGCACAAAAATACACCATCCTGGTGGAAGCAAAAGACCACGGTGAAGTGGTTCGCCTCTCTAGTATGTGCACAGTTGTTGTCAATGTCTTGGACAGAAACAATCACCTTCCCACCTTCATTGGTCATGTAGTAAGTACACATTTTTACATTATTGTAAACTTTAAGTTCTGTGTAAAACAGCCATGTTTTTGTGATATTTTGCACTGTCCAATTGCTTTAGCTGTTTCCTTTCTTCATATTGCAATCTCTGCTTTGCACATTTTAATGACATTGGTTACCAGCCAGCTCTTTCCCATATAAATTTGCTTTAGTGATTTACTGCAATCACTGCATGCACTGTATTTGAAATTCCATGTTGACCCATTGTTGTCTTTCAGAAACAAAGGAGAATCAGATGTATAATTCATAAATACAGCAGGCATGTATTAGCGATTAAATTACAGGAATCTTACACTGATGTGAAAGGATGGCAGTTATTTCATGGTGCTAGGCAAAGTAGAGGATAAACTTTTCGCCAAACTGCACATTACTTACTGTAGCATTTGTGATTGGCTATGTGAACTTTCTTGTTCTGTTTGTCTGTAAACAAATTTACTTTCATAGTCATCCAGTTTTATTTTGCCATGATTTGTGATCCTGACCACACTGTTTCAGTTTCTTTTTTCTCTGTTTCTCTGGACATAACTACAGTAAATTGCACAAACCCTGCATTTACTAAACTTTGTCATCACTATCAAGATATTTCAAGAACTGTCGCCCTTCGCTTGTGTGTTGAATTGTGTGGTTCATTAAGGAATACTTTTTTTCATGTTTATGTGAACTACAATTCCTGAAGGTGTCAATAATACCACATATACAGTTGACCCTCTCACATCACGGCTTTCCACATTGCAGCTTCGATTTTTTTGCGGGTCGGCAACAAACAATTAAATGGGTATTTTTTGGGAGCTTTGCAACCTTGTGCAGGAAACCGCATAGCACTGCAGACGACGCGCATAGCAGACGAACAGTAAAGAAAATGTAAAAAAGTTTAGTAAGTCATAAATGCATAAAATATACATATATATATATATAAAATTAATGTATTATTTATTGTTTAATACCATAATATGCTTGTCTAGGGGGGTTGAAAATTTTACGCGGTTTTTCCACATCGCAGGGGTTAGGGGCTCAACAGTAACATCCAGATGAACCACAACAGCAGAAGGTTGCCTTCTCCCCCTCCTTCTCCCCTTCCTGAGCACAATCAACGTGTGTGTGTTTGTGCATTTGTGTGTGTGTGTTTCTTTGTGTGTATCTACATGTTCGGATCACTTACCCTTTCATACCCCACAGTTATTTGTACCCTCATGCCATGGGTAAAATGTTGGAAAACCCAATGTCGTGTAACAACGTGTATTTCTCAATATAGCAGCAAAACCACCATTTTACCAGTTCCTCTGAGCCAACTCTCTCCTCTCAACACATGCCTATTAATGGCATTATTAGTGTCATTGCGATGCTCATGAAGAGCTGAATGTAAAAATGATAATCTCAAAAATATATCTGGTATTTCCAGATTTTGGGATCTGAAGCACAAAATTAAGTCCTGAAGAAACCTCCAGGCTCTCCCCCACCATTAAATTAATTATGCACAGGTCAGGGAGGTGGAGAGAGCTTCTTCTTAAGTCAGGCCTAGAACAGGCCTTGATGCTCATTCTTATGCTCAGCCAGCTCAGATAGACGCTCAGCCAACCGTTCAGTCATCCAGTCCATGGCTCAGTTTCTCCTGCAACTTTTTGGGATTTTTCCTTTTGGAGTTTTGCTACTATTGTGAGTGGTTCCTGTGTTCCTCCTTAGGAGAGGTAAAAAATTGGCTTGGGTAATTTTCTCTTCACACATTCATTCATCCATTCCGTGATCCATCCATGTTCTTGTTTTGTTAATGTCTTTATGTAATTTAATGTATGTTAAGGTAGTGGACCAGGTCTGTAGCCCAGACTCTGAATTTTGTCTTAGTGCAACTGCTCAATAAACCTTTTTAATTTAATTTAGTTTTAATCCAGTTGTGATTGTACATTTCTGGCAAAGGTTGATCCACCAGATGGCTCATTTCTTATCAACAAATTTGGCGATTTAATTGATAATTAATACCTTTAATAATAATAATTAAATTAAATCAAATCTTATATTTTACATGTTGGTTAAGGGAGGAGTTTTAGTAATTGGTGTCATTTGCGTTCGGTATTCGGAGTGCCGGACAAAAAACAAGGGCATTAATTTCTGCTGGGTTCAGACCATTTAATTTTCATTAAATTCTCACTTCGCCGACATGTAAATCATGCTAAATAGCTTTTAAGTTAACTTAGCAATGATCCATTGCTGTGTTTCAGGAAACAGGAAGGGTAAAGGCAGGAGAGTCTGGGAAGCATGTTCTCCGACTACAAGTAGAAGACAAGGACAAGAAAAACACCCCAGCCTGGAGGGCAAAGTATACAATATATGAAGACAAGGGTGACCATTTTAAAATAGAAACAGACCCAGTAACAAATGATGGAGTTCTAATAGTAGAGAAGGTAAAGGGTGCATTTCTTCACTATATTTCTTCTTGACATACAGTAAGAGACTCCACACTCAGAGGTTTACATGGATTTTTTCAGTTGAAGTTCATTTCTTAATTAAAGGATACATTCTGTCATTCATGGGGGAGAGGCTCATATGAAGTAGGCTGTATAAAGAAGAAGTGGTTCTTACACACTGTGTCTTGCATGAGAGACCAAAGTCTGTTGGACCAAAACTTCAATCTGCCTTCTGAAATCCATGGAATTGCCTTATGTACAAGATGTATCTAACCAAGGCTCACACTGAAGAGCTAGCAATACAATGTGTCTTTTGGTAGGAGTATTAGAAGAGATGGATTCTCATCTTCACTAGTTCAATTCCCCCATTTACGTTTTTTTTCATCTGGTGTTTTAAGACAATGGCCCAATTCATCATTGTCCTTCATCACAGACAATGGAGGGGGGGTCGATGAAGAAAACTTTAGACTTACTGTGACCCACAGCCTACAAACATTTACCTTTATGGCCTGTTTATCTGCAGTTTGCAAACAAACCAATAGTTTCTGTACTTCTGTACTTCTGTACTAATGTTGATTTAATCCAGGAATAAGTGTGGTTTAACAGTGAATTCTTCATACATACATCTATCATCAAATCTGCAGAGATACTGTATATTGAAAATTACCACAGTAAGATACTTTGTACATTGGGCATGCTCTGCTCTGCTCTCTCTGTGTGATATTAGCCTCTGATGTTTGAGGAGGGTGCAGAGAGGACCCTGTCCATCAGCGTGGAGAATGAGGAGCCATACTTCTATTGTGAGCTGAAGAAGAAGACTACAACAGGACTTTGGCAGGTGGTCAACACCGGGGGCATGTCTGGAACAGGTGTCCCAACACAAAAGGTCACCATCATCCTGGAGGACATCAGTGATCCCCCGATATTTGCACGTGCAGTTGAAGACGTCACAGAAATGCATGAAAAGAACACCACCACAGAATTATTGTAAGATTGTGAATATAGATATATCATGTTCTCACACACGCACACACACCGATGTTGTTCAACATATACTTTCAAAATTTTCAGATCAAAACTAGCAAAAAATGACTAAAACAAGAAAAGATTGCTCACCTAACTCCTTACATATTTAATCACAGTGTTTATACTCGCGCTTCTTTTCTGAGTTGCAGATTACCAGTCACAATGGTAGATTCAGAACAGACCAATGGACTTTTTATTAGCACCAGCAGATACATGGAAGGTGATGAACGAGATGATCGGGTAACAATGCAATCCAAGACTAATGAAATATCAACATCAATGATCCTGGACAGAGAAACACTCAATGTGGCGAATAATACCTGCAATGCAACAGCTGCTGAGGGTAAGAACCAGTTAAACAGGCAAAGCACCTGCATTATAATGGTGGTTTTGTGACCTATAAGAATATATACCACCACAAGAGGCTGGATCAGGGCCAGGAGCAAGACTCCTTTGGACATAGCACCCTTTCACATTTTAATATGACTTTTACACTGGTATATAACATTTCTGTGTTGACCTCTTTTATTGTGGTTATTGTCATTGTAGGTGGCTGTGAGTCATCATGCATGCTGATGAAACTGCTATGCATTGGGACTCTGGTCTTGGTGGACACCACCATGTTTGCCTTTTTGATGATCAGAAAGAAAAAAGCATCCAGACCTGAAGCTCTGGAGCTCAGTGTCCACACATTGAGCAGCCCTCTGTCCCCACACTGCCATCACACTTGACACACAATGTGTATGGGCCAATAAGACTCCACCTCTGAAGATCCTGTACAGTATAAATAGTGGAATTACAGTTTATATATGATGATTACCACAGGTCTGTCGAGTGCACATTTGTTCCTGGGGCGTTTTGCTGAGTTTTGCCTTCACAAACTGGAGAGAGCTGTGGTGATTATGTTTTACTGCGGACATCCCATGCATTGATAAATCTTCCGCCCACCAACTGCAGGCTGCCCTCCTGCAGATAACCCTCTGCGTCTCACGGAGTGCCCCTTCCCTTCCGAGGTCCCTCAGACAGAGGCCCAAAGCAGGAGGAGGTGCTGCAAGGTCTGCCAGTCCACTTCCAGGAGGAGGAAGCAGAGGAGGGCCACAAAATACTGTACATGTGTGCACCCTGCAACACACCCCTGTTGTTCCTTGTTGTGAAAATTGTTGACCTACAACAAAGAAGCAGTTGAAAAACTTTGTGTTGTCTTGAGTTCTATTTTTTTTGCATTCAACGTTATTTAACAGCATGTAACTGTTTTATGAAATACACTTTTTCATTTGAATATTTGTGTTGTGTTGAGTTGTGTCTTTACAGTACAATATTTGGTGCAATAAAGCCCTTAAGTAGCATAATGCTGTGTGTTGATGATTTTTTATGCAGGAGCAGTTAAATCAGCTGATGAGATAATCACTATGGGTAACGTTACAGCTAAACTGTCTATCAGTCTAGCTAAATCATTATGTGCCTACTTTAAGCTGTTTTATCTATTATTAGCTTCAGTCTGAAAGCGGTAAATTGGCTAACACGCAGGTGTTGCCTTCGCATCCATAATGGACAGGTGAGTTACTCTGTCAATCTTTTTGCATAACACCTGGCCAGAGTGTCAGCCATAATTACCAATTTTTGAATATATTCACATTTAGATAATTATAACGTAAGCCTACTCTCCAATTAACGTTATTATTTTTTTGTTGTTGTTGTGTGGACACTGCTAGGCAAGAGTATGATAATGATGTAACCTTAGCTAACGAAAGCGTAACAAACCACGTAATGTAACACGTGGGCTACATAGCATAAAATGGCATAACATCCACAGCAAACAAAAACAACTGAGCAAGATCAAGAATAATAATGCAAACCTAGCTGGAGAGGTAGAAAAGTTTTCTCCCCAATGTAGCCAGCTTGTAATCAATAAATTCATCCAATATCCCACCAAGAATAGCGAAATACAGGGTTGAGGTTATCGTCTTCTTTTTGTAAAGGTGCGTTACCGCCACCCACTGATCTGGAGTGTGGACTGATAAGCCTGACAATCTACTTCAAATGAAATAATGTCAAAGGAGCAGAATATTCCACATAGCGCTTTCTGAACCACACCGCACAGGGCAGAAAGTTTGTTTATCACGACACCATAATCAAAGAACAGCAGGTGTGCGCAAGCTGAAATAAGTCATGCTAGGGTGCAGTTTATTTAATAATAATATTCAATAGTATTTTATAATTTATGTGGGTTAAGTACTGTTTTGCTGAATGAAATTCTAATCCCTGCTGCCTCTCTGTCTCCCCCTACAGGTGCTTTTCAGATCTACATTTGGCCAGGTCTGGCCACATGAATGACAAGGCGAGCCTACTGCAGTCATTCAAGAAGACCGTCTCCGACAACTACAGGGAGTTCTGCGGGGACGAACAGCAGGTGGGAGATGACTCATTCTGGCACACACACTCACTGTCCTGTTCTCACAACTTAAGGAGGAGTCAGGGTCCCTGAAGAGGAGACATGCCCTTGGTTTGTACTCCTGCCCAGTAGAGTCAAATTATGACTTCCAGATGCAGGGTGTACTAACCTGCTGCAGGTGAGTGGTCTTCACTGGACTTCAGTATTACCTCTTAGCTGTGGGCCGTTTGAGTTGAAAATGGCTGTGTACATTTACTACAAGCCATGTTTGAGAAAAAAGAGCAAAAGAGAAGGTAAGATATTATTGTGTGAAATAAAACAGTATCAGAGTTTGTTCTGTGTGTGCTAACGTATGTTTCTCTGTGGTGTTCCCTCTCTGGAAGGTGTGGGGCACAGGTCTGTGGGACAGAAATTTACAACAACCTGTCCCTAGACCTGATACCTCAGGGCAACTTACAGGGCAGCCTTCAACAGTATTTTAGGGTCAGTACCACCCGCTCCCACACATACACACACACAAACTATTCGACAGTACATTCTGTGTTGGCTACTGCTTCGAAGCAAATGGCTGATAATGTGCTGTTATTTCAGTCTAAAGGTAACCAAGGATGAATGCAGGTGCCAGACGTGCCCTGGGCAGGAGGCCACAGTTGAGGCAAAGCTGCTGTCCCTGCCTCGGTAAGCACCACCTCACCGCCTCACTTTCAGCATGTCTAACAGATCCAGCCTCTGCTCGGAGGGGGACCCACAGGACAGCATAAGAGCATTGATTATGGCTGGAAACAGACTTAAATGACACCTGTTTGGTATTAGTGTTAAAATCCCTGTTTCTGTTTCTGCACAGGGTCCTTGTCCTGCAGCTAAAACGATTCACCACGACCTCCAGCTGGACCCTCCAGAAGCTGGAGAGTAAAGTGCACATCCTGCCGGAACTCTCCCTGCACCTGCAATGTGCTCCAAATGTAGAGACACCTCAGGAGCCATTCAGGAGAGTAAGGTGAGCCTGGGTTTACATTTACATTTACATTTATTTATTTAGCAGACACTTTTATCCAAAGCGACTTACAAAAGTGCATACAGTAAGTACAGCAACAGTACGGGGACAGGATGTGTACAGTTCCACAATGAGACAGTTCTCAGCTGAGAGCAAGGTCTGTTTGAGGACACAGTACTATCAGATTTGTACAACTACAGCGTATAGGACAACTAATACGATACACCTTCAAACAGCAAACATCAACAACTTCAAACAGCGCAATGAGTGTCAGAGTAAAGGCGGCAACAAGAAACAATTTAAAAAGCATAGCAATTTACGACAGCACTGTTCACACACTGCACTGCACAGCACTGTTCACACACTGATGCACACACACCCAGTGTAATGGACTGTACCTATTCCCACATTCGCAAAGGTTCACATCTTTATAGTAGTGTCAATACTCACTGGCTCATAGAGGAAAACTCCATCTCTTCTCCACCATACCAGTGACTTTCTGCCTCTTCCTCCACAGCCAAAGCAGTGGAGTGGAAACGATGAGTGAAGAGGAGCAGGTTGAGCTGGCCATCAAGCTCAGCATGGAGGCCTCCTCCCCTTCTTCAGGTAATGACAATGTATTCAGTTCTAACACCTGTAAAGTGAGAAACAAATTATGTACAAGACAGCAACCAGTGAGACAAAACAGCAGAGCCAATAAAGAGAAGTAAGCAGGTGATATTTAGCCATGATTGCAAAGTGACAAGTAAGCGGTGAGAAAGTGTAAAGTGAGTCCTACAGTCATAGTGAGGAGAGTCTGATCATATTTGTGCTTTCTGAAGCAGAGACTCAGAGCCAGGTGGGACAGGGAGAGAGAAAAGGAGCCAATCAGGTGAGGAGATGGAAAGCGAGAGGGAGAGTGATAAAGACAGAGGGGAGAGATAGGGAGAGAGAGAAAGAGAAAGAGAGAGAGAGAGAGGAAAGGACTTTTTGCTCCAGGTTCTGCAGGATGATATTAGGTGGGACTGTACCCTTTCTGATTATACTTGTTTTTAATCTGCTCCCCAGGGTCATCGCTACAAACTAAGGAGCATCCTGTCCCACCTTGGACGGAGCACAACCTGTGGTAAGACACGTACAGACACGTAGAGAGACTCACACAAACACACAAGTGCACTAATATGCAGATTCTCAGTATAAAGAGTAAAAAAATGAATGAATAAGGAAACAATAAATCACAGGGACTCACAAGTGTGTAACCGCGCAGGTCACTACGAGCTGGCCAGTACCAGCTGGCTCACCTTTGATGACCATGTGGTCCAACGGAGCTCGCAGGACTCCGTTTTACAGCTGAGGGAGAGGAGTGCCTACCTCCTCTTCTATGTATACAGGTAGGAACTGACCCATCGGCAATAATGAATATTGCCGACGGGCCTGTATATCTGTATAATTCTGTCCTGGAAGAGCTTCACAGGGAGCATAACTATGGTGGTCTCTATTGCAGTGGCACTGCAGCACAACGGAGGCGGTGAACTGAGCCAGAGAGACCAACAAATGATCCTTCCAGAGAGGCCCCCGCATCCCCACCCCAAACTTGCACCGCAGAAATGCTGAGTGACCACTTGAAAATTGCTCATTGGCTGGTTCAGATAACAGCTATCCAAGTGCATTTAAGCATGATCATGTTAATAAGTTCTGCATACAGCCAGAAACTGGGTACTGTAGCTCCAGACACTGTTCGCTGCCCATTTCTATATATAAAATTGACATCAAACCTCCTGCTTCTGGCTATAGACAAAACAGAAATGATAGTCATGCGCCCCAAAAACTTCTGTAGCACCATAAAATTTTGGCACTTACCCTAGGCTGTCACTTAGTGACTCCAAAGGATTGATTCCACGGGGCAGTTGTCAGCCCCAGTATTTTCCTATTAACGACAGGGGCGACAGCTAAAATAATCTAATTTCATTTTAGAATCAGACATGATCTCAGTACTGTCAAGGATTAAAAACCTATGTTCATAGTAAGTCTTTATAGATAAACTAGGTTCTGAGATGGAGGTTGGCTTTTGGCTATAGAAAATTTCTGGTGCCGAGAAATGGTGGCAGCTCATTTTTAGTGGGATTGTCCTGGTGCTTGTAGCAGGTTCCTGCTCTAAATGTCTCAGATAGCCTTCATGACCATTGATTTATATTGTGCTCATGTGCTTTTGTACATACTGTGCCTAAATTGGTAGGCCCTCTTATGACAACCTAGGACTCATGGATATTTCATTCAGAGTCCCCCATGAGTTTCCATGTCACTGTTGGCTTTTTTGGCTACTGTTTTCCAGGAGTCTCTCGGCTGCCTTCTCCTGGGGTCAGGGAATAATTTTCCAGTTTTTCCCTGTTATCTCTGGGTTTTCTGGTTTTTCGATTCCCTCTGGCAAACTGTGTGAAAGTTCAATTGTAAAAAATGCGCTAAAAAATATGAAATTTTATCTACTACTGACTGATTAATAAATCAATTAGCCTGTTAAAACAGTATGTAAATGTCTTTGTTTGAGATCATATCACTTTTGATTCCAGAATGATCTTTTTTTTTTTTTAATTATTTTTTAAGTGCTCATACAAGACAAATGTGCACTGCCTTGCACATACCATTAGTGAGTACTGAATACATTGTTGCTGTAATTCTTTAACAAACGAATTGGCTGCTCTTTTTTTCTTTTGGGCCGCGCTGAGGTTTTTTGGTACAGGTGTAGAAAAATTGCCTTTAACCGAAAAAGCGGTCAAATTGTGAAAAGAAGAAATGCGTTTGAAAATAGAAAGCCTCTCCCAGGTTGCCTTTAAAAGGAGTTACGTTTTACACGTAACTGTTACATTTTCTGTGGATATGACCACTTTAAAATGAGGATTTATTAACTAAGCCTATTCAGTTATATCGGGGGAAAAGTGGCAAATACAACATATACTTGAAAACAACAAATGAAGATGAAAAACGTTGGCCAAAAAAGATGCTTTGAAATGAGATTTTCTGTAATATTAGCCCATGTTGAAAGCTTTTATGCCAAATTCATAATCACTTTTTAAACAATAAGTCGCTGCTCCCTACGTCATAATGCATACAGTGGCGCGTTCTGTTGTGACGTTACTGGGGACGTTGGGACTGAATTGCAGTTGCTGCTGGTCTATATATTTACAGCGATTTGCGGTTTTCTTCACTCGAGATCAGAGAAACATATTGCATCAAACAGAGCTCACGATCAATTGACTGATATTGTTAGTTTGGTGTTCATAAAGACGGATACCTTGAGAACATGGCAGCTATGCGCTGCAGTTTAACAGGGTTATCATATCCATTGCGGAATTTCCCGATGATCTGGGATAAGTTTTTTGTTGCAAATCTATTAGGAAACGGAGAGCGCAATGGTAAGTAGTATAGGAAAGTGGAATTTTGAAAAGACATTTGAGAGGCTGATCTAACCCCTATCGCTGGTATGAGGAAACACAGCCAGTTCTGACTTGAATTGTTAGTTACGTTTTTAGGATATCATACAAAGCAAATGCATTCATACGTGGATAGAAGTTCAGACCTCTGAAGTGTGGTTATAACGATATCTAATCAGTTTGATTCATGGGTGCTGATCGAGTTATAGAACCATATTTAAAAAATCATAATGTTTTATTTTTTCTAGCCAACGAAAAGGAATTGGAAAAGAAAATATCCAGACAAATAAAAGATAAGCATGCTACTGAAGTTAGGATTCTGCAGCTGAAAGAAAAAGTAAGTCTGGGAAGCCCTTTCCCATATACAATGGGTCATAGAAACACCTGTAATCATGCTGGTTCCTGTACTTGTTCATTTTAGATGAAAGAGAGTGGTGAACACTCAGACAGTGTAGAAGAATTGCTGGCTTTGATCAAAAATGAAAATGAGGAACTGAAGGTGAGAATCTGAAATCAGTTGGCCCAACTGTTTATATTGTCAGTGACAATTAACAACATAAGAGATACAGCTTAGATTCAGAATATCAGAATTTGAAAAATAACTATAATTGACTTTCGCATGCATCTGTGGCTCATAGAGTCCACCATTCTCAATACAACCATTTACATTTATCATATCATATTTCTAAAAGAAATGGTTCAGAGAAATGGAAAAAAGGATGAAGGAAATGGCAGAAAGCAATGAAATGGTGTCCAGCATGGAAACAAACAGGAGAGGCAATGACCTAAAGATGAAAAATCTGAGTCAGAAGCTGGAAGCGTGCCGGATGAAGAAGGCAGCACAGAGGTAATTATCAGTCAAATTTTGGCTGCGTGCACATATAACACTGAAAAGAGGTGACAGGCAGACAAATAAAGTTTAGATTCTAGGTGCTATAGGGGTGATTATAGCTGCAATAATACCAATATAGTCAATAGATGCCAAAATGATGATGAAAGTTGAAAGGAAGTTGAAAGCTTAATTGATGGTAGTCTTTAGACTAAACTCCGGACAAGCCACCAATGTCTTTGACCTTTATGTAAATTCTTAAATTGTTCAAACTGTTGGTGGAGGACAAAGATGTATATTAGTGTCATGGGGTGTGACAGCGCTACAAAACAACAGGAGTAAGGATCCTAAAGTAACGACTTGTGCAGCAGGAAGTTGAAAAGCCCCTGATCTCTGTGTTGCAGGAAATCACACCTGATCCAGCAGGATGCTGTGATTCACCAGGTATGTTGATGAGAGAAACTATTTTCATTTGATGAGCAAAAAATGAAAAGTCCAATTTCATTATTTCAGTATCAGTTTTCGTAAAAAAGACAGCCTAAGAACGCTGTTCAAAATAGCAAATGTACTTCATTGACATCTTTAATTTCTCTTTCTTAAAGTGTGAGTGAAAATGAATATTCACCTAATCTGATCCCATTGTTTCCCTCCACATTTGGAAGGAAATGAGTCATACACACATTACACATTACACATAGTCATACAGATAGCTTTGTTTATTTAAATGGTTATGAATCACTTACAACACTGAAATTACTTTTACTTAAGTCCATTATAAATATGTGTAATAAATAACAACTTTTGCAAAAGTTGTAAACTTACTTTTCTTCTGCAGAAGGCTAGAGAGCTGCCAAAGATTCAGCTGTCCTTCCAGCAGCACCTACAGAAGCTACAACTTTGTTTCGTCCAGGTACTCCAATATTGATCAGAGATAAATTTATTCTCAGAGAAGATTCTTCATAAGTACAGTTTCCTTGGAAACTTTATACAGTGATCACATCTGCAATGTTTGATACACATTAAGCAGGAATTGTACTTCCCAAAGGCATTTCTAATTTAGAGTGATGAACATTTGAATGAATTAATCAGAATCATTCAAATTAATTAATCAGAATCAATCAGTCAATCAATTATTGATGAATTAGAATGGCAACTTAACTGATTTCTTTTGATTCCTCCTAGTTTTTTTCTTGGTTATACTTTTTAGCGATTATGTTAGATCATACTGATTTATTGGTTTCCGAAAATTTACCGACTGTAATTTCTTTGAATGCTGCTTTAAATAGACATAGAGTTAATGTCAATAGATCAGAGCTTCTAAATGCCTGCATCCTTTCTGAAACAGGAGGACCATTTTTATGGAAGGCAGTGGAAGGCAGCAGAGAGGAAACAGCACTTGCTGCCTCTTCCATATGCCCTTCCCCACCCTGTCCCTTACACCCTGCCCCTCCCTCACCCTAACGATCTGTTCCTCCCTCAAACCTTTTCTTTTGTTTTCCCTCTAGTACTGTCCCTGCCATTCCCCCCTAAAACCTCTCCTGCCCTACCCTGCCCACCCCTTCCTTCCCTCTACCCTACACCCCCTCCCTCCCCTTCCTCCAAGCTCTCTCCATCCCTGTCCTCTACCACATCCACTCCACTACATCCGAAACCATCCTCCTCCCTGCCCCTCTATCCTGCACTCTCCCCCTCCCGTTCTTCTGGAGCTAAGGATCAGGGAAAAAGGCCAAAAATCAATAAGAAGAAAGCAAAGACAAAGTCCTTTGACTGCATCCCCTGCCCTGCTCCAGCTCCTTCTCCCCCTCCCTCTCTCACCCCCCCTCCCTCTCTCACGCCCCCTCCCTCCCTCACTCCCCCTCCCTCTCTCAGCCCTCCTCCCTCTCTCACGCCCCCTCCCTCTCTCACTCCCCCTCCCTCTCTCACCCCCCTTCCCACTCTCTCCCAGATCCCTCCCCCTCCATCCATCCCATCCCTCGTCCCTCCACCCCCTGCTACTCCTGAACCCTCCCCCAGCGAGGCATGTAAACCCATGCCTGACGAAAAGGGGAAACAATCAAAGAAAAGGAGGAAGCAAAGGAAGCAGGGGAAGAAAGGGAAGGCAGCGCAGAGTACATCTACTGACAGCTGTCATTCGTCTCTGCCTGCCACTCCCTCACTGAAACCTTCCCCCTCTCCACCTCCAAAACCTTCCCCAATCCAGCCCCCTAAAGCCTCCTCCTCCCTGCCCCCAGAATCCTCTCCCTCTCTTCCCCTGAAGCCCTCTCCCACCCCACCAATCCAGCCCCCTAAAGCCTCCTCCTCCCTGCCCCCAAAATCCTCTCCCTCTCTTCCCCCGAAGCCCTCTCCCACCCCACCAATCCAGCCCCCTAAAGCCTCCTCCTCCCTGCCCCCAGAATCCTCTCCCTCTCTTCCCCTGAAGCCCTCTCCCACCCCACCAATCCAGCCCCTTAAAGCCTCCTCCTCCCTGCCCCCAAAATCCTCTCCCTCTCTTCCCCTGAAGCCCTCTCCCACCCCACCAATCCAGCCCCCTAAAGCCTCCTCCTCCCTGCCCCCAAAATCCTCTCCCTCTCTTCCCCCGAAGCCCTCTCCCACCCCACCATCTAAACATTCTTCCTCTCTCCCCCCCAAGCCCTCTGCCACAGCTCCCCCTAAACCTTCTTCCCTCCCCCAGAAGCCCTGCCCAACCCCGCCTCCTAAATCAGGGCCATCCCTCCTCCTTAAGCCCTCCCCCACCGTGCCATCTAAAACTACTTCTCTCCCCCCTAAATCCTCCCCTACTCCATCACCTAAACCCTTCTGCCTCCCCCCTAAGCACGCCCCCACCCCAGCTCCTAAACCTTCTCCCTGTGTCCCACCTAAGCCCACCCCCACACCGCCCCATAAACCTTCCCTCCCCCCTAAACCTTCCCCCGCAGCACCACCAAAGGCGGCTCCCCTCCCTCCAACAACAAAAAGTTATTCGGCTCTTTTCAAGTGTCCGCCATCTCCTAGTCCCATCCCAAAGTGCATGCCTCAGGAACGGTAATTGGTCATTTTCGTTACAGCACATATCATTTCCAATATCCATTTATCTAAGTTCTGCTGTTTTAGATACTAATCCTTAGTGACTCTGACAGAAAATTTCATCAACTTGATCAGTAATAAGAATTCAGGAACACACAGAGGAGCACACGTGTGTGATGATGCCAGTGTAGTTTAAACAGTGCTCTTGTGGCAATCACTCAAGAGATGTTGCCCTCTTGCAGGTCAGCACCAAGACAGGCAACCATCTGGGACTACATAAACGATGGCAGAAGCTCCACCACCACTCAAAGCACCACCTCGTGCTGGAGCTCTGGCAGTGTCCGCCGGCAATCGCACAGCTCCTGTGATACGCTGGAAAGGCCTGCAAAAGACCACACCCTGCTAGGGTAAGAATGTGAAGATCTCTTACAAGGATTTAGAGATTGTGTGGTAAACAGAAACATTACCAGTAATGAATTTTCCACTGTAATTTAAAACTTGAAGTGTCCTGCAGTCTTAGTTCTACTACTGCACAACATCAGTACCTTCCAAACTCTTTTGTGTTTTCAATTTAGACACCATTTGGTGAAATCCTTTAAATTCTGATTTAGATGAAATCAACAATTAAACCATGTTAGTGGAGGTTAAAGAGGTATAAGAATATTCTGCCCCAATATGGAAGTCTGAAGTACCCAAAAACTGTAAAATAAAGATGTGTCCATGTCTTCTTTTCTGCAATAGGTTGCCAAACATCGGCAACTCCTGCTATTTGAACGCCACACTGCAGTGCCTTTTTGGGCTGCAGCAGTTTGTTGGCGAGCTCAGGAGGCGGGATGACTGTAGGCCAGACCTGAGAGGACATCTGTCCAAGTATGGCAATATCAGTGCTGTCCAACAAGTATCAGTGCAGAATATTCATACCACTAGCTATTTTTTCACATTAACTTGCAAACTAACATCTCAGGCTTTGGCTTCAAAACTGTTAACTATGGAAAATAATAGTATTTTTCTACTCTGCATCTGTCTGTAACATTTCTCTTACCAAAATGTATGTAGCGAATTACATCCCAGTAATGTACTGGAAACCTAAGCACACCATCACAGCCTTGTCTGGGCCAGTTCTCTAAAATACTGTTTAGGTGCAGTATTTGTGAGTGAAGAGCTGATCTCTGCTGCCTCTCTGTCTCCCCCTGCAGGTGCTTTTCAGATCTACACTTAGCCAGGTCTGGCCACATGGATGAAAAGGTGAAGCTAGTGAGGGCATTGAAAAAGACTGTCTCTGATAACTACAGGGACTTCTGCGGGGATGAGCAGCAGGTGGGAGATGTCTCATTCTGGCACACGCACTGACGCACGCCCTTTGAATCATGCTCCATGCCTCATGGTATCTCTTTTCATCAACCTGCAGGATGCACATGAATTTCTGAGTGTCCTGCTGTCTCAACTCAAGGAGGAGTCAGAGTCCCTGAAGAGGAGACTTGCCCTCGGTTCGTACTCCTGCCCGGTAGAATCAAATTTTGATTTCCGGGTGCAGGTAGTACGAACCTGCTGCAGGTAAGCGGTCTTCACTTCGGTATTACCTGTTAGCTGTGGGCCGTTTCAGTTGAAACTACCCGTGTACATTTACCACAAGCAGTGTTTATGAAAAAAGAGTAGTAAAAAAGAAGGTAAGAAATTACTGTGTGAAGTAAAACAGTGTTTGTTCTGTGTGTGTTAACGTATGTTTCTCTGTGGTTTTCTCTCTCTGGAAGGTGTGGAGCACAGGTCTGTGGGACAGAATTTTACAGCAATCTGTCCCTAGACCTGGTTCCTCAAGGCAACCTACAGGACAGCCTTAAACAGTATTTTAAGGTCAGTGCCACCCCTCATCCAGGAACAGACACAAACACACACAGACACACACACACACACACACACACCGCACACACACACAAACTCAGAGCACTTGTGGTAATTGTACTCATCAGTTCAGTGTATCTTGGCCACTGCCTCTGAGCAAAGCGCTGATGCCGTGCTGTGATTTCTGTCTAAAGGTGACCAAGGTTGACTGTAGGTGCCCGAAGTGCCCTGGACAGCAGGCCACCGTTCAGACCAGGCTGCTGTCCCTGCCTCGGTAAGCACCGCCTCATCCCCTCACTTTCAGCATGTCTAACAGATCCAGCCTCACACCCACAGGAGAGCATAAGAGCATCAGTTATGGTTGGAAGTGGACTGAAATGAGCCCTGTTTGGTATTAGTGTTAAATCCCCATTTCTGTTTCTGCACAGGGTACTTGTCCTGCAGCTTAAGAGGTTCACCATGACCTCCAGCTGGACCCTCCAGAAGCTGGAGAGTAAAGTGGCCATCCCGCCGGAGCTCTCCCTGCACCCGCACTGTGCTCCGAAAGTAGAGACACCTCAGGAGCCAGTCGGGACAGGAAGGTGAGCCTGTGCTCACAAACTGAGGCACACACACCCAGTGTAATGGACTGTATCTGTTCCCACATTCACAAAGGTTCACATCTTTATAGTACCACTCACTGGCTCATAGAGGAAAACTCCATCTCTTCCCCACCATACCAGTGACTTTTTGACTCTTTCTCCACAGCCAAAGCAGTGGCGTAGAAACAATGAGTGAAGAGGAGCAGGTTGAGCTGGCCATCAAGCTCAGCATGGAGGCCTCCTCCCCTTCTTCAGGTAATGACACTGTATTCAGTTCTAACACCTGTAAAGTGAGAAACAAATTATGTACAAGACAGCAACCAGTGAGACAAAACAGCAGAGCCAATAAAGAGAAGTAAGCAGGTGATATTTAGCCATGACTGCAAAGTGACAAGTAAGCAGTGAGAAAGTGTAAAGTGAGTCCTACAGTCATAGTGAGGAGAGTCTGATCATATTTGTGGTCTCCCCTGAAGCAGAGACTCAGAGCCAGGTGGGACAGGGAGAGAGAAAAGGAGCCAATCAGGTGAGGAGATGGAAAGCGAGAGGGAGAGTGATAAAGACAGAGGGGAGAGAGAGAAAGAGAAAGAGAGAGAGAGAGAGAGGAAAGGACTTTTTGCTCCAGGTTCTGCAGGATGATATTGGGTGGGACTGTACCCTTTCTGATTATACTTGTTTTTAATCTGCTCCCCAGGGTCATTGCTACAAACTAAGGAGCATCCTGTCCCACCTTGGACGGAGCACAACCTGTGGTAAGACATGTACAGACACGTAGAGAGACCCACACAAACACACAAGTGCACTAATATGCAGATTCTCAGTATAAAGAGTAAAAAAATAAATGAATAAGGAAACAATAAATCACAGGGACTCACAAGTGTGTAACCGTGCAGGTCACTACGTCTGTGATGGCCACAATGGTGACAGCTGGCTCACCTTTGATGACCATGTGGTCCAACGGAGCTCGCAGGACTCCGTTTTACAGCTGAGGGAGAGGAGTGCCTACCTCCTCTTCTATGTATACAGGTAGGAACTGACCCATTGGCAATGCTGGCCTCTGTATAATTCTGTCCTGGTAGAGCTTCACAGGGAGCATGACTATGGCGGTGTCTTTTGCAGTGACACTGCAGCACAACAGAGGTGGTGAACTGAGCCAGAGAGACCAACGAATGATCCTTCCGGAGAGGTCCCCGCATCCCCATCCCAACCCCCCCCCACACACACACACCCTGGCTTTCCAGACTGGTGGATGGCTGGATTTGAATAAACTTTGTTCATTGATCTTTTATAACAAATTCATTTGGACCAGTTGTAATGTTTCAAAGTGGAGGTACGTATTCAGTCTACAACAGGCAAACAGGGTTTTTTTTATGGTGACAGTAGCCCAGCTCAGAATTAGTAAAATAACCAAAAGAATTAAAATAAATAACTACTGTACCGTCAGTGAATCATTAGTGAATTATTAGACTGTGTCTTTTATGCAATGAGACTGTGTTTTTTAAGTCGTGGACACTGGCATTTGGGTACATGCAGTAATATGTGGAAACACACTGGACAAATTTTAGCTATTGTTATCAATGAAGCAGTAATTCTGGTAATGCAGACGTTAAAAAAGATGGCCCTCTATTGTTCAAAATAATGCGCAGGACTTTATACCAGCATTAGTGACTTCATAAAAGTTATGGTCAGCTTATATGAAATTAGATCATTTTCAGATAAATTCTTAGATAATTACTGTGTGTCCTTCACTGTGTTGACTTGCACCGCAGAAATGCTGAGTGACCACTTGAAAATTACTCATTGGCTGGTTCAGATAACTGCCATCCAAGTGCATTTAAGCATGATCATGTTAATAAGTTCTGCATACAGCCAGAAACTGGGTACTGTAGCTCCAGACACTGTTCGCTGCCCAGTTCTATATATAAAACTGACATCAAACCTGCTTCTGGCTATAGACAAAACAGAAATGATAGTCATGCGCCACAAAAACTTCTATAGCACGATAAAATTTTGGCACTTATCCTAGGCTGTCACTTAGTGACTCCAAAGGATTGATTCCACGGGGCAGTTGTCAGCCCCAGTATTTTCCTATTAACGACAGGGGCGACAGCTAAAATAATCTAATTTCATCTGAGATACTCAATACTGGTAAGGATTAAAAACCTATGTTCATAGTATGTCTTTATAGATAAACTAGGTTCTGAGATGGAGGTTGGCTTTTGGCTATAGAAAATTTCTGGTGCCGAGAAATAGTGGCAGCTCATTTTTAGTGGGATTGTCCTGGTGCTTGTAGCAGGTTCCTGCTCTAAATGTCTCAGATAGCCTTCATGACCATTGATTTATATTGTGCTCATGTGCTTTTGTACATACTGTGCCTAAATTGGTAGGCCCTCTTATGACAACCTCTAACTTTTGTCTCTCTTCTCTCTCTCTGTCTGTCTCTCTCTTTGTCTCCCATGCCATCTGAGTAACAAGTGCTCCTGCAGCCCCGCCCCCTGCCAATCAGCATGTATCCTGCCTGAATGGACAGACGCCTGGACTGCATTAGCCAGCTCATGATGTCCCTCCCCTGGATGCTGCTGGATGCCTGAGTCCAGCACAGCCATCCCTCCAGCCACCAAACAGTGTTTGGACTTAAACAATGAACTCATGGATGTTTCATTCACATGGATGAGTCCCCCATGAGTTTCCATCTCACTGTTGGCGTTTTTCACCGCTGTTTTCCAGGAGTCTCTCGGCCGCCTTTTCCTGGGGTCAGGGAATAATTTTCCAGTTTTTCCCTATTATCTCTGGGTTTTCTGGTTTTTTGATTCCCTCTGGCAAACTGACTGTGTGAAAGTTCAATTGTAAAAAATGTGCTATAAAATCTGAAATTTCATCTATCATTGACTGATTAATAAATCAATTTGACTATTAAAACAGTATGTAAATGTATTTGTTTGAGATCATACCACTTTTTTATTATTTTTAAAGTGCTAATACAAGACACAAGTGCACTGACTTGCACATACCATTAGTGAGTACTGAATACACGTGAGAAAGACAGACAACAAACTTTGGGAACTGACTTAAGAGAACCGAGACATTAATTGGAAGCTGTGGTATAAGAAATTGATCAGAATTCAGTACATGCATTGCATGCATACAGATCTGAGGATCAGTGAAGACTGGTTCCAGTGTTGATACTCTCCCTTTCTCATTGCGATTAGCTCTAAGTTGGTATGCACTTGTGATTGTTAGTCTCGCTGTGTAGAACTGAGGAAATAACATAGTGGGACTTTTCCATTCCATTTTCCATTTCCATATTTTATTTTCAGGACTTCCAAACAAAATTAGTTTTAAATTTTGTTTTATTTTGAGACATTCTTTAAAAATGAGGCTAAATTAGGAATTTATGTTGATGGATTTAAATAAAATAATAATTATGGTAATTTAAATGCAATAGAAAGAGGAAAACTGGAAACTAAATGTCATGGAGCACCAGTCCTGAAGTATACAGAGTTAGTCTGCAGCCACAAGATGGTGAGAGAGTATAATCTTAGAATATTCTGTACAGCCCTGAGCTGCTTGCAGTATCAAATTTTATCAGTATATTTTGGCAGCTGTTTGGTAAGAAATGAATGTTTTTCTATTACATAATAGCAAATACAACTATTACTACTAATTTTGCAAGAAACTGTGACACTTAAAATGTGTCCATAACCATTCATTAGTTGAGGTATGATAAAATGAGGCAGATCAAAGGGATTTGAGACAGATTCTGCATAGCCTCCCTTGTGCTTAGTTCAAGAATATCAATTACGCATAGATTTCAACCCTAACAGAATCAGAATCAGAATCAGAATCAGAATAGACTTTATTGTCATTGCACGGTGGGGGTACAACAAAATTGTGGGTGGTCTGCAACAACAGCGCACTGTGGAACATTTATATAAACACAATACAAATAAGGCACACGACATAGAAAAAAATATACAAAATATACAATAAAATACAATAAATACAAAAAAATACAAATTTAAAAAGAAGACACATCGTAAATAAAAAGCAATATAAAGAAAAACTTGTGCAATAATATGGCCTTTCAAAAACTACTTAAAGTGCACAGTGGAATTGCACAGTTGTATTGATGTAGAGGGCTGGGGGGGGGTGTCAGTGTTTGTTACCAGTCCGTATGGCCCGGGGAAGAAGCTATTGGTTCGTCTGGTGGTGTGGGACTTGATTGACCTGAAGTGCCATCCGGACAGCAGAATGGACAGCAGAATTTAATTAACGGCAGCAACAAAGACTCAAGTGCAACTCCTCAAGTGGTAAAAGAGCTATGCTTGGGGAGGATATCCATTCCCACTGTCCCTTCTCTTCACCTGCTGTCCCTGCTGTGAAAGTGGCAGCCTTGTCTTCCTGTGTCACCAGGTCAATGAAGGGCATGTAGGTCTGTCCTCTGGAAAACCACTTTAACTGTAGAGACAGAGTTGCCAGCTAGAGACTGCAGATGTAGAGACTGCATCCCAGAAATGTTGCCACAATGTTTCTGAATTTACTTTTCGTACTGAGAAAAACAAAGAAAGAACACAGCTGTAATAACTCTTAAGACCAGAGTGCCGAATGATCATCATGTCATAATCATGCAGAAAAGAAGCTGACTTTCCCTGTGAGTTACATTAAGTACCATTTGTGGCAAAATCCTTCTAAAAAATGCAGTTTCTGTAGAGAAGCTTGGTGACTATTTTCTATGAAGAGCTGGCAACATGGCGTACGGCTATCATTTGACATACATACATTATTAAATGGGAACCCGAAAGTCCCCCATGGAGAATGTTCAGCTGGATGTATCACATGCACACTGGTCAAACGGCCTCAGATGACTCCCTTGGAAATGCTTTGCCCAGGATTTTATTTCCCGCAGAACCACACCTGGTGCCAGCAGGGCTGTACATACAGTAACTGTCATTGCTGCCTGCTTGTCCACGTTGGTGTCATGTTCCCCACACGTTGACTCGGGCCTCTTGGCTCACAAGTCCAACAGTTCTAATGTTAACCTATAGGACATAAACACATAATGGAATCATACATTTGACTGTATCTTAAATAGTGGAGATCCATTTCATAAATGGTCCTTGTTGTGCCCAAAAACAATTAAAATGTGCAGTTGAATCTGAAAATTTTCATAATTCACTTAGATGAGATGCATGTCATTCACTGTCCAAATAATTTCAAAGACACTGTTTCTGTTTTCTGTATATGCATACAAAAATCTCAGATCAAAAATAAATAGCAATCGCATGTCATGGTTAAGTTTCATTCTGTGGCCTTTTAAATGCTATTCAGTTCAATAATATCTTACCTGTATGACTTTGTACACAAGTGTATAGTGTATGAATGTAGCTTGGTTATATTAGTTATGCTTGGCTGTAATAATGTGTCTGTGTCTAAATTTCAAGAGTTGTAGAGTAAGTGTTGTTTTCAGAACAAAGTAATTATGTAAGCACAATTTGGCAAAGCATACATAAAATACATCAGTAATGACAAAGACATATCTGCTAGTATTTTACAGGTTGTGCTGTACCGGTATTAATATGAGACTCAAACAAAGTCAGAGTTGTGTTACAAATGGTCACATAAATACACAAAGGTAAGAAGGCTAAACACATCTGAGGGCACAGTTTAATGGTTAGTATGTAATTGCTGACACCTTCTGAAAAAGTACGGTATGATGAAACATACAATCCAAAATGTAAGGAATACATTTCAGATAAGAGCAAAACATGCTAAACATATGAGAAAATAAACTGTAGCCACTCAGATATGCAGATGTATGCATGTGTTGCTAAAAATATTGTATATATTGTATAGGTGGCAGTGTAATTTTGTAATACATAAGATATATTTTCGTAGATTTTCGTAGGTAAGTTCATTCCTTACCTTTCAAATGGCATACTTTGCTATACATCGACATTCTTATGGCCTTTCCATGTAATAGGGACTGTAGAGATGGAGTAGAAAACAACCGTGTTCAGGTAGGTACAATAAAAACACAAGGGCCTATTCACTCTAAGGAATGGCATGGATGCATTTCAAATGTCTGGATCATTAGCTTATTTACAGAACTTTGGCCCTTATAGCAAGCCTACCAAACTGAAGAACATGACCTACAGGTGACAAATATCCAGAAATATCCAGCTGTATAAATGGATAAACTTGTAAGGCACTCTATCTAGATGAGAGTGGCTGCTAAATGATAACAATTTAAGGTAATGTAATGTTCAGCAGGTACTTTGGGATGGGAGGCTGATGGCTGAGGGTGTCTCTAATACTGTGACACTAATGGAGTGAGTGCCCATCTTTTAATTAATAAAGGTGTTTGACCACTTAAGAATGCTCTGGCTGTAATTACACTACAATGTATGAGACAGTGCAGGAACGGAGAGTAGTTAAACCAAAGACACTGCATCAGTAGGAACCAGAAGATCAGCAGATGGTGGATTCTCCATTATTACATAGAAAGTTTGGTCCCTTTGTTGTGGAACCTAAACTCAATCAGCTGAACTCCTTAGTTTGACAGTTTATGAAGGAATAATATAATGCAAAATCTCCATTAATAAACAATGAGTATCCAGTGAATTTCAGTCAGTAGCCCAATAGTAGAGTCAAGTAGCATTCTTGAGTCATAGAGGAGGGCAGCATTTCTCTTGTATTTTTCTGTCTGGGTATAGAATAGAAGGTCACTGTGGTGAGCTCTCAGTTCAGATTTGTAAACCCTGCAGTACACCCTTAATTCCCTGGAACAAGCTTAATCCATGGTGCCCTTTTCTCTCTCCAAATCTTTACAACAGCATTTCCTGCTATATTTTCCCCCATTTGTCTGGCATCCTGCACAAACTACGTATAACTGGCTAGGACGTTAGCTAGATAGTTCCTCTCTGCTTCTGCTTTCACTCTCTTTTCTCAAGTCTTCATGGCAGCTTGCTTGCTTATCAAATCCTCTCTTTCTTGAACTTTCTTTCCTCTGGACACTGTAACACTGGTTAAATATTACTCTCTCTCTCCCTCTTCGCATTATCTTTCCTCTCAGTGACAGCCACCTGATACAAATGTAGGCTGTGCATTTCACACTCTTTTAGATTTTGAAACGGAGAAGGAAGCAAACGCTTCATCCCCTCAACCCCCATGCAGTTCAGGCCCTTCTCTCTACCCCACCCTCTGGTTGACAAATATTTTCTTTCGGCAAATGTACTCTTAAAATTGTATAACATACACGAATATGCATTTCACTTACTGTGGCCACAGTGTCTTTTTAAACATGCTTGACACCCCCACCATCCCAAGAAAATGCAACCCATAATCTGAAAAGCGCAATTTTATTTCAAGGTACCCCAATTTGTCCTGCCAACACTGACCTGAACTAACTTTGAAGATGTGATAATATGAGACGGTAACAAAAGAAAAATTTGGGGGGGCGGTTTGGTCTAAATTATACTGGGGGCTAATTAGTGAGGTGATGCGAGAGATTAAAATGAGTAATTTACTTCTAAAAATCAGGTTTCTAGTATAGGTGTAGATATTAGCCTTCACCAAAACATTGGTCAGATGCATTCAAAATCATTTACCCATAGGGACTCTAACAAGAGCTTAATTTGTTGCATTTATCTGTGGATATTACAACTTTGTAATAATGTTATCATAAATGACCAAATTATGGAAGAATGCCTTTAACTGTTAACAGTCTTATGTCTTAAATTGAAAATTGTACAAATAGGGTGAAGTCAGGTAAATTGGGCCATCAGGTAAAATGGGCCAGATAAGGTTGGAGGGTCCTAGTGCTCCAAGATGTAACAACCAATCACAGCTAATAATTATCAAACTGTTGTCACAACGACACTTGACATGTAGCAACTTATTTGATTGGTCTAAGGTTGCTACAGTGGGCGGGGCAGTACCTGGTAGGGACTGGTGAAAAAACCACACGGTGCGTGTCTTGACATGCTAACTGTAGCATTTCAATAATAAGGTTGATATATTAATAACAAACAAGTGTACATCAAGAAATAATGCTTCATGATCAGTAACTTGATAGCCTCTATCAGAAAAATATGGTGATTTGCTAAACAACATATTTTTTAAATGGAAAATCATTTTTAGTTGCTGGCCCATTTTAGCTGAACGTGATAGAAAAAAAGAGCCATTAATTTCAGCTAGAATGGGCCACCTTCTGAACTGACTTTCAGCTGATATTTTGATGGTTCTTCTCATTAAAACTATGCAAATATTATTTGAAGACTAAGGATTCAGGGCTTGATATGTCATATTTATATTGTATAAACAATATGTGTGTGTACACAGACATGCACTTATACACAAATTCAATCACATTCAATATACACAAATTCACAAAATCACATTCACGCTTGCACTCATACACAATTTCACCCACTCACACATACACACACAAATGCATGCACTCATACAAAAATGTACTCACTCACACACGCACACACACATGCGTGCACTCATACACAAATTCACTCACTCACACATACATACATACAAACACACACATACACATAGGGTACACTCATCCATGAACACAAACACTTACAAGAAGGAGGTGAGAATGTGTTTAGATCTGTAAGTGACAGATGTGCAGGTAATTTTAAACTAGCCTATTTATTGGCAAGAACAAATGAGCAGAGAGGAGAGAGGATGGGAAGAAAGGAGCAGAAAAGAAAGGAAAAGGACATCAGTCAAGGAAGGAAATATAATCAGTGGATAGAGGAGAGGATGGGAGGAGCACTAGAGGAGTATAGGAAGACAGTTGAGAGAGGTCTAAAACCGAATACACACTTTTTGGCGGGATCGTGGAACATTCCATGATCATCAAGAGCTTGCTGCCCAGTTAAAGCTTTTGGCTAAGAAATGGTTCTAGTCTATACGATGTTTTAGGGTGTTGCCTATTATGAGCCCATTTAAAGTAATATTTGTATGTTATATATAGAGTGTTTTTAAAAGTATAGCATGTGTTTTTTCTGGTGGCTAATATAACATTAGAGTTTCAAGTTACATTCTTGATTGATTCTTTTGTAATCACTACAGTATTTCATTTACCTAAATAATCTGTAGGGAGATGTTGAAGGCATTACACCCCAGGTATAAGCCCCCATCAAGTGACTACCTTACCAACTGCTTGATCCCTGCCTGGTACCAAGTTGAAAAAGACAACTTGCTGTCTGTGGTCAAGGAGGTTGCAAAGGCACCCATCACAGCAGATGGAAGGACAAGCCTGGCCCAGGACCATTACCTAACAGTCACACTGCATTACGCCAGGCAGGGCACGATCGTAGGGAAAGTACTTAAAACTAAGGCAGTATATGAAGCACAGACAGGTGAAGCTGTGGCTGAGGAAGTTGAAGGTATACTGCAGGAATTCGGTGTTAGAGAGAAGGTTGTGGCAGCAACAGTGGAAAATGCAGCGAATATGGATGTGGCTATGAAGAAGCTGCAGGCTGTCAAGATCAGCTGCTTCGCGCACACATTAAACCTTGCAGCGCAGAAGATTCACAAATGCAGCACCGATTGCAATTGGGCTGCGAGAGTACGCAGCGTAGTTGTGTGGATGAAGAGGTCCCACATGGCAAAAGTCATTCTCAAGGAGAAGCAGCAACTCATTACATGACATCAAATACAGGATATTTAATGTCATGTAATATTTAATATGTTTAATAAACATAAGCCATACGTGTGTGGTCCTGCAGGTATACAAGTAATCTTGAATGTCTTTAGACACCACCCCATTTCATTTTTTTTTCCTGTACTGTATTTTAACTGTTCTATTTGAGTGTAGAACGCACGAGACCACCTGTGTGTATTTAAACTGTGGGAACGCGCTGTGTTCTTCAGTTGGCAGTTGACATGAACTGAAGTAAAAAATCAGCCGACCCACAAATATTTGCTCATTCATTCTTTCAGAATCCACCTATTAAAAATATGTCACCTGTGGAGTCATCTCACACTCCATATGCGTAACATATACATGAATTGCTATTTTCATTAGATTCTACAGTAAATTTAAATTAATATATTGTGATGTAAGAAACAAATTATGGGCATTGGGCAGCATAATTTAAAACAAAGTGATGAATAATGATCATATAATGTTCATTGTTACATGTGATGTGCTTACAAAGATGTGCATTTTAATTTGTTTTTCAGATCTCCCCCAGCACTCACTGATTGTTGATGTGAAGACACGGTGGAATTCTCCCTATCTGATGATAGAGAGGTTCTTTGAACAATTCCCCGCCATTCAAGCAGCAATAATGGACCCAAGGATGAAAAAACAAACTGAGAAGGAAAAGTAAGTGATGGATTCTGTGACTACTAAAATATGTCTAATTTTAAAACTTGATGGATAATAGTCTGCAAGAGGAGGACTTCATGTGTTACTTTGCTTATGGAATACAATTATTTGCTGTTGTAGACTGGTGGACAAATTGCAAATGGAGGACTTCAGAAAGGCAGAGGAGTTCATGCAGTTAATGTGTGTACTCTACAGGTTGACCCTCTGTGTTTCCAGTCCTACATGTGGCCAAATTCTTCCAATTTTAAAAAAGCTGGAGGGCCACTTTGCAGTCCAGGCTGAGGACTCGGCGTTCACAAGAAATATAAAGGAGAAGATTTGGACTGATCTCTCCACACGTTACCAGGTACCTTGAGAGACATTCATTCATTCTCCAGTTTTCATGAATGTGGCAGATACATAAATGTTGTGTCACATTTTTCCCAGACATGATTTTTCTTACTTTTTAAAATTAAGGATGAAAAGGTCCAGGTTGGTGGAAATGCACAGATATGGTCAATTTCAACAATGCATACGATGTTGTCTCACCTGCTGACTAAAAACCTTCCCACAGTTTGTTTCAATATGCAACAGAAGACAGCATTCTTCTCAATAAATACATTAAAACCACATATTCCTCATAGCAGCACCAGCACATACCAAGTGCGTAATAGTGCTAGATGTAATCATGCTCATAAAAATTTGTGCATCCTGTAATCACATGAAGGCCACTCCTGTCCTTCCTGTGCTTGCCAGATCTGTTGCTCATCAGGATCAACCTCAGCAGCCTGCCCTGTCTTCCAGCAGAGGGCTGGGAATGTCCTTTGCCTTCCTCTGCCACACCCACCTTCATGCAAGGTGTCCCTTGAAGAATTGATCTCCCTTGAAACCCTGACTAGCTAAATTTGTTGCCACCTCTCCAGGCATTTTCACATACAGAGTGAGGCTGGCTGCGACTCAGCTTGTGGATTCACGTTGGCTGCTTTGTACAACTACAGTGAAGTCAAATAAATAACACTGTCAAACAATGTCATTTGCATTTTCATAGTTCAAGCTACCAAGGTACATCCTGCTCTCTTCCAGTTTTGTTGAATTTTCCCAGCATGCAGCACCGCCTGTCTGTCACCTCTGCCCAAGATGTGTTGGCAAAGAATATTCAGAGTGAGTTTGTGCCCACCAAAAGGTGTACTGCTGTCCAGGCTACTGGTAACTCTGTGTCCTAATGGGTTGCTTGTTGAGCGGCGTGTCAATTGTCAGCGTGTCTTTCATTACTAAACTCACTGGATTGTGTGTTTCTGTGTGTCTCTCTCACATTCAGCTCTGGTCCCTCTGTACTAAGTAGATCTGATGAAATGGTGAAAATCACACCTTAGAAGTCTGTTACCACAAATGCTCAGCTTTTCATACCACTGAGATAGTGTAGAGGGTGGAGGGAACTCGCAGCACAAGGAGGACAGAGAGAGGGAGTGGCCTTTATGTGATTGTACGCTGCATAAATGTTTATGATTGCTAGTGTTACTAGCATGATTACATTTAGCACTATTATGCATTTGGAATGTGTGAGTGGTGGTATAAGGACCACGTGGCTTTTAATGTAGTTATCCATAAGAATGGTGTCTTTTGTTGCATGTTGACATAAAAGATGGTTAGGTTTTTAGTGATGAGGTGAGGCAATGTAATGTGCATTCCTGAATGATTAAAAGCGTTGATATGGATGTGTGCAATGCAAGTGCATCATGTGGAGGAGCTACAAGTTGCAGTTGTAGGATAAAGTAAGCGTTATTGTGATTGTAATGTTGAAAAACAGGGCTCGTCCGGGATTTGAACCCGGGACCTCTCGCACCCTAAGCGAGAATCATACCCCTAGACCAACGAGCCTGTTACAGAAGGAAAAGGAAACGTTTTCCCAGGAATGTGCCACGTAGTATAGGGAATGCGCATACTGATGTGTATTCCTGGATGTACGTCCTGCTCAAGATCCCAGCTTTTCACTGCCATCTAGTGGTGTTTTACCATTTGCCTTGTCAAGAATGTTTCTTACACTAAATAGATACAGGCTGCAGTATGTGTAGTATTTTCTTTCTCCTTTCTCAGCATTTGTTCATGGAGTCAATTTCATTTTCAGTGTGCTCCCTGCAGCCTTTTCATATTCTACTCTATTGGTACCAGTTCTTCCTGATCGAGCTGTTGAAACGGTGGGAAACTACTGTGAGTTAACCACAAAGGAAATTGTATTCTACTGCATATTGTGTTTTAAGAATAAAATTAGTTTACAAGAATATTGCAGTTTGGACAGCACTGGTAAATATTCCGCCTTCATTCAGTGATTAATTTATTAAACCAGTTCTTTCATGAGGAGCCGACAAAGTGGGCTCCTGAGGTCTTGTCCTAATGGCCGGCAGAGATCTGGCAGCACAAGGAGAATGGAAGGAGTGGCCTCTATGTGATTGTGTGCTACACAAATCTGTACGATTATTAGGGCTGTTTGTATGATTACGTGCAGCATTATTATGCATTTGATATGTGCAAGTGGTGGTGTGGACTATGTGGTTTTGAACGTATTCATTTCCAAGCATGCTGTTTGTTGTTGCATACTCAAAGGGTTAGGTTGTTACTCAACAGATGAGGCGACGTTATACGCATTGTTGTATTGCTGAAATTGTCCATATATCTGCGTGCAAAGCAACTGAATGATATGGGGGAGCAACAAGCTGCAGCTTCAGCAGAAAGAGTGTTATAGAGCTGATCTTGTGATTGTAATGTTGAAAAGCAGGGCTCGTCCGGGATTTGAACCCGGGACCTCTCGCACCCAAAGCGAGAATCATACCCCTAGACCAACGAGCCCCTTACAGAAAAGCTTTCCCAGGAATGTGGCCCCTGCTGTAGGGAATTGATATACTGATGTGTATTCCTGTGTCTTGTGTGTGTCCTGCTCAACATCCTAGCAACTGACCGCCATCTAGTGGCGTTTTTTACTTTTCACTCTCCACTGCATCAGGCTCGTTGGTCTAGGGGTATGATTCTCGCTTCGGGTGCGAGAGGTCCTGGGTTCAAATCCCGGACGAGCCCTCCCTTTCAACATTAAAAGACACTAAAACAACTTTGTGATGCGACTGCAACTTCTGGCACCTCCACATGATGCAGTTGCATGCGCAGATGTGGTCAATTTCAACAATGCATATGATGTTGTCTCACCTGCTGACTAAAAACCTTCCCACAGTTTGTTTCAATATGCAACAGAAGACAGCATTCTTCTCAATAAATACATTATTCCTCATAGCAACACCAGCACATACCAAGTGCGTAATAGTGCTCGATGTAATCATGCTCATAAAAATTTGTGCATCCTGTAATCACATGAAGGCCACTCCTGTCCTTCCTGTGCTTGTCAGATCTGTTGCTCATCAGGATCAACCTCAGCAGCCTGCCCTGTCTTCCAGCAGAGGGCTGGGAATGTCCTTTGCCTTCCTCTGCCGCACCCACCTTCATGCAAGGTGTCCCTTGAAGAATTGATCTCCCTTGAAACCCTGACTAGCTAAATTTGTTGCCACCTCTCCAGGCATTTTCACATACAGAGTGAGGCTGGCTGCGACTCAGCTTGTGGATTCACGTTGGCTGCTTTGTACAACTACAGTGAAGTCAAATAAATAACACTGTCAAACAATGTCATTTGCATTTTCATAGTTCAAGCTACCAAGGTACATCCTGCTCTCTTCCAGTTTTGTTGAATTTTCCCAGCATGCAGCACCGCCTGTCTGTCACTCCTGCCCAAGATGTGTTGGCAAAGAATATTCAGAGTGAGTTTGTGCCCACCAAAAGGTGTACTGCTGTCCAGGCTACTGGTAACTCTGTGTCCTAATGGGTTGCTTGTTGAGCGGCGTGTCAATTGTCAGCGTGTCTTTCATTACTAAACTCACTGGATTGTGTGTTTCTGTGTGTCTCTCTCACATTCAGCTCTGGTCCCTCTGTACTAAGTAGATCTGATGAAATGGTGAAAATCACACCTTAGAAGTCTGTTACCACAAATGCTCAGCTTTTCATACCACTGAGATAGGGTAGAGGGTGGAGGGAACTCGCAGCACAAGGAGGACAGAGAGAGGGAGTGGCCTTTATGTGATTGTACGCTGCATAAATGTTTATGATTGCTAGTGTTACTAGCATGATTACATTTAGCACTATTATGCATTTGGAATGTGTGAGTGGTGGTATAAGGACCACGTGGCTTTTAATGTAGTTATCCATAAGAATGGTGTCTTTTGTTGCATGTTGACATAAAAGATGGTTAGGTTTTTAGTGATGAGGTGAGGCAATGTAATGTGCATTCCTGAATGATTAAAAGTGTTGATACGGATGTGTGCAATGCAAGTGCATCATGTGGAGGAGCTACAAGTTGCAGTTGTAGGATAAAGTAAGCGTTATTGTGATTGTAATGTTGAAAAACAGGGCTCGTCCGGGATTTGAACCCGGGACCTCTCGCACCCTAAGCGAGAATCATACCCCTAGACCAACGAGCCTGTTACAGAAGGAAAAGGAAACGTTTTCCCAGGAATGTGCCACGTAGTATAGGGAATGCGCATACTGATGTGTATTCCTGGATGTACGTCCTGCTCAAGATCCCAGCTTTTCACTGCCATCTAGTGGTGTTTTACCATTTGCCTTGTCAAGAATGTTTCTTACACTAAATAGATACAGGCTGCAGTATGTGTAGTATTTTCTTTCTCCTTTCTCAGCATTTGTTCATGGAGTCAATTTCATTTTCAGTGTGCTCCCTGCAGCCTTTTCATATTCTACTCTATTGGTACCAGTTCTTCCTGATCGAGCTGTCGAAACGGTGGGAAACTACTGTGAGTTAACCACAAAGGAAATTGTATTCTACTGCATATTGTGTTTTAAGAATAAAATTAGTTTACAAGAATATTGCAGTTTGGACAGCACTGGTAAATATTCCGCCTTCATTCAGTGATTAATTTATTAAACCAGTTCTTTCATGAGGAGCCGACAAAGTGGGCTCCTGAGGTCTTGTCCTAATGGCCGGCAGAGATCTGGCAGCACAAGGAGAATGGAAGGAGTGGCCTCTGTGTGATTGTGTGCTACACAAATCTGTACGATTATTAGGGCTGTTTGTATGATTACGTGCAGCATTATTATGCATTTGATATGTGCAAGTGGTGGTGTGGACTATGTGGTTTTGAACGTATTCATTTCCAAGCATGCTGTTTGTTGTTGCATACTCAAAGGGTTAGGTTGTTACTCAACAGATGAGGCGACGTTATACGCATTGTTGTATTGCTGAAATTGTCCATATATCTGCGTGCAAAGCAACTGAATGATATGGGGGAGCAACAAGCTGCAGCTTCAGCAGAAAGAGCGTTATAGAGCTGATCTTGTGATTGTAATGTTGAAAAGCAGGGCTCGTCCGGGATTTGAACCCGGGACCTCTCGCACCCAAAGCGAGAATCATACCCCTAGACCAACGAGCCCCTTACAGAAAAGCTTTCCCAGGAATGTGCCACGTGCTGTAGGGAATTGATATACTGATGTGTATTCCTGTGTCTTGTGTGTGTCCTGCTCAACATCCTAGCAACTGACCGCCATCTAGTGGCGTTTTTTACTTTTCACTCTCCACTGCATCAGGCTCGTTGGTCTAGGGGTATGATTCTCGCTTCGGGTGCGAGAGGTCCTGGGTTCAAATCCCGGACGAGCCCTCCCTTTCAACATTAAAAGACACTAAAACAACTTTGTGCTGCGACTGCAACTTCTGGCACCTCCACATGATGCAGTTGCATGCGCAGATGTGGTCAATTTCAACAATGCATATGATGTTGTCTCACCTGCTGACTAAAAACCTTCCCACAGTTTGTTTCAATATGCAACAGAAGACAGCATTCTTCTCAATAAATACATTATTCCTCATAGCAACACCAGCACATACCAAGTGCGTAATAGTGCTCGATGTAATCATGCTCATAAAAATTTGTGCATCCTGTAATCACATGAAGGCCACTCCTGTCCTTCCTGTGCTTGTCAGATCTGTTGCTCATCAGGATCAACCTCAGCAGCCTGCCCTGTCTTCCAGCAGAGGGCTGGGAATGTCCTTTGCCTTCCTCTGCCGCACCCACCTTCATGCAAGGTGTCCCTTGAAGAATTGATCTCCCTTGAAACCCTGACTAGCTAAATTTGTTGCCACCTCTCCAGGCATTTTCACATACAGAGTGAGGCTGGCTGCGACTCAGCTTGTGGATTCACGTTGGCTGCTTTGTACAACTACAGTGAAGTCAAATAAATAACGCTGTCAAACAATGTCATTTGCATTTTCATAGTTCAAGCTACCAAGGTACATCCTGCTCTCTTCCAGTTTTGTTGAATTTTCCCAGCATGCAGCACCGCCTGTCTGTCACCTCTGCCCAAGATGTGTTGGCAAAGAATATTCAGAGTGAGTTTGTGCCCACCAAAAGGTGTACTGCTGTCCAGGCTACTGGTAACTCTGTGTCCTAATGGGTTGCTTGTTGAGCGGCGTGTCAATTGTCAGCGTGTCTTTCATGACTAAACTCACTGGATTGTGTGTTTCTGTGTGTCTCTCTCACATTCAGCTCTGGCCCCTCTGTACTAAGCAGATCTGATGAAATGGTGAAAATCACACCTTAGAAGTCTGTTACCACAAATGCTCAGCCTTTCATACCACTGAGATAGTGTAGAGGGTGGAGGGAACTCGCAGCACAAGGAGGACAGAGAGAGGGAGTGGCCTTTATGTGATTGTACGCTGCATAAATGTTTATGATTGCTAGTGTTACTAGTATGATTACATTTAGCACCATTATGCATTTGGAGTGTGTGAGTGGTGGTATAAGGACCACGTGGCTTTTAATGTAGTTATCCATAAGAATGGTGTCTTTTGTTGCATGTTGACATAAAAGATGGTTAGGTTTTTAGTGATGAGGTGAGGCAATGTAATGTGCATTCCTGAATGATTAAAAGTGTTGATATGGATGTGTGCAATGCAAGTGCATCATGTGGAGGAGCTACAAGTTGCAGCTGTAGGATAAAGTAAGCGTTATTGTGATTGTAATGTTGAAAAACAGGGCTCGTCCGGGATTTGAACCCGGGACCTCTCGCACCCTAAGCGAGAATCATACCCCTAGACCAACGAGCCTGTTACAGAAGGAAAAGGAAACGTTTTCCCAGGAATGTGCCACGTAGTATAGGGAATGCGCATACTGATGTGTATTCCTGGATGTACGTCCTGCTCAAGATCCCAGCTTTTCACTGCCATCTAGTGGTGTTTTACCATTTGCCTTGTCAAGAATGTTTCTTACACTAAATAGATACAGGCTGCAGTATGTGTAGTATTTTCTTTCTCCTTTCTCAGCATTTGTTCATGGAGTCAATTTCATTTTCAGTGTGCTCCCTGCAGCCTTTTCATATTCTACTCTATTGGTACCAGTTCTTCCTGATCGAGCTGTCGAAACGGTGGGAAACTACTGTGAGTTAACCACAAAGGAAATTGTATTCTACTGCATATTGTGTTTTAAGAATAAAATTAGTTTACAAGAATGTTGCAGTTTGGACAGCACTGGTAAATATTCCGCCTTCATTCAGTGATTAATTTATTACACCAGTTCTCAGTTCTTTCATGAGGAGCCGACAAAGTGGGCTCCTGAGGTCTTGTCCTAATGGCCGGCAGAGATCTGGCAGCACAAGGAGAATGGAAGGAGTGGCCTCTATGTGATTGTGTGCTACACAAATCTGTACGATTATTAGGGCTGTTTGTATGATTACGTGCAGCATTATTATGCATTTGATATGTGCAAGTGGTGGTGTGGACTATGTGGTTTTGAACGTATTCATTTCCAAGCATGCTGTTTGTTGTTGCATACTCAAAGGGTTAGGTTGTTACTCAACAGATGAGGCGACGTTATACGCATTGTTGTATTGCTGAAATTGTCCATATATCTGCGTGCAAAGCAACTGAATGATATGGGGGAGCAACAAGCTGCAGCTTCAGCAGAAAGAGTGTTATAGAGCTGATCTTGTGATTGTAATGTTGAAAAGCAGGGCTCGTCCGGGATTTGAACCCGGGACCTCTCGCACCCAAAGCGAGAATCATACCCCTAGACCAACGAGCCCCTTACAGAAAAGCTTTCCCAGGAATGTGGCCCCTGCTGTAGGGAATTGATATACTGATGTGTATTCCTGTGTCTTGTGTGTGTCCTGCTCAACATCCTAGCAACTGACCGCCATCTAGTGGCGTTTTTTACTTTTCACTCTCCACTGCATCAGGCTCGTTGGTCTAGGGGTATGATTCTCAGCTTCGGGTGCGAGAGGTCCTGGGTTCAAATCCCGGACGAGCCCTCCCTTTCAACATTAAAAGACACTAAAACAACTTTGTGCTGCGACTGCAACTTCTGGCACCTCCACATGATGCAGTTGCATGCGCAGATGTGGTCAATTTCAACAATGCATATGATGTTGTCTCACCTGCTGACTAAAAACCTTCCCACAGTTTGTTTCAATATGCAACAGAAGACAGCATTCTTCTCAATAAATACATTATTCCTCATAGCAACACCAGCACATACCAAGTGCGTAATAGTGCTCGATGTAATCATGCTCATAAAAATTTGTGCATCCTGTAATCACATGAAGGCCACTCCTGTCCTTCCTGTGCTTGTCAGATCTGTTGCTCATCAGGATCAACCTCAGCAGCCTGCCCTGTCTTCCAGCAGAGGGCTGGGAATGTCCTTTGCCTTCCTCTGCCGCACCCACCTTCATGCAAGGTGTCCCTTGAAGAATTGATCTCCCTTGAAACCCTGACTAGCTAAATTTGTTGCCACCTCTCCAGGCATTTTCACATACAGAGTGAGGCTGGCTGCGACTCAGCTTGTGGATTCACGTTGGCTGCTTTGTACAACTACAGTGAAGTCAAATAAATAACACTGTCAAACAATGTCATTTGCATTTTCATAGTTCAAGCTACCAAGGTACATCCTGCTCTCTTCCAGTTTTGTTGAATTTTCCCAGCATGCAGCACCGCCTGTCTGTCACTCCTGCCCAAGATGTGTTGGCAAAGAATATTCAGAGTGAGTTTGTGCCCACCAAAAGGTGTACTGCTGTCCAGGCTACTGGTAACTCTGTGTCCTAATGGGTTGCTTGTTGAGCGGCGTGTCAATTGTCAGCGTGTCTTTCATGACTAAACTCACTGGATTGTGTGTTTCTGTGTGTCTCTCTCACATTCAGCTCTGGTCCCCTCTGTACTAAGTAGATCTGATGAAATGGTGAAAATCACACCTTAGAAGTCTGTTACCACAAATGCTCAGCTTTTCATACCACTGAGATAGGGTAGAGGGTGGAGGGAACTCGCAGCACAAGGAGGACAGAGAGAGGGAGTGGCCTTTATGTGATTGTACGCTGCATAAATGTTTATGATTGCTAGTGTTACTAGCATGATTACATTTAGCACTATTATGCATTTGGAATGTGTGAGTGGTGGTATAAGGACCACGTGGCTTTTAATGTAGTTATCCATAAGAATGGTGTCTTTTGTTGCATGTTGACATAAAAGATGGTTAGGTTTTTAGTGATGAGGTGAGGCAATGTAATGTGCATTCCTGAATGATTAAAAGTGTTGATACTGGATGTGTGCAATGCAAGTGCATCATGTGGAGGAGCTACAAGTTGCAGTTGTAGGATAAAGTAAGCGTTATTGTGATTGTAATGTTGAAAAACAGGGCTCGTCCGGGATTTGAACCCGGGACCTCTCGCACCCTAAGCGAGAATCATACCCCTAGACCAACGAGCCTGTTACAGAAGGAAAAGGAAACGTTTTCCCAGGAATGTGCCACGTAGTATAGGGAATGCGCATACTGATGTGTATTCCTGGATGTACGTCCTGCTCAAGATCCCAGCTTTTCACTGCCATCTAGTGGTGTTTTACCATTTGCCTTGTCAAGAATGTTTCTTACACTAAATAGATACAGGCTGCAGTATGTGTAGTATTTTCTTTCTCCTTTCTCAGCATTTGTTCATGGAGTCAATTTCATTTTCAGTGTGCTCCCTGCAGCCTTTTCATATTCTACTCTATTGGTACCAGTTCTTCCTGATCGAGCTGTCGAAACGGTGGGAAACTACTGTGAGTTAACCACAAAGGAAATTGTATTCTACTGCATATTGTGTTTTAAGAATAAAATTAGTTTACAAGAATATTGCAGTTTGGACAGCACTGGTAAATATTCCGCCTTCATTCAGTGATTAATTTATTAAACCAGTTCTTTCATGAGGAGCCGACAAAGTGGGCTCCTGAGGTCTTGTCCTAATGGCCGGCAGAGATCTGGCAGCACAAGGAGAATGGAAGGAGTGGCCTCTGTGTGATTGTGTGCTACACAAATCTGTACGATTATTAGGGCTGTTTGTATGATTACGTGCAGCATTATTATGCATTTGATATGTGCAAGTGGTGGTGTGGACTATGTGGTTTTGAACGTATTCATTTCCAAGCATGCTGTTTGTTGTTGCATACTCAAAGGGTTAGGTTGTTACTCAACAGATGAGGCGACGTTATACGCATTGTTGTATTGCTGAAATTGTCCATATATCTGCGTGCAAAGCAACTGAATGATATGGGGGAGCAACAAGCTGCAGCTTCAGCAGAAAGAGCGTTATAGAGCTGATCTTGTGATTGTAATGTTGAAAAGCAGGGCTCGTCCGGGATTTGAACCCGGGACCTCTCGCACCCAAAGCGAGAATCATACCCCTAGACCAACGAGCCCCTTACAGAAAAGCTTTCCCAGGAAAGTGCCACGTGCTGTAGGGAATTGATATACTGATGTGTATTCCTGTGTCTTGTGTGTGTCCTGCTCAACATCCTAGCAACTGACCGCCATCTAGTGGCGTTTTTTACTTTTCACTCTCCACTGCATCAGGCTCGTTGGTCTAGGGGTATGATTCTCGCTTCGGGTGCGAGAGGTCCCGGGTTCAAATCCCGGACGAGCCCTCCCTTTCAACATTAAAAGACACTAAAACAACTTTGTGCTGCGACTGCAACTTCTGGCACCTCCACATGATGCAGTTGCATGCGCAGATGTGGTCAATTTCAACAATGCATATGATGTTGTCTCACCTGCTGACTAAAAACCTTCCCACAGTTTGTTTCAATATGCAACAGAAGACAGCATTCTTCTCAATAAATACATTATTCCTCATAGCAACACCAGCACATACCAAGTGCGTAATAGTGCTCGATGTAATCATGCTCATAAAAATTTGTGCATCCTGTAATCACATGAAGGCCACTCCTGTCCTTCCTGTGCTTGTCAGATCTGTTGCTCATCAGGATCAACCTCAGCAGCCTGCCCTGTCTTCCAGCAGAGGGCTGGGAATGTCCTTTGCCTTCCTCTGCCGCACCCACCTTCATGCAAGGTGTCCCTTGAAGAATTGATCTCCCTTGAAACCCTGACTAGCTAAATTTGTTGCAACCTCTCCAGGCATTTTCACATACAGAGTGAGGCTGGCTGCGACTCAGCTTGTGGATTCACGTTGGCTGCTTTGTACAACTACAGTGAAGTCAAATAAATAACACTGTCAAACAATGTCATTTGCATTTTCATAGTTCAAGCTACCAAGGTACATCCTGCTCTCTTCCAGTTTTGTTGAATTTTCCCAGCATGCAGCACCGCCTGTCTGTCACTCCTGCCCAAGATGTGTTGGCAAAGAATATTCAGAGTGAGTTTGTGCCCACCAAAAGGTGTACTGCTGTCCAGGCTACTGGTAACTCTGTGTCCTAATGGGTTGCTTGTTGAGCGGCGTGTCAATTGTCAGCGTGTCTTTCATGACTAAACTCACTGGATTGTGTGTTTCTGTGTGTCTCTCTCACATTCAGCTCTGGCCCCTCTGTACTAAGTAGATCTGATGAAATGGTGAAAATCACACCTTAGAAGTCTGTTACCACAAATGCTCAGCTTTTCATACCACTGAGATAGGGTAGAGGGTGGAGGGAACTCGCAGGACAAGGAGGAAAGAGAGAGGGAGTGGCCTTTATGTGATTGTACGCTGCATAAATGTTTATGATTGCTAGTGTTACTAGTATGATTACATTTAGCACTATTATGCATTTGGAATGTGTGAGTGGTGGTATAAGGACCACGTGGCTTTTAATGTAGTTATCCATAAGAATGGTGTCTTTTGTTGCATGTTGACATAAAAGATGGTTAGGTTTTTAGTGATGAGGTGAGGCAATGTAATGTGCATTCCTGAATGATTAAAAGTGTTGATATGGATGTGTGCAATGCAAGTGCATCATGTGGAGGAGCTACAAGTTGCAGCTGTAGGATAAAGTAAGCGTTATTGTGATTGTAATGTTGAAAAACAGGGCTCGTCCGGGATTTGAACCCGGGACCTCTCGCACCCTAAGCGAGAATCATACCCCTAGACCAACGAGCCTGTTACAGAAGGAAAAGGAAACGTTTTCCCAGGAATGTGCCACGTAGTATAGGGAATGCGCATACTGATGTGTATTCCTGGATGTACGTCCTGCTCAAGATCCCAGCTTTTCACTGCCATCTAGTGGTGTTTTACCATTTGCCTTGTCAAGAATGTTTCTTACACTAAATAGATACAGGCTGCAGTATGTGTAGTATTTTCTTTCTCCTTTCTCAGCATTTGTTCATGGAGTCAATTTCATTTTCAGTGTGCTCCCTGCAGCCTTTTCATATTCTACTCTATTGGTACCAGTTCTTCCTGATCGAGCTGTCGAAACGGTGGGAAACTACTGTGAGTTAACCACAAAGGAAATTGTATTCTACTGCATATTGTGTTTTAAGAATAAAATTAGTTTACAAGAATGTTGCAGTTTGGACAGCACTGGTAAATATTCCGCCTTCATTCAGTGATTAATTTATTACACCAGTTCTCAGTTCTTTCATGAGGAGCCGACAAAGTGGGCTCCTGAGGTCTTGTCCTAATGGCCGGCAGAGATCTGGCAGCACAAGGAGAATGGAAGGAGTGGCCTCTATGTGATTGTGTGCTACACAAATCTGTGCGATTATTAGGGCTGCTTGTATGATTACGTGCAGCATTATTATGCATTTGATATGTGCAAGTGGTGGTGTGGACTATGTGGTTTTGAACGTATTCATTTCCAAGCATGCTGTTTGTTGTTGCATACTCAAAGGGTTAGGTTGTTACTCACCAGATGAGTCGACGTTATACGCATTATTGTATTGCTGAAATTGTCCATATATCTGCGTGCAAAGCAACTGCATGATATGGGGGAGCAACAAGTTGCAGCTGCAGAAGAAAGTGAGTTATAGAGCTGATCTTGTGATTGTAATGTTGAAAAGCAGGGCTCGTCCGGGATTTGAACCCGGGACCTCTCGCACCCAAAACGAGAATCATACCCCTAGACCAACGAGCCCCTTACAGAAAAGCTTTCCCAGGAATGTGGCCCCTGCTGTAGGGAATTGATACACTGATGTGTATTCCTGTGTCTTGTATGTGTCCTGCTCAACATCCTAGCAACTGACCGCCATCTAGTGGCGTTTTTTACTTTTCACTCTCCACTGCATCAGGCTCGTTGGTCTAGGGGTATGATTCTCACTTCGGGTGCGAGAGGTCCCGGGTTCAAATCCCGGACGAGCCCTCCCTTTCAACATTAAAAGACACTAAAACAACTTTGTGCTGCGACTGCAACTTCTGGCACCTCCACATGATGCAGTTGCATGCGCAGATGTGGTCAATTTCAACAATGCATATGATGTTGTCTCACCTGCTGACTAAAAACCTTCCCACAGTTTGTTTCAATATGCAACAGAAGACAGCATTCTTCTCAATAAATACATTATTCCTCATAGCAACACCAGCACATACCAAGTGCGTAATAGTGCTAGATGTAATCGTGCTCATAAAAATTTGTGCATCCTGTAATCACATGAAGGCCACTCCTGTCCTTCCTGTGCTTGTCAGATCTGTTGCTCATCAGGATCAACCTCAGCAGCCTGCCCTGTCTTCCAGCAGAGGGCTGGGAATGTCCTTTGCCTTCCTCTGCCGCACCCACCTTCATGCAAGGTGTCCCTTGAAGAATTGATCTCCCTTGAAACCCTGACTAGCTAAATTTGTTGCAACCTCTCCAGGCATTTTCACATACAGAGTGAGGCTGGCTGCGACTCAGCTTGTGGATTCACGTTGGCTGCTTTGTACAACTACAGTGAAGTCAAATAAATAACACTGTCAAACAATGTCATTTGCATTTTCATAGTTCAAGCTACCAAGGTACATCCTGCTCTCTTCCAGTTTTGTTGAATTTTCCCAGCATGCAGCACCGCCTGTCTGTCACTCCTGCCCAAGATGTGTTGGCAAAGAATATTCAGAGTGAGTTTGTGCCCACCAAAAGGTGTACTGCTGTCCAGGCTACTGGTAACTCTGTGTCCTAATGGGTTGCTTGTTGAGCGGCGTGTCAATTGTCAGCGTGTCTTTCATGACTAAACTCACTGGATTGTGTGTTTCTGTGTGTCTCTCTCACATTCAGCTCTGGCCCCTCTGTACTAAGTAGATCTGATGAAATGGTGAAAATCACACCTTAGAAGTCTGTTACCACAAATGCTCAGCTTTTCATACCACTGAGATAGGGTAGAGGGTGGAGGGAACTCGCAGCACAAGGAGGAAAGAGAGAGGGAGTGGCCTTTATGTGATTGTACGCTGCATAAATGTTTATGATTGCTAGTGTTACTAGTATGATTACATTTAGCACTATTATGCATTTGGAATGTGTGAGTGGTGGTATAAGGACCACGTGGCTTTTAATGTAGTTATCCATAAGAATGGTGTCTTTTGTTGCATGTTGACATAAAAGATGGTTAGGTTTTTAGTGATGAGGTGAGGCAATGTAATGTGCATTCCTGAATGATTAAAAGTGTTGATATGGATGTGTGCAATGCAAGTGCATCATGTGGAGGAGCTACAAGTTGCAGCTGTAGGATAAAGTAAGCGTTATTGTGATTGTAATGTTGAAAAACAGGGCTCGTCCGGGATTTGAACCCGGGACCTCTCGCACCCTAAGCGAGAATCATACCCCTAGACCAACGAGCCTGTTACAGAAGGAAAAGGAAACGTTTTCCCAGGAATGTGCCACGTAGTATAGGGAATGCGCATACTGATGTGTATTCCTGGATGTACGTCCTGCTCAAGATCCCAGCTTTTCACTGCCATCTAGTGGTGTTTTACCATTTGCCTTGTCAAGAATGTTTCTTACACTAAATAGATACAGGCTGCAGTATGTGTAGTATTTTCTTTCTCCTTTCTCAGCATTTGTTCATGGAGTCAATTTCATTTTCAGTGTGCTCCCTGCAGCCTTTTCATATTCTACTCTATTGGTACCAGTTCTTCCTGATCGAGCTGTCGAAACGGTGGGAAACTACTGTGAGTTAACCACAAAGGAAATTGTATTCTACTGCATATTGTGTTTTAAGAATAAAATTAGTTTACAAGAATAGTTGCAGTTTGGACAGCACTGGTAAATATTCCGCCTTCATTCAGTGATTAATTTATTAAACCAGTTCTTTCATGAGGAGCCGACAAAGTGGGCTCCTGAGGTCTTGTCCTAATGGCCGGCAGAGATCTGGCAGCACAAGGAGAATGGAAGGAGTGGCCTCTATGTGATTGTGTGCTACACAAATCTGTACGATTATTAGGGCTGTTTGTATGATTACGTGCAGCATTATTATGCATTTGATATGTGCAAGTGGTGGTGTGGACTATGTGGTTTTGAACGTATTCATTTCCAAGCATGCTGTTTGTTGTTGCATACTCAAAGGGTTAGGTTGTTACTCAACAGATGAGGCGACGTTATACGCATTGTTGTATTGCTGAAATTGTCCATATATCTGCGTGCAAAGCAACTGCATGATATGGGGGAGCAACAAGCTGCAGCTTCAGCAGAAAGAGCGTTATAGAGCTGATCTTGTGATTGTAATGTTGAAAAGCAGGGCTCGTCCGGGATTTGAACCCGGGACCTCTCGCACCCAAAGCGAGAATCATACCCCTAGACCAACGAGCCCCTTACAGAAAAGCTTTCCCAGGAAAGTGCCACGTGCTGTAGGGAATTGATATACTGATGTGTATTCCTGTGTCTTGTGTGTGTCCTGCTCAACATCCTAGCAACTGACCGCCATCTAGTGGCGTTTTTTACTTTTCACTCTCCACTGCATCAGGCTCGTTGGTCTAGGGGTATGATTCTCGCTTCGGGTGCGAGAGGTCCTGGGTTCAAATCCCGGACGAGCCCTCCCTTTCAACATTAAAAGACACTAAAACAACTTTGTGCTGCGACTGCAACTTCTGGCACCTCCACATGATGCAGTTGCATGCGCAGATGTGGTCAATTTCAACAATGCATATGATGTTGTCTCACCTGCTGACTAAAAACCTTCCCACAGTTTGTTTCAATATGCAACAGAAGACAGCATTCTTCTCAATAAATACATTATTCCTCATAGCAACACCAGCACATACCAAGTGCGTAATAGTGCTCGATGTAATCATGCTCATAAAAATTTGTGCATCCTGTAATCACATGAAGGCCACTCCTGTCCTTCCTGTGCTTGTCAGATCTGTTGCTCATCAGGATCAACCTCAGCAGCCTGCCCTGTCTTCCAGCAGAGGGCTGGGAATGTCCTTTGCCTTCCTCTGCCGCACCCACCTTCATGCAAGGTGTCCCTTGAAGAATTGATCTCCCTTGAAACCCTGACTAGCTAAATTTGTTGCAACCTCTCCAGGCATTTTCACATACAGAGTGAGGCTGGCTGCGACTCAGCTTGTGGATTCACGTTGGCTGCTTTGTACAACTACAGTGAAGTCAAATAAATAACACTGTCAAACAATGTCATTTGCATTTTCATAGTTCAAGCTACCAAGGTACATCCTGCTCTCTTCCAGTTTTGTTGAATTTTCCCAGCATGCAGCACCGCCTGTCTGTCACTCCTGCCCAAGATGTGTTGGCAAAGAATATTCAGAGTGAGTTTGTGCCCACCAAAAGGTGTACTGCTGTCCAGGCTACTGGTAACTCTGTGTCCTAATGGGTTGCTTGTTGAGCGGCGTGTCAATTGTCAGCGTGTCTTTCATGACTAAACTCACTGGATTGTGTGTTTCTGTGTGTCTCTCTCACATTCAGCTCTGGCCCCTCTGTACTAAGTAGATCTGATGAAATGGTGAAAATCACACCTTAGAAGTCTGTTACCACAAATGCTCAGCTTTTCATACCACTGAGATAGGGTAGAGGGTGGAGGGAACTCGCAGGACAAGGAGGAAAGAGAGAGGGAGTGGCCTTTATGTGATTGTACGCTGCATAAATGTTTATGATTGCTAGTGTTACTAGTATGATTACATTTAGCACTATTATGCATTTGGAATGTGTGAGTGGTGGTATAAGGACCACGTGGCTTTTAATGTAGTTATCCATAAGAATGGTGTCTTTTGTTGCATGTTGACATAAAAGATGGTTAGGTTTTTAGTGATGAGGTGAGGCAATGTAATGTGCATTCCTGAATGATTAAAAGTGTTGATATGGATGTGTGCAATGCAAGTGCATCATGTGGAGGAGCTACAAGTTGCAGTTGTAGGATAAAGTAAGCGATATTGTGATTGTAATGTTGAAAGGGAGGGCTCGTCCGGGATTTGAACCCGGGACCTCTCGCACCCTAAGCGAGAATCATACCCCTAGACCAACGAGCCTGTTACAGAAGGAAAAGGAAACGTTTTCCCAGGAATGTGCCACGTAGTATAGGGAATGCGCATACTGATGTGTATTCCTGGATGTACGTCCTGCTCAAGATCCCAGCTTTTCACTGCCATCTAGTGGTGTTTTACCATTTGCCTTGTCAAGAATGTTTCTTACACTAAATAGATACAGGCTGCAGTATGTGTAGTATTTTCTTTCTCCTTTCTCAGCATTTGTTCATGGAGTCAATTTCATTTTCAGTGTGCTCCCTGCAGCCTTTTCATATTCTACTCTATTGGTACCAGTTCTTCCTGATCGAGCTGTCGAAACGGTGGGAAACTACTGTGAGTTAACCACAAAGGAAATTGTATTCTACTGCATATTGTGTTTTAAGAATAAAATTAGTTTACAAGAATGTTGCAGTTTGGACAGCACTGGTAAATATTCCGCCTTCATTCAGTGATTAATTTATTAAACCAGTTCTTTCATGAGGAGCCGACAAAGTGGGCTCCTGAGGTCTTGTCCTAATGGCCGGCAGAGATCTGGCAGCACAAGGAGAATGGAAGGAGTGGCCTCTATGTGATTGTGTGCTACACAAATCTGTACGATTATTAGGGCTGTTTGTATGATTACGTGCAGCATTATTATGCATTTGATATGTGCAAGTGGTGGTGTGTACTATGTGGTTTTGAACGTATTCATTTCCAAGCATGCTGTTTGTTGTTGCATACTCAAAGGGTTAGGTTGTTACTCAACAGATGAGGCGACGTTATACGCATTGTTGTATTGCTGAAATTGTCCATATATCTGCATGCAAAGCAACTGCATGATATGGGGGAGCAACAAGTTGCAGCTGCAGAAGAAAGTGAGTTATAGAGCTGATCTTGTGATTGTAATGTTGAAAAGCAGGGCTCGTCTGGGATTTGAACCCGGGACCTCTCGCACCCAAAGCGAGAATCATACCCCTAGACCAACGAGCCCCTTACAGAAAAGCTTTCCCAGGAATGTGGCCCCTGCTGTAGGGAATTGATATACTGATGTGTATTCCTGTGTCTTGTGTGTGTCCTGCTCAACATCCTAGCAACTGACCGCCATCTAGTGGCGCGAGAGGTCCCGGGTTCAAATCCCGGACGAGCCCTCCCTTTCAACATTAAAAGACACTAAAACAACTTTGTGCTGTGACTGCAACTTCTGGCACCTCCACATGATGCAGTTGCATGCGCAGATGTGGTCAATTTCAACAATGCATATGATGTTGTCTCACCTGCTGACTAAAAACCTTCCCACAGTTTGTTTCAATATGCAACAGAAGACAGCATTCTTCTCAATAAATACATTAAAACCACATATTCCTCATAGCAGCACCAGCACATACCAAGTGCGTAATAGTGCTCGATGTAATCATGCTCATAAAAATTTGTGCATCCTGTAATCACATGAAGGCCACTCCTGTCCTTCCTGTGCTGCCAGATCTGTTGCTCATCAGGATCAACCTCAGCAGCCTGCCCTGTCTTCCAGCAGAGGGCTGGGAATGTCCTTTGCCTTCCTCTGCCGCACCCACCTTCATGCAAGGTGTCCCTTGAAGAATTGATCTCCCTTGAAACCCTGACTAGCTAAATTTGTTGCCACCTCTCCAGGCATTTTCACATACAGAGTGAGGCTGGCTGCGACTCAGCTTGTGGATTCACGTTGGCTGCTTTGTACAACTACAGTGAAGTCAAATAAATAACACTGTCAAACAATGTCATTTGCATTTTCATAGTTCAAGCTACCAAGGTACATCCTGCTCTCTTCCAGTTTTGTTGAATTTTCCCAGCATGCAGCACCGCCTGTCTGTCACTCCTGCCCAAGATGTGTTGGCAAAGAATATTCAGAGTGAGTTTGTGCCCACCAAAAGGTGTACTGCTGTCCAGGCTACTGGTAACTCTGTGTCCTAATGGGTTGCTTGTTGAGCGGCGTGTCAATTGTCAGCGTGTCTTTCATGACTAAACTCACTGGATTGTGTGTTTCTGTGTGTCTCTCTCACATTCAGCTCTGGCCCCTCTGTACTAAGTAGATCTGATGAAATGGTGAAAATCACACCTTAGAAGTCTGTTACCACAAATGCTCAGCTTTTCATACCACTGAGATAGGGTAGAGGGTGGAGGGAACTCGCAGCACAAGGAGGACAGAGAGAGGGAGTGGCCTTTATGTGATTGTACGCTGCATAAATGTTTATGATTGCTAGTGTCACTAGCATGATTACATTTAGCACTATTATGCATTTGGAATGTGTGAGTGGTGGTATAAGGACCACGTGGCTTTTAATGTAGTTATCCATAAGAATGGTGTCTTTTGTTGCATGTTGACATAAAAGATGGTTAGGTTTTTAGTGATGAGGTGAGGCAATGTAATGTGCATTCCTGAATGATTAAACGTGTTGATATGGATGTGTGCAATGCAAGTGCATCATGTGGAGGAGCTACAAGTTGCAGTTGTAGGATAAAGTAAGCGATATTGTGATTGTAATGTTGAAAGGGAGGGCTCGTCCGGGATTTGAACCCGGGACCTCTCGCACCCTAAGCGAGAATCATACCCCTAGACCAACGAGCCTGTTACAGAAGGAAAAGGAAACGTTTTCCCAGGAATGTGCCACGTAGTATAGGGAGTGCGCATACTGATGTGTATTCCTGGATGTACGTCCTGCTCAAGATCCCAGCTTTTCACTGCCATCTAGTGGTGTTTTACCATTTGCCTTGTCAAGGATGTTTCTTACACTAAATAGATACAGGCTGCAGTATGTGTAGTATTTTCTTTCTCCTTTCTCAGCATTTGTTCATGGAGTCAATTTCATTTTCAGTGTGCTCCCTGCAGCCTTTTCATATTCTACTCTATTGGTACCAGTTCTTCCTGATCGAGCTGTCGAAACGGTGGGAAACTACTGTGAGTTAACCACAAAGGAAATTGTATTCTACTGCATATTGTGTTTTAAGAATAAAATTAGTTTACAAGAATGTTGCAGTTTGGACAGCACTGGTAAATATTCCGCCTTCATTCAGTGATTAATTTATTAAACCAGTTCTTTCATGAGGAGCCGACAAAGTGGGCTCCTGAGGTCTTGTCCTAATGGCCGGCAGAGATCTGGCAGCACAAGGAGAATGGAAGGAGTGGCCTCTATGTGATTGTGTGCTACACAAATCTGTGCGATTATTAGGGCTGCTTGTATGATTACGTGCAGCATTATTATGCATTTGATATGTGCAAGTGGTGGTGTGGACTATGTGGTTTTGAACGTATTCATTTCCAAGCATGCTGTTTGTTGTTGCATACTCAAAGGGCTAGGTTGTTACTCAACAGATGAGTCGACGTTATACGCATTGTTGTATTGCTGAAATTGTCCATATATCTGCGTGCAAAGCAACTGCATGATATGGGGGAGCAACAAGTTGCAGCTGCAGAAGAAAGTGAGTTATAGAGCTGATCTTGTGATTGTAATGTTGAAAAGCAGGGCTCGTCCGGGATTTGAACCCGGGACCTCTCGCACCCAAAGCGAGAATCATACCCCAAGACCAACGAGCCCCTAACAGAAAAGCTTTCCCAGGAATGTGGCCCCTGCTGTAGGGAATTGATACACTGATGTGTATTCCTGTATCTTGTGTGTGTCCTGCTCAACATCCTAGCAACTGACCGCCATCTAGTGGCGTTTTTTACTTTTCACTCTCCACTGCATCAGGCTAGTTGGTCTAGGGGTATGATTCTCGCTTCGGGTGCAAGAGGTCCCGGGTTCAAATCCCGGACGAGCCCTCCCTTTCAACATTAACAGACACTAAAACAACTTTGTGCTGCGACTGCAACTTCTGGCACCTCCACATGATGCAGTTGCATGCGCAGATGTGGTCAATTTCAACAATGCATATGATGTTGTCTCACCTGCTGACTAAAAACCTTCCCACAGTTTGTTTCAATATGCAACAGAAGACAGCATTCTTCTCAATAAATACATTAAAACCACATATTCCTCATAGCAGCACCAGCACATACCAAGTGCATAATAGTGCTAGATGTAATCATGCTCATAAAAATTTGTGCATCCTGTAATCACATGAAGGCCTCTCCTGTCCTTCCTGTGCTGTCAGATCTGTTGCTCATCAGGATCAACCTCAGCAGCCTGCCTTGTCTTCCAGCAGAGGGCTGGGAATGTCCTTTGTCTTCCTCTGCCGCACCCACCTTCATGCAAGGTGTCCCTTGAAGAATTGATCTCCCTTGAAACCCTGACTAGCTAAATTTGTTGCCACCTCTCCAGGCATTTTCACATATGTGTCATTTGCATTTTCATAGTTCAAGCTACCAAGGTACATCCTGCTCTCTTCCAGTTTTGTTGAATTTTCCCAGCATGCAGCACCGCCTGTCTGTCACTCCTGCCCAAGATGTGTTGGCAAAGAATATTCAGAGTGAGTTTGTGCCCACCAAAAGGTGTACTGCTGTCCAGGCTACTGGTAACTCTGTGTCCTAATGGGTTGCTTGTTGAGCGGCGTGTCAATTGTCAGCGTGTCTTTCATGACTAAACTCACTGGATTGTGTGTTTCTGTGTGTCTCTCTCACATTCAGCTCTGGCCCCTCTGTACTAAGTAGATCTGATGAAATGGTGAAAATCACACCTTAGAAGTCTGTTACCACAAATGCTCAGCTTTTCATACCACTGAGATAGGGTAGAGGGTGGAGGGAACTCGCAGCACAAGGAGGACAGAGAGAGGGAGTGGCCTTTATGTGATTGTACCCTGCATAAATGTTTATGATTGCTAGTGTTACTAGCATGATTACATTTAGCACTATTATGCATTTGGAATGTGTGAGTGGTGGTATAAGGACCACGTGGCTTTTAATGTAGTTATCCATAAGAATGGTGTCTTTTGTTGCATGTTGACATAAAAGATGGTTAGGTTTTTAGTGATGAGGTGAGGCAATGTAATGTGCATTCCTGAATGATTAAAAGTGTTGATACGGATGTGTGCAATGCAAGTGCATCATGTGGAGGAGCTACAAGTTGCAGTTGTAGGATAAAGTAAGCGTTATTGTGATTGTAATGTTGAAAAACAGGGCTCGTCCGGGATTTGAACCCGGGACCTCTCGCACCCTAAGCGAGAATCATACCCCTAGACCAACGAGCCTGTTACAGAAGGAAAAGGAAACGTTTTCCCAGGAATGTGCCACGTAGTATAGGGAATGCGCATACTGATGTGTATTCCTGGATGTACGTCCTGCTCAAGATCCCAGCTTTTCACTGCCATCTAGTGGTGTTTTACCATTTGCCTTGTCAAGAATGTTTCTTACACTAAATAGATACAGGCTGCAGTATGTGTAGTATTTTCTTTCTCCTTTCTCAGCATTTGTTCATGGAGTCAATTTCATTTTCAGTGTGCTCCCTGCAGCCTTTTCATATTCTACTCTATTGGTACCAGTTCTTCCTGATCGAGCTGTCGAAACGGTGGGAAACTACTGTGAGTTAACCACAAAGGAAATTGTATTCTACTGCATATTGTGTTTTAAGAATAAAATTAGTTTACAAGAATGTTGCAGTTTGGACAGCACTGGTAAATATTCCGCCTTCATTCAGTGATTAATTTATTAAACCAGTTCTTTCATGAGGAGCCGACAAAGTGGGCTCCTGAGGTCTTGTCCTAATGGCCGGCAGAGATCTGGCAGCACAAGGAGAATGGAAGGAGTGGCCTCTATGTGATTGTGTGCTACACAAATCTGTACGATTATTAGGGCTGTTTGTATGATTACGTGCAGCATTATTATGCATTTGATATGTGCAAGTGGTGGCGTGGACTATGTGGTTTTGAACGTATTCATTTCCAAGCATGCTGTTTGTTGTTGCATACTCAAAGGGTTAGGTTGTTACTCAACAGATGAGGCGACGTTATACGCATTGTTGTATTGCTGAAATTGTCCATATATCTGCGTGCAAAGCAACTGAATGATATGGGGGAGCAACAAGCTGCAGCTTCAGCAGAAAGAGCGTTATAGAGCTGATCTTGTGATTGTAATGTTGAAAAGCAGGGCTCGTCCGGGATTTGAACCCGGGACCTCTCGCACCCAAAGCGAGAATCATACCCCTAGACCAACGAGCCCCTTACAGAAAAGCTTTCCCAGGAATGTGCCACGTGCTGTAGGGAATTGATATACTGATGTGTATTCCTGTGTCTTGTGTGTGTCCTGCTCAACATCCTAGCAACTGACCGCCATCTAGTGGCGTTTTTTACTTTTCACTCTCCACTGCATCAGGCTCGTTGGTCTAGGGGTATGATTCTCGCTTCGGGTGCGAGAGGTCCCGGGTTCAAATCCCGGACGAGCCCTCCCTTTCAACATTAAAAGACACTAAAACAACTTTGTGCTGCGACTGCAACTTCTGGCACCTCCACATGATGCAGATGTGGTCAATTTCAACAATGCATATGATGTTGTCTCACCTGCTGACTAAAAACCTTCCCACAGTTTGTTTCAATATGCAACAGAAGACAGCATTCTTCTCAATAAATACATTATTCCTCATAGCAGCACCAGCACATACCAAGTGCGTAATAGTGCTCGATGTAATCATGCTCATAAAAATTTGTGCATCCTGTAATCACATGAAGGCCTCTCCTGTCCTTCCTGTGCTGTCAGATCTGTTGCTCATCAGGATCAACCTCAGCAGCCTGCCCTGTCTTCCAGCAGAGGGCTGGGAATGTCCTTTGCCTTCCTCTGCCGCACCCACCTTCATGCAAGGTGTCCCTTGAAGAATTGATCTCCCTTGAAACCCTGACTAGCTAAATTTGTTGCAACCTCTCCAGGCATTTTCACATACAGAGTGAGGCTGGCTGCGACTCAGCTTGTGGATTCACGTTGGCTGCTTTGTACAACTACAGTGAAGTCAAATAAATAACACTGTCAAACAATGTCATTTGCATTTTCATAGTTCAAGCTACCAAGGTACATCCTGCTCTCTTCCAGTTTTGTTGAATTTTCCCAGCATGCAGCACCGCCTGTCTGTCACTCCTGCCCAAGATGTGTTGGCAAAGAATATTCAGAGTGAGTTTGTGCCCACCAAAAGGTGTACTGCTGTCCAGGCTACTGGTAACTCTGTGTCCTAATGGGTTGCTTGTTGAGCGGCGTGTCAATTGTCAGCGTGTCTTTCATGACTAAACTCACTGGATTGTGTGTTTCTGTGTGTCTCTCTCACATTCAGCTCTGGCCCCTCTGTACTAAGTAGATCTGATGAAATGGTGAAAATCACACCTTAGAAGTCTGTTACCACAAATGCTCAGCTTTTCATACCACTGAGATAGGGTAGAGGGTGGAGGGAACTCGCAGCACAAGGAGGACAGAGAGAGGGAGTGGCCTTTATGTGATTGTACCCTGCATAAATGTTTATGATTGCTAGTGTTACTAGCATGATTACATTTAGCACTATTATGCATTTGGAATGTGTGAGTGGTGGTATAAGGACCACGTGGCTTTTAATGTAGTTATCCATAAGAATGGTGTCTTTTGTTGCATGTTTACATAAAAGATGGTTAGGTTTTTAGTGATGAGGTGAGGCAATGTAATGTGCATTCCTGAATGATTAAAAGTGTTGATACGGATGTGTGCAATGCAAGTGCATCATGTGGAGGAGCTACAAGTTGCAGTTGTAGGATAAAGTAAGCGTTATTGTGATTGTAATGTTGAAAAACAGGGCTCGTCCGGGATTTGAACCCGGGACCTCTCGCACCCTAAGCGAGAATCATACCCCTAGACCAACGAGCCTGTTACAGAAGGAAAAGGAAACGTTTTCCCAGGAATGTGCCACGTAGTATAGGGAATGCGCATACTGATGTGTATTCCTGGATGTACGTCCTGCTCAAGATCCCAGCTTTTCACTGCCATCTAGTGGTGTTTTACCATTTGCCTTGTCAAGAATGTTTCTTACACTAAATAGATACAGGCTGCAGTATGTGTAGTATTTTCTTTCTCCTTTCTCAGCATTTGTTCATGGAGTCAATTTCATTTTCAGTGTGCTCCCTGCAGCCTTTTCATATTCTACTCTATTGGTACCAGTTCTTCCTGATCGAGCTGTCGAAACGGTGGGAAACTACTGTGAGTTAACCACAAAGGAAATTGTATTCTACTGCATATTGTGTTTTAAGAATAAAATTAGTTTACAAGAATGTTGCAGTTTGGACAGCACTGGTAAATATTCCGCCTTCATTCAGTGATTAATTTATTAAACCAGTTCTTTCATGAGGAGCCGACAAAGTGGGCTCCTGAGGTCTTGTCCTAATGGCCGGCAGAGATCTGGCAGCACAAGGAGAATGGAAGGAGTGGCCTCTATGTGATTGTGTGCTACACAAATCTGTACGATTATTAGGGCTGTTTGTATGATTACGTGCAGCATTATTATGCATTTGATATGTGCAAGTGGTGGCGTGGACTATGTGGTTTTGAACGTATTCATTTCCAAGCATGCTGTTTGTTGTTGCATACTCAAAGGGTTAGGTTGTTACTCAACAGATGAGGCGACGTTATACGCATTGTTGTATTGCTGAAATTGTCCATATATCTGCGTGCAAAGCAACTGCATGATATGGGGGAGCAACAAGCTGCAGCTTCAGCAGAAAGAGCGTTATAGAGCTGATCTTGTGATTGTAATGTTGAAAAGCAGGGCTCGTCCGGGATTTGAACCCGGGACCTCTCGCACCCAAAGCGAGAATCATACCCCTAGACCAACGAGCCCCTTACAGAAAAGCTTTCCCAGGAATGTGCCACGTGCTGTAGGGAATTGATATACTGATGTGTATTCCTGTGTCTTGTGTGTGTCCTGCTCAACATCCTAGCAACTGACCGCCATCTAGTGGCGTTTTTTACTTTTCACTCTCCACTGCATCAGGCTCGTTGGTCTAGGGGTATGATTCTCGCTTCGGGTGCGAGAGGTCCCGGGTTCAAATCCCGGACGAGCCCTCCCTTTCAACATTAAAAGACACTAAAACAACTTTGTGCTGCGACTGCAACTTCTGGCACCTCCACATGATGCAGTTGCATGCGCAGATGTGGTCAATTTCAACAATGCATATGATGTTGTCTCACCTGCTGACTAAAAACCTTCCCACAGTTTGTTTCAATATGCAACAGAAGACAGCATTCTTCTCAATAAATACATTATTCCTCATAGCAACACCAGCACATACCAAGTGCGTAATAGTGCTCGATGTAATCATGCTCATAAAAATTTGTGCATCCTGTAATCACATGAAGGCCACTCCTGTCCTTCCTGTGCTTGTCAGATCTGTTGCTCATCAGGATCAACCTCAGCAGCCTGCCCTGTCTTCCAGCAGAGGGCTGGGAATGTCCTTTGCCTTCCTCTGCCGCACCCACCTTCATGCAAGGTGTCCCTTGAAGAATTGATCTCCCTTGAAACCCTGACTAGCTAAATTTGTTGCCACCCCTCCAGGCATTTTCACATACAGAGTCAGGCTGGCTGCGACTCAGCTTGTGGATTCACGTTGGCTGCTTTGTACAACTACAGTGAAGCCAAATAAATAACACTGTCAAACAATGTCATTTGCATTTTCATAGTTCAAGCTACCAAGGTACATCCTGCTCTCTTCCAGTTTTGTTGAATTTTCCCAGCATGCAGCACCGCCTGTCTGTCACTCCTGCCCAAGATGTGTTGGCAAAGAATATTCAGAGTGAGTTTGTGCCCACCAAAAGGTGTACTGCTGTCCAGGCTACTGGTAACTCTGTGTCCTAATGGGTTGCTTGTTGAGCGGCGTGTCAATTGTCAGCGTGTCTTTCATTACTAAACTCACTGGATTGTGTGTTTCTGTGTGTCTCTCCCACATTCAGCTCTGGCCCCTCTGTACTAAGTAGATCTGATGAAATGGTGAAAATCACACCTTAGAAGTCTGTTACCACAAATGCTCAGCTTTTCATACCACTGAGATAGGGTAGAGGGTGGAGGGAACTCGCAGCACAAGGAGGACAGAGAGAGGGAGTGGCCTTTATGTGATTGTACGCTGCATAAATGTTTATGATTGCTAGTGTTACTAGTATGATTACATTTAGCACTATTATGCATTTGGAATGTGTGAGTGGTGGTATAAGGACCACGTGGCTTTTAATGTAGTTATCCATAAGAATGGTGTCTTTTGTTGCATGTTGACATAAAAGATGGTTAGGTTTTTAGTGATGAGGTGAGGCAATGTAATGTGCATTCCTGAATGATTAAAAGTGTTGATATGGATGTGTGCAATGCAAGTGCATCATGTGGAGGAGCTACAAGTTGCAGTTGTAGGATAAAGTAAGCGTTATTGTGATTGTAATGTTGAAAGGGAGGGCTCGTCCGGGATTTGAACCCGGGACCTCTCGCACCCTAAGCGAGAATCATACCCCTAGACCAACGAGCCTGTTACAGAAGGAAAAGGAAACGTTTTCCCAGGAATGTGCCACGTAGTATAGGGAATGCGCATACTGATGTGTATTCCTGGATGTACGTCCTGCTCAAGATCCCAGCTTTTCACTGCCATCTAGTGGTGTTTTACCATTTGCCTTGTCAAGAATGTTTCTTACACTAAATAGATACAGGCTGCAGTATGTGTAGTATTTTCTTTCTCCTTTCTCAGCATTTGTTCATGGAGTCAATTTCATTTTCAGTGTGCTCCCTGCAGCCTTTTCATATTCTACTCTATTGGTACCAGTTCTTCCTGATCGAGCTGTCGAAACGGTGGGAAACTACTGTGAGTTAACCACAAAGGAAATTGTATTCTACTGCATATTGTGTTTTAAGAATAAAATTAGTTTACAAGAATGTTGCAGTTTGGACAGCACTGGTAAATATTCCGCCTTCATTCAGTGATTAATTTATTAAACCAGTTCTTTCATGAGGGGCCGACAAAGTGGGCTCCTGAGGTCTGGTCCTAATGGCCGGCAGAGATCTGGCAGCACAAGGAGAATGGAAGGAGTGGCCTCTATGTGATTGTGTGCTACACAAATCTGTGCGATTATTAGGGCTGTTTGTATGATAACGTGCAGCATTATTATGCATTTGATATGTGCAAGTGGTGGTGTGGACTATGTGGTTTTGAACGTATTCATTTCCAAGCATGCTGTTTGTTGTTGCATACTCAAAGGGTTAGGTTGTTACTCACCAGATGAGGCGACGTTATACGCATTGTTGTATTGCTGAAATTGTCCATATATCTGCATGCAAAGCAACTGCATGATATGGGGGAGCAACAAGTTGCAGCTGCAGAAGAAAGTGAGTTATAGAGCTGATCTTGTGATTGTAATGTTGAAAAGCAGGGCTCGTCCGGGATTTGAACCCGGGACCTCTCGCACCCAAAGCGAGAATCATACCCCTAGACCAACGAGCCCCTTACAGAAAAGCTTTCCCAGGAATGTGGCCCCTGCTGTAGGGAATTGATACACTGATGTGTATTCCTGTATCTTGTGTGTGTCCTGCTCAACATCCTAGCAACTGACCGCCATCTAGTGGCGTTTTTTACTTTTCACTCTCCACTGCATCAGGCTCGTTGGTCTAGGGGTATGATTCTCGCTTCGGGTGCGAGAGGTCCCGGGTTCAAATCCCGGACGAGCTCTCCCTTTCAACATTAAAAGACACTAAAACAACTTTGTGCTGCGACTGCAACTTCTGGCACCTCCACATGATGCAGTTGCATGCGCAGATGTGGTCAATTTCAACAATGCATATGATGTTGTCTCACCTGCTGACTAAAAACCTTCCCACAGTTTGTTTCAATATGCAACAGAAGACAGCATTCTTCTCAATAAATACATTATTCCTCATAGCAGCACCAGCACATACCAAGTGCGTAATAGTGCTCGATGTAATCATGCTCATAAAAATTTGTGCATCCTGTAATCACATGAAGGCCACTCCTGTCCTTCCTGTGCTGTCAGATCTGTTGCTCATCAGGATCAACCTCAGCAGCCTGCCCTGTCTTCCAGCAGAGGGCTGGGAATGTCCTTTGTCTTCCTCTGCCGCACCCACCTTCATGCAAGGTGTCCCTTGAAGAATTGATCTCCCTTGAAACCCTGACTAGCTAAATTTTTTGCAACCTCTCCAGGCATTTTCACATACAGAGTGAGGCTGGCTGCGACTCAGCTTGTGGATTCACGTTGGCTGCTTTGTACAACTAGAGTGAAGTCAAATAAATAACACTGTCAAACAATGTCATTTGCATTTTCATAGTTCAAGCTACCAAGGTACATCCTGCTCTCTTCCAGTTTTGTTGAATTTTCCCAGCATGCAGCACCGCCTGTCTGTCACTCCTGCCCAAGATGTGTTGGCAAAGAATATTCAGAGTGAGTTTGTGCCCACCTAAAGGTGTACTGCTGTCCAGGCTACTGGTAACTCTGTGTCCTAATGGGTTGCTTGTTGAGCGGCGTGTCAATTGTCAGCGTGTCTTTCATGACTAAACTCACTGGATTGTGTGTTTCTGTGTGTCTCTCTCACATTCAGCTCTGGCCCCTCTGTACTAAGTAGATCTGATGAAATGGTGAAAATCACACCTTAGAAGTCTGTTACCACAAATGCTCAGCTTTTCATACCACTGAGATAGGGTAGAGGGTGGAGGGAACTCGCAGCACAAGGAGGACAGAGAGAGGGAGTGGCCTTTATGTGATTGTACGCTGCATAATTGTTTATGATTGCTAGTGTCACTAGCATGATTACATTTAGCACTATTATGCATTTGGAATGTGTGAGTGGTGGTATAAGGACCACGTGGCTTTTAATGTAGTTATCCATAAGAATGGTGTCTTTTGTTGCATGTTGACATAAAAGATGGTTAGGTTTTTAGTGATGAGGTGAGGCAATGTAATGTGCATTCCTGAATGATTAAAAGTGTTGATATGGATGTGTGCAATGCAAGTGCATCATGTGGAGGAGCTACAAGTTGCAGTTGTAGGATAAAGTAAGCGATATTGTGATTGTAATGTTGAAAGGGAGGGCTCGTCCGGGATTTGAACCCGGGACCTCTCGCACCCTAAGCGAGAATCATACCCCTAGACCAACGAGCCTGTTACAGAAGGAAAAGGAAACGTTTTCCCAGGAATGTGCCACGTAGTATAGGGAATGCGCATACTGATGTGCATTCCTGGATGTACGTCCTGCTCAAGATCCCAGCTTTTCACTGCCATCTAGTGGTGGTTTACCATTTGCCTTGTCAAGAATGTTTCTTACACTAAATAGATACAGGCTGCAGTATGTGTAGTATTTTCTTTCTCCTTTCTCAGCATTTGTTCATGGAGTCAATTTCATTTTCAGTGTCCTCCCTGCAGCCTTTTCATATTCTACTCTATTGGTACCAGTTCTTTCTAATCGAGCTGTCGAAACGGTGGGAAACTACTGTGAGTTAACCACAAAGGAAATTGTATTCTACTGCATATTGTGTTTTAAGAATAAAATTAGTTTACAAGAATGTTGCAGTTTGGACAGCACTGGTAAATATTCCGCCTTCATTCAGTGATTAATTTATTAAACCAGTTCTTTCATGAGGAGCCGACAAAGTGGGCTCCTGAGGTCTTGTCCTAATGGCCGGCAGAGATCTGGCAGCACAAGGAGAATGGAAGGAGTGGCCTCTATGTGATTGTGTGCTACACAAATCTGTGCGATTATTAGGGCTGCTTGTATGATTACGTGCAGCATTATTATGCATTTGATATGTGCAAGTGGTGGTGTGGACTATGTGGTTTTGAACGTATTCATTTCCAAGCATGCTGTTTGTTGTTGCATACTCAAAGGGTTAGGTTGTTACTCACCAGATGAGTCGACGTTATACGCATTGTTGTATTGCTGAAATTGTCCATATATCTGCGTGCAAAGCAACTGCATGATATGGGGGAGCAACAAGTTGCAGCTGCAGAAGAAAGTGAGTTATAGAGCTGATCTTGTGATTGTAATGTTGAAAAGCAGGGCTCGTCCGGGATTTGAACCCGGGACCTCTCGCACCCAAAGCGAGAATCATACCCCTAGACCAACGAGCCCCTTACAGAAAAGCTTTCCCAGGAATGTGCCACGTGCTGTAGGGAATTGATATACTGATGTGTATTCCTGTGTATTGTGTGTGTCCTGCTCAACATCCTAGCAACTGACCGCCATCTAGTGGCGTTTTTTACTTTTCACTCTCCACTGCATCAGGCTCGTTGGTCTAGGGGTATGATTCTCGCTTCGGGTGCGAGAGGTCCCGGGTTCAAATCCCGGACGAGCTCTCCCTTTCAACATTAAAGGACACTAAAACAACTTTGTGCTGCGACTGCAACTTCTGGCACCTCCACATGATGCAGTTGCATGCGCAGATGTGGTCAATTTCAACAATGCATATGATGTTGTCTCACCTGCTGACTAAAAACCTTCCCACAGTTTGTTTCAATATGCAACAGAAGACAGCATTCTTCTCAATAAATACATTAAAACCACATATTCCTCATAGCAGCACCAGCACATACCAAGTGCGTAATAGTGCTCGATGTAATCATGCTCATAAAAATTTGTGCATCCTGTAATCACATGAAGGCCACTCCTGTCCTTCCTGTGCTTGTCAGATCTGTTGCTCATCAGGATCAACCTCAGCAGCCTGCCCTGTCTTCCAGCAGAGGGCTGGGAATGTCCTTTGCCTTCCTCTGCCGCACCCACCTTCATGCAAGGTGTCCCTTGAAGAATTGATCTCCCTTGAAACCCTGACTAGCTAAATTTGTTGCCACCTCTCCAGGCATTTTCACATGCAGAGTGAGGCTGGCTGCGACTCAGCTTGTGGATTCACGTTGGCTGCTTTGTACAACTACAGTGAAGTCAAATAAATAATACTGTCAAACAATGTCATTTGCATTTTCATAGTTCAAGCTACCAAGGTACATCCTGCTCTCTTCCAGTTTTGTTGAATTTTCCCAGCATGCAGCACCACCTGTCTGTCACTCCTGCCCAAGATGTGTTGGCAAAGAATATTCAGAGTGAGTTTGTGCCCACCAAAAGGTGTACTGCTGTCCAGGCTACTGGTAACTCTGTGTCCTAATGGGTTGCTTGTTGAGCGGCGTGTCAATTGTCAGTGTGTCTTTCATTACTAAACTCACTGGATTGTGTGTTTCTGTGTGTCTCTCTCACATTCAGCTCTGGCCCCTCTGTACTAAGTAGATCTGATGAAATGGTGAAAATCACACCTTAGAAGTCTGTTACCACAAATGCTCAGCTTTTCATACCACTGAGATAGGGTAGAGGGTGGAGGGAACTCGCAGCACAAGGAGGACAGAGAGAGGGAGTGGCCTTTATGTGATTGTACACTGCATAAGTGTTTATGATTGCTAGTGTCACTAGCATGATTACATTTAGCACTATTATGCATTTGGAATGTGTGACTGGTGGTATAAGGACCACGTGGCTTTTAATGTAGTTATCCATAAGAATGGTGCCTTTTGATGCGTTGCATACGCAGATATGGTCAATTTCAACAATGCATACGATGAATATGATGTTGTCTCACCCGCTGACTAAAAGCCTAACCACATGTAGCCGGATAGCATCATCCTCCGTTTTCGCACCTGTTTCTGTTTAGTTTCCCGGTTATCAATTAACATATCTAACAAGCTCCCAGTATATAAAAGACCCAGGCAAACTCTACCTGAACGTCTGTTTCCGGGATTTCCGCCCCTTTCGGTACCTGCTCCTCCACTGTTGGAAATGTATGTGTCTGCTGCCGGCGTAGCTTTCGGTATATTCTTCTGTTACTTCAGGTAGGCACATTCTCAGTCGTAGCGCTATATTTTCCCTGTGATTTGTATGGTAGTAGCACAATTGTTTTCGTTTGTAGCTTCATCTGCCAAGCCGTAACATTTCCTGGCGTTCATCTTTGATGTGCGTTCGCCACACTGCGGGTACGTATCTGCAGGGTACGGTATTATCTTTAGAGTTTATTCCCCTTTTGATAATTTCATTTTGTCTCTGCCGTTTTGCCCATGCTTGCTTCTTAATGTTAGTTAGCCCATACCGGGTAGCATATTTGAATATCGTTCGCCTGTTAGACGACCTCCTTTAGTGTATTGTATTTTACTAAGCTGGTCCGCAGTATTGCCCAGAGTGCGCGGCGTCTGCGTGAGCCGCGTGATTTATGTAGCGCAGGGTTGCTGTACACAACTTCTGGTGACCGTGTTTAGGTAACGGTTTTTCTACTTCAATTGACTTCTGTGTTTGTGGGTGGGATATTTGGAATTGTGATTGTTGCATAGTTGGAAGTATAGCTCGGTACCAACTGGTATAATTTGTGTATGGTGCCTATTTCCCAGCTAAATGTCTTTCTCTATTTAAAGCTGCAGCTGAGTGCCCTATTGGGGAGGCTATCGGAATTTTTTGGTTTTGAGGGGGTGATGGAGTTTTGGGAGTGAGGTGGCTGAAGAGGAGGAGGGGGAGGAGGAGGGAGAGAGGGCGCTCCATGGCAGCGGTGAGTGGCGCCAGGTTGATGCTAGCTTGTCCGGGAGACGACTAGGCACCTCTGAGGGAAGAGGACGGGAGTTTTCAAACCTTCCCAGGCCTGGTCCACAGCGAGTATGGAGAAGCAGTGACCCAGTGGATTATTTTCTGTCCATGTTTTCACCTGACATGATCGATCTGATGGTGACCGAAACCAACAGGTATGTTGAGGCTGTACGAGCTCTCGAGCTAGCACCAAACGCTCGCCTGAGGGAATGGAAGCCCACAGATGCGGCAGAGATGCAAGTTTAAGAACAGGTCCGTCAAGAAGGCCCAGTCAATTCTGGCTGACTCTTGCCACCCTCTGTTTTTAGAGTTCTCTGCTCCCGTCAGGCCGTAGATTTGTTTCAAGGAGGCGTAGAACAGATACAAGAACTCATTTGTACCTGCTGTTATCTGTTGCGGCTGCCTAAATACCCTCACATGAGCATTTTACCATTTTATTATCTTTATTTTTATTTTAGCGTTTTTATGTGTTTTTTTTACGTCCTATACTGTCCACGCTATATCTTCTATGCCCTTGATGATGATTGAGATTGTCTGCTGGCTGTGAAACAAATTGCCCCCTTGGAGATAATAATAAAGATACCTTGACCTAAGAACGACGTTTTCTTTGTCCACCCTCCCTCTTTAGATTGCTGTCCCTGGCCTCTCCAACTGTCTGCTGGCCTATTCAGTCATCTGCAAGGGAAAGCATGAAGTCTGCAGGCATATGCGTGTGCGTCATACAGGCACATGCGTGCGCGTACACACACTCATTCTCAATCTCTCTCACACACACACACACACACACACACACACAATAGGTTGACTATTGGTGACGTTTATAATAGCTAATTTTTCAATCAAGTGGTTTTTTTTTTTTTTTTTTTTTTTTCCAGCCAATATTGTTACAATAGTTGTTCATTTTTAAAAATCTATACAAGTGACCAGAGGATGTTTGTTGTTCATTTTTGCAAATCTATACAAATGACCACAGTGTGTTTGTTGTCTATAGAAATGACCAGTGGTTGTTTATTTTTTTTTTTTACAAATTTATACAAGAAATGAGATGTTTGTTGTTCACTTTTACAAATTTACACAAATGGCCAGAAGCTATATCTATTGGTTTTTTTTTTTTTTTTTTTTTTACAAATCTATACAAATGATCATAGGTCATGCTCTGTGAGTATTAATTCCAGCTATTCATTTTTCACAAATCTATACAAACAATTATACAAACTGTAAATGTTTACATAAGTTATTTATGCACTACTGTATATTTATTGATTTATTATTCAACATGTTCAAGTCAAGTGTCAAGGAGATTGTGTTCAGTCAGATAATAAAACAGCTGGTTTAGTGCTAAAAAACCATGTAGGACTACTTTTTTCCACAAAAATGATCAGGTATCGACAAGGGAATCGATTAAGAATTGGATCAATAAGCAGAATCGACAATTGCATTGATATTGATAAAATCTTATCAATTCCCTTGTCTTTATTTTACTGCAGTTTTTCTGTAATCCTTTTGCCCTCGCTGGACCCCTCTCTTCTATGGCCCAGATTTCTGCCATAACAGGCTATCCCTAAAATCATTTTGTCAGTGAAGGTTGCAGTTATACTGTAGTTATGAATTTTTTTTAATGTGCAAGTATTATAATGTGGGCCAGTCTGACTTTTTAGAGTACTTGTCTGTACTATAAAATTGAATTTATCAATGGAGGCTAATTTAGCTAAATATCATCTCAAAGTTTCTGGAATGCTCACTTTTGCAAATGAGGCATGAAATTGCTGTCACTTACATTCAATGAAAATGAATGTGAATGAATTCATGATTGAAGGCCTTACATGTTCTCAAATAACTTAATTTTTTCCTTTGTTGTTTTATTGCTTATCCTAATTTCAGATTTTTAAATATTTTTGTCCTTTCCTGTCCCTCTTTTTGAGTTCTTGATTTCTGTTTCCTTCTCTTGTATTTCATTTATTTTAGTATTTTGCTAAACTTTTTTCCAGTTTTGCTGTAATACTTTGTTATTTTATTTTAACCTGTATTATATATTTATTTTTTGTGTAGTTCAGGGGCTCACTTCACTTCTTTTTCTTCCTCTTCCCTCCCTGGCTCTCACCTTTTGTTTTTTATATGAAAAATTAAAGGGACATAGGGACAGTTTAAAGAAGAGAATTCTGTATCCTATTTGGGACATTTATTGAACTTACTCTGATGTATACATGCATTAGATTTTAATTACTTAATTCTGCAGCTTTCTTATTTCATAGCTATTTTAAGGTCTAAAAAAGGCAGCCATGCATCCTGTCCTTTCAGTTGGAGAGTAAGGACCTCTCATACCGTTCTCTCAGTAAACTGTCTATCATCTGTCCAAATTTAGCATCAGGGTGAAATGATTTCAAAATGCTTCTCGGGGTAGACAGTTGCGCGCGCGTGTGTGTGTAACATCATGTGATCGTGTACAGTGTGTAGCTTGCAGCGAAGTTGTGTGCCTGACACCGTGAACATGCTGAAATAGCTTGAATGGTATTGTAATGGATTCGATGCTGACACTGGCTTGAGCCCCGCCACTGTGAGGGTTAGCCCCACCGTTATTTAGCAAAAAATAAATAAATAAATAAATGATAAATACTCTGGCGCCGCCCCTGGTCTTAAATAAAGTTTTACTAATATAAAGCCTTATAAAGTCGTAAATTGTCTTAAATTCAGAATCGTTTGGTCTTAATATTTTTAGTCACGGCACTGCGTGAATTTCTGTAGTCTGCAAGACCAAGGCACATCTCAAAAGTCCTGAAAAACGAGTTATTTCGTTTTTGGCGTTGTAAAACTCGCGGTCAAGACAATGCCAAAGATTCTATAGAGTACCGAGGTGGGTACGTCATCACGGGTTCTTCGCTGGTGTCGGAAGTAAATTCCCTATGGAAAATTACAATGGGCTTCGCATACTGTCGCATCTTCACTCAAGTTCGGATTCATTTCAGGAGCTGGGAATTTCCTCTGCTCGGTGTGAGGATATATTTGTATTCAAATGTTTCGATATTTCGATATTTAACTTGTAGTTCGTGTTGTAGTCCACTTTTCGAACGACATATCCGATAGATAGAGCAACGCGGGGGGGACGTCCTGACAAATCAGATACCACCATCTCATCCGGGATTCTGGGATCTTCCGTTTAGAAAACCGTTGGCTCTGAACCCAGTTTGGTTTGCTAGTGGAAGACACAGTAGCGAAGACGACGGCAGTTCGTAGTTAGCCAGCTAACGAAAAAACGTAATAAAATGGCTCAGTGCTTTGTCCCGGACTGCAGCCACCGTACATATGTGAACGACTGCAAATTTTTCAGGTTTCCAAAATGCCCCACGGCATAGTTTTACATTATGGAAACTGTGAATGTTATCTCTGTAAGCACACCATCGGAGAGACGTCTGTCAAATGTAGCTAATTAAATGTGCATTTTCACTCAAGTCGAGTGCGCAAATCTACACATGTAAGAAGAATTATCTTTTTGCTTAATAATCAAGGTGTTTCTGACTCTGTAGATATGTCTCAAAGGCTTTGGGTGTTTTTCATCATTCAAAATCGTGGGCTAACAACCAGTCCACTTAGCAAGCTCGATGGGCGATGATTTGGTAATCTGACTTTGCTAGCTAGATAGCTGGTTAGCTATGATACCTAACGTTACACTGGCCTACACTCACTGACACGGTGTAGGTCGTATCCCTCATGCTCGCCCTGACCAAGCCTGTGATATGGCCCTCAGAACAACTGAATTCCTCTGCATGCCCTGATTTATAATGGTTTTCGCCCCGTTGAAAACTTCGGGTCTTATCCTTAAAGAACAACAGAATATGGCTAAGCGACACCTTTGCTGCTAACGACGAGCTTGCTATTGCTGATAGCAATGACTGCTAAAGACGAGCTTGCAAGTTAGCTGCTATAGCGATAGCTAATAGCAATGATTAGCCGCACTCTAGCTAGCAAGGCCAGAGAGCGGGAATGAGAAAGCCTCCGTGGTTTCATGAGACGTGTAGTTTTTAGTCTGTGGTTGTACTAGCATATAAGATAAAAAATGACATTACGTAAAAATTAGCTTGAAACAATTAAAATAAACAACATAACTCACAAGTTGGGATCACAATATATAATCCGGAAATCGATATGACGTTCTATCACAGATTTGGCATTAAATTTCATTTAAATTGCATTAAAAAGGTCTTTAAAAGCCTAAAATTTGACTTGTTTATACCTGTAGACACCCTGCTTGTGAATCCCTGTGAATTCTTGCTTCCTTGTTCTGTTTTTTTTAACCTTTACACTGAGAGGTTACATATTAGCATACTTGCAGGTATCTGTAAGTGCCTTACTCTGTCCAGGATGGGACAACACACTCTGTATTCAATAACAGTAACCCTGGTGAGCAGATGTAATCACAAAGGGAAGAGTCCCACCAAGTGACTTCCTCCAGAACCTGGAGCAACAAGTCCTTTCTTCCTCTCTTTAACTCTCTCTTCCTCTCTCTCTATGTCCACTCTTGTCTTTCTCCCTCTCCATTTCCATCTCTTTCCTCTCTCTCTGCTCCACCTGGCTGTGATTGTCCTGTGCTTCAGGGGAAAGCACAAATATGATCAAGACTCTCATCTCCTCACTTTTACTGTAGTGCATTGTCAAACTGTTCAGCAGTCACTTTGCAGTTGGTGCTTAATATCACCTGCTTACTTCTCTGTATTGCCACTGCTGTTAGTCTCACTGGTTGCTGTCTTCTAACTAATTTGTTTCTCTCTTTGTAAGTATTAGAGCTGAATACATTATCATTACCTGGAGAAGGAGAGGAGCCCTCCATGCTGAGTTTAATGGCCAGCTCAACCTGCTCCTCTTTGCTCATGCTCTCCACTCCACTGCTGTCACTATGCAGGAAAAGGCAAAAAGTCACTGGCATGGTGGAGTGGAGATGGAGTTCTCTATGAGCCAATGAGTGGTGACAGTGCTGTGAACCTTTGCGAATGTGGGAATAGGTACAGTCCATTACACTGGGTGTGTGTGCATCAGTGTGTGAACACAGGCTCACCTTACTGTCCCAACTGGCTCCCGAGGTGTCTCTACATTTGGAGCACATTGCAGGTGCAGGGAGAGTTCCGGCGGAATGTGCACTTTACTCTCCAGCTTCTGGAGGGTCCAGCTGGAGGTCATGGTGAACCTCTTAAACTGCAGGACAAGGACCCTGTGCAGAAACAGAAACAAGGATTTTAACACTAATACCAAACAGGTGTCATTTAAGTCTGTTTCCAGCCATAATCAATGCTCTTATGCTGTCCTGTGGGTCCCCCTCTGAGCAGAGGCTGGATCTGTTAGACATGCTGACAGTGAGGCGGTGAGGTGGTGCTTACCGAGGCAGGGACAACAGTTTTGCTTCAACTGTGGCCTCCTGCCCAGGGTACTTCTGGCACCTACAGTCAGACTTGGTTACCTTTAGACAGAAATCACAGCACATCATGAGTGCTTGGTCAGAGGTGGCAAACCTAGAATAAACTGGTGAATACTGTTAGCACAAGTGCTCTGTAGCCCTTTTTCCATCACATTGTCAAGCGAGTTAACGCCTGAATCGATGGAACTTTGAGCGATATAAGAAGCCCCAAAACCCTTTTGCCATAAATAGAATCTAACATTCTATCACGCTAACGTGACGTCATAATGGCCTGAGTTGATGTGCATTTACTTAACTCGCTAGATTGTTTTCCATCAACAACGTATCGATTTAAATCTCCAAGCAAATGACATAAGGTGAACTCTCCCGCCCATCAGCCCGTGCTTGACATTCTGACAGGAAAGTTGCCTGTCTACAGCGGCTTGAGAAATAGCTAAATGGATGTAAGCCATCAAACCATCGCCCTTGGGTGCTTGCTTGTTTTACCATCTCATCAATGTGGCAATTTTAATAAACCATAGGATGCAAATGAATAGGATGACCCTGGTACTCCAGGAAGCATCAAAGCAGTATTCAAACAGTTTTGTTCCTGTTGCTCCACTTCTTCCAGACTACCTCCTCTCGGCAAGATAATGAGACTTCATTGCCTTCCACTTGTTACGCAGGGCCTGCCACGGCTTGGCGACTCCACTAGCAGCTATCCGATTGGAAATACTTTTAAAAATTAGGGCATTCCTTTGTCTTTTCCCATCTAAAGCTGCCACCATGTCCATTTCATTAAGTAAACTTAAAAAGAGACAGGTTTCCTCCCTTGCCCAATGTTGCCGATTTAAACTGGCCATTATATATCTAGCTGGTTTGCGTTTTTTTGTCTTCACAAAATTTGACGGCGATGAAAGTTGTGAAAAATGAGAACTCGCGTCAAAGCCTGAGGAGAGTATTCCCATGCTACATTTGCCCTGGCTTCTAAGCATGCACAACATTCTTATATCGCTTCAACGTTTTTCCATTATATAGTCGAATCCACGTCCCCCTTAATCCACCTCTAGCGAGCGAATTAATTTAGCGCGTCACATTTCATTCTACATCGCTTTAAATCATTTTCCACCAGCCTTGTTGCAGCAACTTTCTGATGCGCATCAATTTCTAGCGAATCAAAATTTTAATGGAAAAAGGGCTTGTGTTTTTGGGTGTGTATATGTGTGTCTTGTGTGTGTGTGTGTTCCTGGGTGAGGAGTGGGACTGACTTTAAAATACTGTTGAATGCTGGCCTGTAGGTTGCCCTGAGGCAACAGGTCTAGGGGTTGTTGTAAACTTCTGTCCCACAGACCTGTGCCCCACACCTCACAGACAGAGAGAACCACAGAGAAAAATACGTCAGCACTTACAGAACAAACACTGATGTTGTGTTACTTCACACAGTAACATCTTACCTTGTTCTTTATCTCTCTTTTCATTAACACAGACTACAGTTTATGTGCACGGCCATTTTCAACTGTCAACGGAGACTGTCTTTTTGAATGCCCTCATCAGCTTTACCTTCTCATTCATGTGGCCATACCTCACCAAATGTAGATCTGAAAATGCCTGCAGGGGGAGATAGAGGCAGGAGAGATCAGATCTTCACTGACCAATACAGTGCTTGGACAGGCCTGGAACTGGGCCAGATAAGACTGTGATTGTCTGCTTGTGTTTATAGTGCAGTACTGGAATGTAATACACTCCATACATTTTAGTTAGAAAAATGTTACAGACATCTGCAGAGTCAGAATTACCATTTGTGAAACAAGACCTTGAGATGTTAGTTTGCAAGGTAACATGTAAAAAAATAGTTACTGGTACGAATATTTTGCATTAATCCTTGTTAGACAACACTCATATGTCCATACTTGGGTAGATGGTCTCTCAGGTCTGGCGTACAGAGGATATCTAATTTCACCAACAAACTGCTGCAGCCCAAAACGGCACTGCAGCGTGGCATTCATATAGAATGTGTTGCTGATGTTTGGCAACCTGTAACAGAACAGAACACATGAAGACATCTTGGTTTTCAGTTTTTTGGTATTTTAGACTTCCATGTTTGGGCAGACTAGTCTTAAATCTGTTTAACCTCCACTGACACCGTTTGCTTGTTGATTTCATGTAAAGCAGAATTCACAGATTTTGCCAAATGGTGACTAAATTGAAAACAAAGGAGTCTGGAAAGTACCGATGTCAAGCAGTAGTAGAACCTAAGACTGCAGGACACTTCAAATTCAAATTGAAATGGAAAATACACCACTGGTAATACTTCCACACAATCTCTAAATCCTTGTGAGAGATCTTCAAATTCTTACCCTAACAGGTTGTGGTCCTTTGTAGGTCTTTCCAGCAAATCACAAGAGCTGTATGATTGCTGGCGGACACTGCTGGAGCTCCAGCACGAGGTGGTGCTTTGAGTGGTGGTGGAGCTTCTGCCATCATTAATATAGCCCCATAAAACCACTGCCTTTCTTGTTGCTGACCTCCAAGAGGGCAACATCTCTTGAGTGATTGCCACAAGAGAACTGGTTAAACTACACTGGCACCAGCGCACACATGTGCTCCTCCTCTTGATTTTCTGTCAGAGCGTTTACAGAAAGAGTCACTAAAACAGCAGAACTTAGATAAATGGATATTGGAAAGGGAAATGAAAACAAAAGAAACCGTGTTGGGTTCGGGAAAGAAGAGACCATTTTGGTGAGGGAGGGGTAGGGTGTAAGGGACAGGGTGGGGAAGGGCATATGGAAGAGGCAGGAAGCTGTGTTTCCTCGCTGCTGTCTTCCACTGCCTTCCGTAAAAAAGCCGGTCCTCCTGTTTCAGAAAGGATGCAGGCCTTTTAGAAGCTCTGATCTATTGACATTAGCTCAATATCTATTTAAAGTAGTGGTCAAAGAAATTACAGTCAATAAATTTTGGAAATCAATAAATTAGTCTGCACTAACCTAATAGATAAAAAGTAAGTAAAATAATAAGAAACTTGGAGGAATCAAAAGAAATGAGTTAATTTATCTTTCATTGATACACTGATTCAGGGGTTCTCAAACTTTTGCAAGCCGGGCCCCCCCAAACTGTTCTACTGTACTTGGACGCCCCCCCCCCATAGGTAGATAAATATTATTATTATTGTTTTTATTAGTAGTAGTAGTAGTAGTAGTATAGTTATAGTTAAGGTGTTTAGGACTATTATTGTTATAATAGTTATTATTATAATTATTAGCCTCTATTTATTATATTATTATTAGTCTCTATTATTATTATCATTCCTACAAACCCTGCATTTATGCTAAGTCTCAGTTCAATGTGAAACATGAGCCTGCTGTATTCTGCAAAGCTGTTGAATTCTCAGCTCAATTTTGGATAAACACAGCCTCAGGTCGTCCTCAATCTGAGCGCGATTGTGGTATTTTGTTTTGAGCACGGTCAGTTTGGAAAGGCCTGCCTCACACAAGTATGTTGAAGCGAAAGGGGGGAGAAGTTTTAAGGTCGCATTGAGAGTTGGGGGTATTCCCACATCAATGCTACCCAGCAGGGGCAGCGCCAGAGATTTTCTTTTGCTGGTGCTATAGAGTTGATTGACTTCAGCAAGGGTGCTCTGAAATTTAGGGTTTCCCATTAATGTGCCGGTCGCCAGTTTAATTTCTACTGCAACACCCCAACACACATACACACACGCGCGCACACACAGTACCTGCTCCGCGACAGCAGCTCATGGGATATAGATGTAAGGTTCAGAAGCCAGGCTATGTAAACACACCTCTGAATATAAAATTTCACACAATTGCTAACAATGCCAGCATCCTCAGCAGCAATCACGGGCAGGTTCCCTTCTTCATCACCATACTCTGACTTTTCTTGGTCCTGGTCAGTAGCTACTAGCATTGTGTCTACCCTATTATTCACAATCACTCTCGCTTCCTTTTGATTGAGTCTCCACACGTGGATGTTTATGAAGTAAAAAACGATCCATTATGATATTGCTAATTCTTTGCTACTGCTAAGTTACAAAAAAATTGCGCCTCTGGCTAACAGGACGTAAAAGTAGTCAACAGGTTCAATGCGTGCAGCGCCCATTGGCTGAATCAGATCACCTGTGTTGGCTTTATGTTTTTTAGTCTAAAAATAACTGGTTTGTTTTATTAATGTATTTATTTATTTTTCAAATTATAAATTGTAGTATTCACACATTAAAAATTAATTAAATTAAATTCTAAATAAACCACAGAAATTTTTTGGGTGTGCTAGGGGGGTGCTATGGCTATCCTAGGGGTAGCTACAGCACCCCCAAGCCCCTCCCTGGCGCCGCCCATGCTACCCAGAAGGTCGCAAGAGAACAAGTGGCAAAAAGGTGCTACAACCTGCCATCACTCTTCGGCTCAATGAGCTGTTCCTACATTTCTAAAGACAGATCTTTTGCTGTGCAGACCCACGTGAATGAACTGTAGTCCCCTGTAAAGTATGAAGAGAACTGCTCCTTCAATGCAGTTAAGTGATCGGCAGCTGAGACAAGAAGAGGAGAGAAATCGGTCCCGCTTACGTCAGCAATGAAATCTGCAAGGTTTGGGAACATTTCGTAAATTTCCAGAAATTACGCGGTCATGCCAAAGGTCAAGTTTTCGGATGAATGCATCCACTTTGTTAGCTAGGAGCAACATGCTGGCAGCTCGGCTAGTAAATAGTATTATTTACAGAAAGTGCAGGTAAGAGTAATTACTCCAGTATAAGTGATGCTATATCTTAGAGTATGTACAGTGTTATTGACAGTGTAGAGCAACATATATACAGATTATTATATATGTATAATATATTAAGTGTGTTATACATAGGGGTGAAGTGGATAGAGTTGGAAAGACCTGAAGGCTGCATCCCTGGCTTTGAGCAGGAGGCAAACCTCTCTGTTCATCCAGGGTTTCTGATTGGGGGAAGCTTTTATTTGTTTTTGTGTTGTCACTCTGTCCACACACCTGTTGATGTGATCCAGGACGGAGTTGGTATATGAGCAAATTGAGAGTCTGGTGGCATGGGCAGCAAACACACTCCAGTCTGTGTGCTGAAATCGGTGCTGAAGAGCAGAGTCAGCACCCTCCAGCCGGATCTTGATGGTCCTCATTGTGGGTTTCACTTGGTTAATGACTGGGCTATACTTGGGAAACAGGAACAATGAAAGATGATCAGAGGGAGGGGAGTGGCTTTATAGGCGTTAGCCACATTTGTATAGACGTGATCCAAGGTTTTATGTCCCATTGTGGTGCATTTTGGTACAATCTTGGAAGCACGGTACATAGGTTGCAGTGATTGAAGTCCCCAGAAACAATAAAGGCCCCATCTGGATACAATGTCTGCAGCTTGCTAATAGTGGCACTGAGGTCTTTCATGGCTACTTTAGCATTTGCATCCGGTGGTACATAAACTGCGGCAATAATGATGCATGTAAACTCTTGTGGTAGATAAAAGGGTCTACACTTAATAAGGTATTCCAGATCAGCAGAGCAATAAGTTTCAGCAATGGTAGTCACCATGATTTATTCACAAACATGCATAAACCATGTATTGAACTAAATCATCCAAGTCAGCATTGCCAGCTAACCAAACTAAGGTTAATGTTAATCAAGTAATGTTAGCTACGTAGCTATATCATCACCAGACGTTTACACTAGCCAGCTAGTTAGCTAGATAGCTATCTTACCTGACAAGATTCGCTAGTTAGCCAGCTAGCTACAGCTAACCTTTCCTGCAACAGTGAGCCAGCTAACTAGCATAAATGTGGTAAAAAGAAAAATGGAGATAACATACCTTGTGAGTCTTATCCATCATTCTCTTGCCGTGGGGCATTTTGGAAACCTGAAAAATTTGCAGTAGTTCACATATGTACGGTGGCTGCAGTCTGGAACAAAGCACTAAACCATTTTATAAGGATTACAGTTGTTTGTTAGCTAGCTAACTACCAACTGTCGTCATCTTTGCTACTGTGTCTTCCACTAGCAAACCTAGCTGGGTTTTCTCAGAGCCAACGGTTTTCTAAACCGAAGATCCCAGAATGTGCAGATGAGATGGTGCTGTCTGATTTGTCAGGACGTCCCTCCGCATTGCTGTATTGGATATGACTGTAAGGTGGGAATGGGAGACACCTGACAACATACGGACTGTGGCACACCAAATAAGGGACTGTTGCTCAAGTAAGCATTCTTGGGCCATAAATGACAAACCACCTGGCTGAGGAATGTGTCCCCGCTCCTCCACACCAAGGAACTGTACGACAGGATGGGTCACCAGGGGGGTAGGGAGAGTCAGAGGACACGGGATCTTGATGATCCCAAATCCCTCAGGGACCCTTCCTCCGGACCAGTGAAATTCCAACCTGCAACTATCAACTATTATTTCTGTATATTCTGTTTGGTTCAAGGTACACATGTCTTGTTTGGTCTCATTTTGATCCATAAAATGTGAGTAGCAAAGGGGTGATAGTTCTATAACAGTAGAGGGTCTCCTAACCCTCAGTCTGAAAATTCATTCAGCAAGCTAAAAGAATGAACACCAATGCACATGCCCTGGGACAACAGGACGAGAATAAACACTGGTATCAATCACTAGCCAGATAAGGACAAAACCTATTGGGGCTCTGTCCATGACCCCACCTCATGTGCTGACTAACTCCTTGAGGTTCGGGTATATAAAGGGAAAGATTTCTGCATTCAGGGAGCCCCGTCTGCACATTAAGCGTATAGCCATGTGACGCTGTGTAGGGAGCTCCGTCAGCACAGACTCCTGCGCACTAAGCGTATAGCCATGTAACTCCGTATAAGTATATGTGTATTTATCATCATTTGCACTGTACCATACTGTTTGCTGTAATTTTGGAACTTCTAACTTATTGGAACAATTCGGATTAATAAAGATATTAGCCTTAACCTTTGTCTGTGATTTCTCATTTCTAACGATGCACGTAGCAGGACTCGAGGTTTTTCTATATGTTCTTGCCGTACTGCTCGAAACCCAGTGTTACTTACACTCATAGTCAGTCTTAAGTATTGCATTATTCTGACAAGTCTGCAGTCCCTAGGTGGGCCGCCTAACGTATATTCTATGATTTAGAGTATAACATGGCAGCGAGTTATATTAAATGTGCTGATACGGTATCCTACGTCGTGGACTATGCAGCCTGATCACCTACAAGCCAAAGCGAACTAAGAATTCCTGGGATGCTAAGTAGAATTGGGAATTGGGGAACTAAAACGTAGGTTGGCGTAAAATGGAGTCAGATTAGAGATATATGATAGGCAGATTTTAACATCACTACTTCCAAAGACGCAAACGCACGCATCTGCCTTCAACAGCCACCACTTCCCTCATTGGTTGTGACTGGCTGTCCTACATGATGTTCGAAAAGTGTACTACAAAACGAAACTACAAGGCTTAAATCTTAACATTTTCAGAAAATATCGAAACATTTGATGAGTCCAAATATATCCTCACACCAAACAGGTTAATTCAGGAAATTGCCAGCTCCTGAAATGAATCCGAACTTGAGTAAAGATGGATAGTGTGCGAAGCCGTAAAGGAGTGTGCCCGAGCGGAGATGTGGTCGAGACTGAATGAGGGACAACTGCAGACAAAAGTTTCCAATCTGAAAATTTTTTATTTTACTTTAGGCTATCGGCAGGGTTATAAGCATACAGACACTAAAGACAAAACAAACAAAACATGTGGCAAAAAGGGAAAAGAACACTGAGACAATGCCCATATACTAACTAGGCCCTATTACAAAGGTCCCATGGCATGACCTCTCACTTCAGAGGCATCTCCCCATCTGAGCTACACAGCAACCATATGAAACCCCGGTCTCAACCATTGCACATAAATCAATTAACCACTACACACAATATTTGATCAAAGCACATTGGCAAAACAGCTCCCTTACAGACAATCAGATGTTTATTTTATTAATGCCCTTAGACACTCCTTTAACGATTAAAATAAAATCACACGGCGCACCCCTGCACCAATGAGCGCTTACTTATCGGAGTGTGAAAAGAGCGCAGAAAAAGCTTCCCCATCCTGCACCCCAGTTTGCTCGCTCACACCCAGAAGACAACAGGAGTACAGGAACCACCAGTAAGTAGGTACATACATTTTAGAAACAGCATAAATAACAGCCAACTAGCAAGTGTTCTGATGTTAAATGTGCGCACTTAAAGAACTCTTACATAGCCGCTTTAAATAAATTACGATTCTAAATTACAATGTACCGTGTTTTGCGTCTTTCATTGATTCCGAGTTACATACATTACAACTTTTGAGTGTTATCACAGACTCTAGTTAAACCCCAGACCTTGACTAGACATCTTACAGCATACCAACAAAACACATTAACATCATACAAACAGACTGTAAAGCATTATTTTCGGTTTAACTCATGTCATTGTTCATGCGGAGGCGGAAAAGCCGCCGATCCCAGTGACGGACACGCTGCGCTCCGTCACAGAAGCCCATTGTAATTGCTTCTTGCTCTACTACCTCATCTAAGGTTACTGGCTCCACACCAAGGCAACACCACCATTTCCCCTTCAGCTAGGCCTCACAAATGCAAAGTGATGGTTTGCTGAAAGAGCAAGCTTTTCTTTTGACACTGTCTCTTTCTGGCTGGTGCATTTACTGTTTTATTTGTTTCTGTCTGACAGTGTCATACTGTCCACTCCTCTTTACATATAAATATTTATGCCCTTCATAGTTGCTGCTGTTCTAGTGAAATGAAGGCATATTGGTGGAAAAACTATAAGAGCTTCACAAACATTTCAGTACAGGCTAAATCAAATGAAAAATGTAATGCTGGCGCACAATTTGGAATTAAGTGAATATTATAATACAAGGTGATATCTGAAAGACTGCAGAAGACTTTCACTATCTACAGGTAAACTGGCAGGTCCACTTTCTGTCTGTGTACAGTTAGAAGAATGTGGGAAAAAAAAGAAGAAGAAGCACTGCTCAATAAGAAATGAAAAGAAAGGTGCGGCTCTTCTGCTTTTGGTTACACATACCCATCTTCCTTCACGAAAGATACCACTTCCCCTTTATCGTTGTCCTCGATGCAGTTTGTCTCCATGAACAGAGACACCAGGTGACACACCATGAGTGAGCAGAGATGGGTGACCCTGTTCCTTCTCTACACGAGCTGTGCTCCACTCCTACTGGTGGGAACCAGGGCTGCTGGTAAGTGCTGTTTCCATCCTCTGTACTACTTAATGTACGGTGGGAGACACTGACCTCCCTCTTAAACACTCATTTTGCCAAAAACATTAGATTTGGGACACACGATTCATCCATGGAAACTGTATTTTGATATAAATTCAGTAATTAGTCTGCTATAAATACCAATCAGATCAACAAAGCTTTCACCAAACTTGTTTTTTAATATTAGTCATATAATGTTTAGCTATAACTCTCAATAGCTAAACAGTATAGCTATTGAAGAAGATCTGCATGTTCAAAGTATCCACAACAGGCACTTTTACTGTTGAATCATGGCCAGTTATATTAAAAATAACATAAAAGCTTTAAAAATAGCTTTATCTCTTCATTTGCGTGACATGATGTGAGAGGCTTGCCTAAAAGCTAGATTTGCTAAATGCTGTTGGAGAATGGATCACTCACTACTGGTGGCACCATTGTTATTGTTGCCATGGTCACCCTGACACCATTGTCAATGACCCCTTCATTTGGAGGTAGCTGGATATTGCACAGCCTGCAGATATTACGCAAACCGTTACTATGCCGCTGGCTCTTTTTGTAGAGTGAACAATGCGTGTATCAGGGTTTGCGTATGTCATATTTAAGCAGCCCTCCGTGAATTCAGAGTGGTGAACCTGATGCACAATTCCAATGTTGGGCAAAGGAGGCGTAACATTACCTCCCCCTTTGAAGGTCATGTTCATGATCCTATATAAGGCCATTTTTATCCAAACTTTGTCTTATCCTAACAAAATTCCAATATTTTGCATTGGAAATAACTGTATGTTAAGAGGCCTGTAGTTTTCTGGATCAGTGCAATCCAGTTTCTTGTATACTGGTAGTATATTGCCATGTTTTTCATCTTCAGGAATTCCATAACTGAATAAAATTTTCACGAGTATTGGCATTTAGTGTCTGTACAACTGTATTCTTTTTACTTGTGAAGCTTTCAACAACAATGTAATCACTGAGTGTAATAACGTCTTGGTTGTTATAAACGAGGGCCCTGTAGCTATTGGAAAGAGGCAACAGTAAGGGTAAGTGTCATGGAAGTGTGATACTTTATAGCCAATAAATAAAACTTAAACAAAGTGATACAAGTATATTATTACATTATCGGCTTGAGTTATTAAATTTTTTATTATTATTTTTTTAACCCAGCTAATAATGTAATAACCAGCCAATAATGGAATAACATTACATTATGCGCAAAACAGTTATTATGTTATTGGTTCAGAAATTTTATTACATTATTGCCCAGTTACATTACATTACATTAAGAACAGAAAAATTATTACATTATGGGCAGTTATTACATCAACAGTAGTTATTACATTATTGGCTGCTACAGGCCCTTTCCCTGTTTTTAACTGGCCTCATCTCAAAATGTCCCTTTTCTACTTCAGAAATCGTTAGAATTATTATTATTATTTTTTTTTTACATCATGGACAATTTGTTTTTCAATAATACTTTTGGCAACACCATACATTTTACAATAGGCTATTTTGTCACTGTCTGAGGTATCTGTTTTAATTTACTTTCAAAAGTTACTTCCTTACATTTCAACTAATTTTCCATTGGTTTCCCAGTGTGTATATGCTGCAAATTGAGCCCTAAATTGCCAAAATACCTTGAATGCCACTCTACTCTTTCTTGACTCAAGGCTCTTCTACATCAGTGGTGAAAATCAGATATCTTACAAAAAAGAAGGTCAAAACAAATCTCATTCAAAAGGGGAAGTAACAAATTGCATTGGAAACCTTTACAACATTGAACACTCTTGCCCCTTTCCTGGTATGCTTATTCAGTTTATGGGGAAGTTGAGGGTTCCTTTTTCATCCAGGCTGGTTTGATGTTGTCATAGAGATCATTTCAAAAATTACTTTAAGGTACCTGTGGCCCAAAACATAGTTGACATGCTGACTTTATGAATAACCACTTTCACAGATAAATAGCTGAAAATTAAGGTGTCTTTAAACCAGCGTTTCTCAATCCTACTCCTGGAGGCCCACTGTCCTGCATATCTTCTATCTATCCTTGCTCCAAACACACCATAGTACTGTGATTAACATGCTCTTGATTAAATCAGGTGTGCTCAACTAATCAAAAGTGCCACTGATGAGTTCAGTCAGGTAGGTAGAGCAGGGAAAGATGGAAAACGTGCGAAGCAGGTTGCCCACGGAAGCAGGACTGAGAATCAGTGCTTTAAACTACATGGCCAATCAAATGTCCAAGCATTTATTCAACGTGTACATTCATGATAGCTGAGAAACAAATATGGCAGAAGTCAAAAGTGTAAAGTACAATGTTCCTTGTGGTATTAGGAAGCTGCATTCCTAGTTTCTTGACTCTACATGCTCTATGCATGAATTGAGTAAAGTAAAAACAAAATTATGTATTAATACCACATTTGAACATCTGCTCTGTTGTTTATATGACAGAATAATAATGAACATGCCAAAAAGAATGGGGTACTGCAGACCTGCATGGTTCTTGTCCACTCCAGAAATAATAATAGTGAGAACGGTAACAGCATAGAGCATGCATCAGTTAAATTGATTAGCCCATTTAGTTTTATTTATTTTTTCCCTGCTTCCAGATTAGTATACTCTCAGAATGGTGGGCTGCTATATTGATATACTTTCCATCAGATTGCTGGCGTTTTAAGTGATGTCTGCTTCTATCATTTTGTTTACTACAATGGAAGTGTGTCTTGGCAACCATGATGTGAAGCTGGTGGATGGTGGTAGTCCCTGTGCTGGAAGAGTGGAGGTTCTCCATGAAGGACAGTGGGGGACAGTGTGTGATGATGGCTGGGATATGGCTGATGCTGACGTGGTGTGTAGACAGCTGGACTGTGGAGATGCTGTAGAAGCCCTGGATTCTGCTCACTTTGGACCTGGGAATGGGCCAATCTGGATGGATGATGTGTCCTGCATGGGGTCAGAGTCCACACTGGCGGACTGTGGCTCAAGAGGATGGGGTAATCATAACTGTGGGCATGAAAAGGATGCTGGAGTGATATGTGAAGGTAGGATACATCAACTGTGTGATTGTTCATCCACGCTCTGACAGCAACAGTGCTAAATGATTTCAAGTTGAGAGTTGTTTTAATATTTGAAATATTTATTACACATTTTATTTTTACTAAAATTTAAGATATGTATATTTTCACCATAGACATAGTAATCCACAATTCACATAATTTTAGTAATATCTTTTCCTTATATTTTTGATGTACAACATGTGACTGTGACTTCTGTTTGTGTTATACTATATTCTCCCATGTAGTATGTAATATTTATGCACACTTGTATTCTTGTAGCTGCAATAAAAGATGACAATTGGCCAAAGGCTGATTTGAAAATCTGCATAAGCACAAAAGCATAAAGACTGAAAAACCCATTCAGGTATATTTTGCACATACATCTCTTTCTATCTGTTTAGCCAGCACTGTATGCAGCACATGACTGCACCAGATCTACAGCAGATATGCATGCACAGTTGATGATTCAGGCTACATGCATATCAGACATACACAGGCTATGCCAGGTTGTTACCACATCTTTAACATCCTGTCCAAAACATGTCTTAAATAACATTCTAATTTCAGGCCAAAGTCAGAATGTGATATAAGACCAAAGTCCCTAAACATGTGTCTGTAAAACACTTTAATGAGCGATATGTCTAAGCTCTTGCAAAACACTTGCAAAAACTTCACCCACTTTACGAGTAGCAGTCTTCAACTCTCTAGGTCCAGGTAGATTGTCTTCTGTTTGGATAACCGGGTGGCAGTGAAGCATAGTGGTTAAGGAGCAGGCTTTGTAACTAAAAGATTGCTGCTTCAATTCCCACCTCGGGCATTGCTGCTGTATATTTGGGCAAGGTCCTTATCCCACAATTGTCTAATTACATATCTAGCTGTATAAATGGATAGCATTATAAAACAAAAAAACTGGAACTGATGTATGTTGATCTGGACAAGAGTGTCTGCTAAATGCCAATAATGTAATATAACTGAACATCCATGACTTGAGAAAATGAGAGAAATGGAATGTGTGTGAAAAAAGAAATGAAAGGCAATTTATCACCCCAAGGAATTCATTCTTTTGTTGAAATAAGGACTTAATATCATTTACAACTTCATTGATGGTTAATTCATATGGACTTCATATGGTGAATACAGAACACATTATACAGTGTAAAATCAAATGAAGTCTGTATACTCACATTCTTCATTGACAGAAAATCCTTCCTTTCAGCTTCATTCTGCAAATACAGAAGTTTAAATTGGGTATTTGTGAAGTGTCTGGATGAAATGAGTGATACATCATCGCTATATTTCATCTGCCACACTTGCAATATTGTAGAAGAAATGCTAAGACTCATACTTGCTCTTCATTGACACTTTTGCACCTTTCGGACATACTCAAAGCAACAGATTCTATTTGATTTGCAGGGTCTGTCTCAGAAAGCACGCCCTTTTTATTTTCTTTTGGGTTTTGCATTTACCCGGCACTTACACAGCATAAATGTAGGTTAGGGCTTTTCCCTCTAAAGCCAGCTAATTACTTATCCTCTCTAGGATAGGATCATAACATTTTGAAAAATTTTGTTGAATTCCAAAAAAAGTATGTCATCACTAAAGTGTATGTGTTGTGAATATTTCCCCACCTCTTCAGATGAACCCAGAACTGTTACTGTGACCTCAGACTCAGGTGCTGTGATTAATGGATTTATGCATCTGAATAAGGGGTCCCCTCTGAACCTGATCTGTACTGCTGATGGGAACCCCAGTCCAGAGATTCAGTGGCGGGGGGGACATATTACAGTTCAGCACAGCACAGAGGATCTCCACATTCCTGCAGTGCAGAAGGAGCATGAGGGGCTGTACTGGTGTGTAGCATGGAACCAGTATGGAGAGACTAACACCAGCATCACTCTACTGGTGTCTGCTAGTAAGCACTGATTTGTCAGCTTCATTACTTCCTTTTGAATAAACCAATTTCATTAACATTTTGCACTCTGAATGTTAGCATTACACAACTTAATCCAGCAGGTATTTTGTCATCAAACAGCTGATAAACCTGGAGTCTCTTATGTTCCACTGCAGGTGGCTGTGAGTCAACATGTCTGCTGGTAAAACTGATCGGCATTGGGATTCTGGTCTTGGTGGACATCATCATGTTTATTTTCTTTAAGCACAGAAAGACCAAACCAGCCAGATCTGAGGGTCTGGAACCCTGCACGTCACAGATGTCCCCACAACCCTCTGTCCCCCAGGCTCCCATCACACCCATACCACAGATTGTCAGTATTTATAAGTGAGGTATTGCGCTTGCTATACTGAACTGGTTCAATGGTGTTTATACTTTGCTCAGTTCCTGTTTTTGACCTGTGTGCCTGTCTTTCAGACCCTGCTCTTTGTCTGGCGATTTGGATTGTTTATTCAGACTCCTGTTTTGCTCTCCATGTTTTTTGACCCTGGCTTGTGTTTTTGACCGTTCTTGAACATTCTGATTTGGATTTGTTGGACTCTTTATTAAAAGTACTGGAGCTCTGCACTTGGGTCTTCTGACTCTTTCATTACAGTCAGAATAATTCTGTAAAAAATACAGTAAAAATGTAAACAACTTATAGAACAGCCTGTAAATTTTACAATTTAAAACTGTTGTAAAAAAAGCATTTTAAACCAGTAAATCCAACAGTCTTTTTCTGCTGAATTAGCATGACCACGCTGCTATTAAACTAATTCTTTTAGTAAAATTTACATGCAGTTGTCCCTTATTGTATATTGAATCCCATTCAGTTTCACTGAAAAATACCAAACAAACATCCTTTAACTGTAAAAGCCTCATTATAAGACTGTCATTTAACTGAATGTTTCTACAAATTTTACTCAAAAATTGTTTATAATGTAGTGCCTTTTGTATTAGTGACAAGAATTTTACAGTGCAAGCAAAATATAAATACTGCAATTGAATTTTCTGTAAAATTTATTAATTACAATTTAAAGGCATAAAATCCTGTTCTATGACTCCTATGTAATATCAATCTCAAATATAAACTGTAAAACTGTCTGAAAGTATTTCTCATCTGTTATTATTGTTCATTGAAAAACAGAAACTGTTTCTATACATTACCGGCAGATTGAACACTTCTTAGACAATTTCATTTAAACTGCACTGCTTTCTTATAGATGTTTGACTTTTACCAAAAATTTTACCAGCATTTAAAAATTGAAAAGCAAGGCTAGATATAGCTTAAGAGTTATTTTACTGATGTTACTGGAGCACTTTTACTGTTTCAGTAAAGTGCTCCAGCATACACATGAATTATGTGCAAATTGTCCTTTACTGTGCTTTTAAAATGCATCTCTATTGTATTCTTTTTCTCTAGTGCATTAGAATGTTTTGGCTTAGTGCAAAGTATTGACATGAATTGTGGTTTAGTGGTTGGAAATTACCTCATTGCCAAGAAGTTGAAGATTCAATTTCTGGCTGGTGCACTGCAATGCCACCTCAGTAGGTCACCTCCATAAATATCCATTTATTGTGCACTGTTAGCTGAACTCTAGAGGTTTGTTCCAGGAAGTGGGTTTGAGTAGCGCTTGAACCTCACAAGCTGAGTTCTCTGAACCAGATAATTAATCTCAGGCTTTTTTGGTTCCACAGCAGCTGATATGGATTTCAGCTATCAAGTTAACACAAGCCCGGTTAGCGATTTCGTTAGCCATGTGCTCCTAACAATGTGCTTGTCCACGTTACTTTTAAAAAGACTGATGTCAAACCCTAATAATGTGATCCTCAGCAATTAGAGAGAGAGCCACGTTTTTCTCCAATATGGTGCGGTAACTCGTAAAGAAATCATATGACGCTAGGGCTGGGTGATATGAACCAAAAATCATATCTCGGTATTTTTAGGCTGAATGGCGATACACGATATATATCATATTTTCTATGAAGTGAGCTAAATGTTCAGTTGTAAGTCAAAGCCACATGTGAGATTTTATTAAAACAGACTGTGATCAACATAAAATGCGAAGATAAGGTTTCTTTCCCCATTTCAAAATATACAGCTGTAAAACATGTAAATGAAAAATTATATTGGTAGTGTGGACCGACGACGTGTCTCTTTCCATGTTGCAGGAGAACTTTTGTGATCGAGTGGGGCCGGGTTTGCGCTTAGATGTAGAGAGAGTGGGGGCGGGGTTGCGCAGAGAGTGTGACGGTATGCTTCCATTGCAGCGAATTTCGCTTCGCTCTCATTCAGGTTGTATTCACCGTGTTCACCTGCGTCGCCATATTGATTTCAAAACGAGGCTTGGGTGGGTAAATGAATCTAGTTAAGCCAGCTAGTGGACACTCGACACTACAAATCTACTTTCTACTTTCTACTCAGTTATTTAGCGTTATCAGAGCGTTTAAGGTTGGGCTTAGCTACCTACTTAGCTTCACTCATATTTTAACTGTGTTTTTTTTTTTTTTAAGCTAGCTAGCTACCCAGCTGATGACTGTCATGAGAGATGACTGTCAGATGCGAAAATGAGGTAGCTAGTTAGATAACAGTATTGAAACACGATTAACCCATGAATGGACAACATTTCAATACGAATTAACATTACACTCACACATAGAGGCTACACAAACTTATCCAGCTGGTGGACACTTAATTAGCTAATATTTAATCTGTGTTTAGCCAGATAAGAGAGTTAGCTAAGCAACTTCACCTAGATGACTGTGAGATGCGAGATCAAGGTAACGTTAGCTAGCTAGATAACAGTAGCAACACACGATTTACATATGAATGGGCAACATTTCAACAAGAATGACCATCAAAGTAACACATACAGGGTGCACAAACTGTTGGCAAGGTGTACCCTTTTGCCTTTGGGCACAAGCAATAGGTTTTGTATCCATCTTTCACATGCCATGCCCAGCTATTGTCAAATTACAGGGGGAGGGGGACGGATGGGACGAGACGACGGACGGGACGACAACTGTTTGTTTACCCAACCAAGCCTTGTTTTCATTTTCTATATGGCCGCGAGGTGAAAAACGTGAATAGAGTACCGAGGTGGGTACATCATCCCTGGTTCTTCGCTGGTGTCAGATATAAATGGAAAATGGGCTTTACACATTATCCATCTTTACTCAAGTTCTGATTCATTTCAGGAGCTGGGAATTTCCTGAATTAACCTTTTCGTTGTGAGGATACACAGTATTTGGACTCATGAAATGTGTTGATATTTTCCGAAAATGTTAAGATTCAAAACTTGTAGTTTGTTTTGTAGTCCACTTTTTGAATGACATATCCGATAGAGAAATGCGGGGGGAATGTCCTGATTAATCAGATACCACCATCTCACCCGGGCATTCTGGGAACTTTGGGTCTCATCCTTAAAGAAGAGGAGAATATAGCTAAGCGACACCATTGCTGCTAACGACGAGCTTGCTATTGCTGATAGTGATGACTGCTAAAGACGAGCTTGAAAGTTAGCTGCTATAGCGATAGCTGATAGTGATGATTAGCCACACTCTAGCTTGCAAGGCCAGAGAGCGGGAATGAGAAAGCTCCGTGGTTTCATGGGACGTGTAGTTTTTAGCCCGTATTTGTACTATCATATAAGCTAAAAAAAAAATAAATTACATAAAATTTAGCTCGAAACAATTGAAATAAACAATATAAGTCGCAAGTCGGGATCACAATATATAATCCAGACATCGATGGTAAGCCATAAATCACTAGAAGTACTTTAAAAGTGTGTTTTAAAAAATGTCTATGACTAAAATGAATGGGGAATTTCACTTCCAACACCAGTGTGAAGTAGCCACCTCGGTACTCTATATTTTCTCTCTGTGTTGCTTCCTAGCCTTGGCTTTGGGTACATTGTTAGGGTATTGAATTACAGTGTTGGTCAGGCCCCTCCCATCCTGCTCTGTAGAATTTCTGCTTTGTTGGATCATAGAAATAGAATGGCTTCAACCATTTGTCAGACATGTATCTATAGGCCCATGTATTAAGACAAGCAAACACACAAACCTGAATTTGATCAGTTTTGTATTTTTTAGTGATAGGAATATGTGTGTAACAGATCATTAAAGAATTTTATCTGGGCTGTGAAAAACAACAGTTATTCATATATTATTTTCTCATTCTTTAGAATAAAACATCTGTATTTTAAGAAAAACTCTGATAAGCTTCTTGAATCCCTCATTTTTGACAGTGCTAATGGGAAGCATGTCTTTTGCAATGCAATATGCAATTGCATTTGTGATGTCTTTGTCTTTGTTGTAAGGCACGGTGCTGGAAAATGCTGATACGATCATTTGCTGCTCGGTAGTCGCACTGGGTACTGGGCTGGTGCTTGTCGAGGGTCCGCTAACAACACTCGTTTGGGACTGTAATTTCTTACTTTCTGCGTATTCGAACGGATATTGTTTCAAATGATGAAACAGGATTGTGGTGTTGCCTGTGTTTGATGGCACGTGTCTTTGGCACAGTTTGCAATGTACGCTGCTCTGTTTTTTGTTGGACTACTGAAGTTGAGTGACCTTTCTTTCGATGATGTCTTTATCTTTCAAGCTGGTCATGGGCACTGCTTTTTCTTCGGTGTCGCTCATTTCGCTTCTTCCACTCCAACTACAAGTCTGTCAGCCACTGTGTCTGTAAACAATACCGCGTGCTGGCCTGAATTTATACCTCTCACCCTGCAACCTAAATTGCGCAATGTTTACCTCTGTTCCTGCAACATGATTGGCAGTTGGTGATTTGTTTCTGTGCATGCTATCTAAGCATGGAAAAGTAATTATATCAAACATTTGTTATAGTTCTATCGAGGAAAATTATATTGCGATAATTAGTGTTATCATTTTATCGCCTAGCCCTACTTTTGAATAAAACAGACCTGGTATTATGAAAGAATTTCATTCATTAGCACTGTCAGGCGTATCATAGCAACGCTGACAGCGCTTCTCATTGGTCGTGACTCATAACCAATGAGAAGCGCATTCTCTGTTTGGGTAGTGGAACATAACATGACAGACTGGCTGAGGGAGAGCAGTAGGGTTTCCTTCTATCTCATACAAATCGCCCTGTCTTAATAGTCTAACCTGTAATATTTCTCTCCCATAGATTTGCACTGAATTGATTCTCAAAAATACGCAACAAAACGCATCCTGTATCCGTTCAATATGGAACACGTCTTTTCAAACTTTATTTTTTCCCAAAAAATGTTTTCACATATAAACTCCGGACAATGTCCACAGAATCAGGTCCGGACATTGTCCGGAGTTGCCCTTTCACATATGTAGCACACAACAGGAGATTGTCCATGTCATGTCATGTTATACGTGTTAAAATCCTAAAGACAAAGTATACTTTGCGGCTGCATGATTGTTTAAATAGCATGGTGCAGTTTCACGTAATGAATATTACGATTTGTGCTGTTTTGCCACAAAGCAGGCTAATAATGGACATGATGTAGAGTATTTTTTTAAATGCAATAAAACTATTTACAGATTCGTGTATGCCGCCTGACCGGATATGGAGATGAACGAATCAGTGAGTCAAAGATTCGAATCATTTCATTGTACTGAACGAAAGGAACCAAATCACTAAAAAGAACCGTTTTGAACACGACTGTTCTCACCTACTGGAAATACTCAGTTTAGTTTAGGTGAGGGGTGACGCCTGTTTAGAGCATGCAGGAGGCAGGACATGGCACAAAAAGCACGCTGCAGAAATCGCAGTGGCTGTATTCAAAACCGCCTGCTGCATACTGTGTACTACATAAGTATATACTGTATACTGCATGCTATTTTTCAGTGTAGTACCCAGTACGCGACCATTAATGATTACATTTGTAGTATGTTACATTGTCGTGTGAAATCATTGCGAGTTTAGAAACGTCCAGATTTCCTTGTGGTATTTTCCAGTTAGACGCCACTTGCATTCTCACGAGTGAAAAGTATTCTAGAGTTGAAGTATTTTCAGTTTTTTTCTTTTCAATGTCTTACCTTTCGGTGGTACGGGCACATAATGTGGCATGGAGGAGAAGGCGAAAATAGCCATTGTACTTTTGGGTATAAAAAAATCACACATAGCCATCCAAATGGTGCTACTGGTACATGTCATTTATTATTAATTATTAGGGGTGCCGCGGATCACAAAACACGGTTCGGATTGTATCACGGTTTCTGAGTCACGGATCTGATCATTTTTTGGATCAGCAAAAAAGGGAGACAAATATAACTTTGCTTTCCATTTATTACTTAAAGAACATTTAAAGCAAGGAAGCTTTTGCCCATGGTCTTAAATGAAAACAACATTCAAGATGTCCAATGTTTAAATAAAATCTTAAAATAAAATATTCAGTACTCAATTGTTGAGCGCTTGTTCTGCTGTTCTCAGGCTATGTCCGAAATCGCTCCCTTTCACTATATAGTGCATATATATATATATACATTTTACACTTGATCATTGGGCTTAACTGCCAGCTAGCTAGCTAACGTTAGTTTCAGCTAACAGATGAAGCTGTGTGCTACTTCTTTCATTAAGTTAGCTAGTGATAGCTAGATAGGTAGTGGTATTATCTAGCTAGCAGCCCAGCAAACAAAATAAAGTCCTCATGACGTTCCCTAAAGGTCCTCTCCAAACGTTCCCTGAACGTCATTGTGTAGGGTTTGCTTTCGGTCCCGGGGACATTATGCAGGACGTTCTAAGAACGTCCTTAGGACATTGCGAGGACGTTGGGGAAACGTTGGGGAGAAGTACTGGGGACGCTATTCAGGGATGTTCAAAGGATGAACCGTGAACATAGCGGGGATATGGGGTAACCAAGATGTGCTTATGATAATGGCGCTTATTCATTACCACTCTTACTACTAGGTATTATTATTATTATTATTATTGTTGTTGTTATTGTTCTTGCTGTCACTGTAACTTACTTCTACCAGACTAATACCATTTTTTTCAAGCTAAAAGAAAGTCATAGGATAAAATATGGTGATATTTATAATCTAATATTAAAAATAAATAAGTCTGTTAAATGTTTGGTGTCAGAATTCCTCTCCCCAAACACAGTCTTCCAGCTCCTCTTCAACTTCCCCCTCCTCCTCTTCTGCTTCTTCCTCCTCGTCCATGGGCGGATGTGTCGCCATCTACATAAAGAAGACGACGGCACCTTCAGTCAGAATCCACTTAAAAGGTACGAATTATAAACTCATAGAGAGAAGATATTGTGTAGTGTATTATCTTTGTATCAAAAGGAAATACTTAAGCATAGTAGGCTAGGTTACGTCGATACATAGGCTACAAATATGCCAACAACTAGTATGCAAACTCTAGTTAGCCAGAAAGGCGCTTGGGTCTAACAGTGGGCTTGGACCTGCCCTGGGTTCTAATTCAACAGCTGTAGAGAAAAAAAAAAAAATAACAGGGCCAACCTGTTTATTTATTAGTCAGTCAGATATGAATTACTTACATTCAGGCGTTTGTGGCCTCGGATCTTTGTCTTTGTTTGCTACAGAAGCAAGTGTGAATGTTATTCAAAATGCAAATAAACAAAACAAAATAGAAGCTCTGAAGGCAGAAGGTGTGTTTTTTCTGTTCTCTCTCCAGGTTACGCTGCAGGTACATTACATCAACTGTCATGGATGTTGACATCTCTCTGGAGTTCTCATCTTACTGACAGGTGTGCATCATGTTCTTTTGAGTACTTACATTGATTTTTTCTTTTTCTTTTTTCTTTCTCATCATCTCATCAACTCATCATCCTCTGTCGGCTCAAAAATGTAGTTTACATTCATTGTCTAAACTGCGGCAAAAATGTTTGTGAAATATTTCTAATTATAAGTCTACCTCTGAATCTTTTTGCGAGCTTGACCTGTCGAGAATCCAGGTCAGAGTCCTCTACACGGGAGGTCTCTTGTGCTTTGCAGGCCCGGTGTCTGGCCACAGCATAAATGTCTAGAGAAAAACAAACACAAAAAACTTGTTAAGCCATATTCACACTGCTTCAAACAGTGAAATTCAGTTATTGGTTGCACATACACTACATCACACAAGTGAGAGTGGGGTTGGTAAAGGATATCCCCATGGCTGTGATTTGTCTGTAGACTTGAGTAATTGATTTTGAAGACATACATACCCGTTTCAGAGAGTACACGGACTGTATCTGCTCCAGAGTTGCTTGTCTGGCAAGGCACATCGCTTTGCAAGGCTGGCAGCATTGTGCTGGGGCCAGTAGCAATATAAAGATAAAGGTAATTACTTATTTAGCAGATGATTATAGCTTGCACAAAATGCTAAAATCTTCAAAAAATCTTACCCCATCACTGCACTCCAGCCACTTTGATGGTGCTGCCTCCACTTCATTTTCATTAATGAAGTGCAGCACAACATACTGCTTTGTGGCCTGAATTAAAAAAATTAAGGTTATAGATAAAGATAATAATAATGATGGTGATTGTGATGATAATGATATTGTTGATGATGGTGGTGGTATTAGCAATTAATTTTGGATGTTTTTCAGGCGGCTTTCACAAGGTGTGGAGGATAATAACTATGACCCTGTATCCATGGTCTTCCTCCACAATGAATGCTGTCTTCACAAGGGTGCTCTCATCAATCTCCTGCATTTCTGAAGATCCGATGTTGGCACGGAACATTCCATAGATGCGTGAGTTGCATGGTGTCAGCAGATATGGCTGTAAGTTTGTGTAAACCCTACACAGAACACTCTTCCCATTTTCTCTTACAGATACAACCTGACAGCATTCGCTGTCACTGAGCGTGAAGACGGCCTTTTCTTTATTTGTAGTTTGCAGCTCATTTAGTATTTTCACTTTTGTGCTTTCTTCTAGACGGTTGGCAACCTGCACAAGAGAGTTTTTCCCAGATCTGACCATTCTTTTAATTTGATACAGCTTGCTTTCGAATGGGAATGCACTGAATTTGTCAAGACACCCAAAAGAGGCAACATCGGCTGCAAGGTGCAACAGCGAGTGTACATTGTAAACCAGAAATCGTGGGCCATACAAAATCTCTTCATGGTCAACAAAGAATCTTAGGGGGTCATGTGCATAATGGATGTGAGACACAGCTATGCACATGGCTGTGCTGAAGGCCATAAAGTACTCAAAAAGGTCCTCCCGGAGTACTTTCCCAGTATAGAGGAGAAATTGATGGTACTTGGTAGCCTTCCAGCGGTCAAGGTCATCCAGTCCCCTCGGCTTGCGAGCAAAACAGGTAGGGCTCGCACTTCTCAGGGCCCCCAGACGCGTGTTTACCAGTGCCATTTGCGCTCTAGATATTCTAACATCTGTCTTTCCCCTTGTCCACAGGAGCAGCAGCTTCCTCATAACACCTCGGCAGCACTGGTGCATATAATCAGCCGGGAATGATTGGACCATATCGATTGGCAGGCTGCAGAATGGAGATGTGCACTCCGCCTGGTGATGTTCGGGCTGCCAACACTCCCTGAACGAATAGTTAGTCCTCAAGATGAGATTGTCAATCTCTGGGTAGAGCATTCTCCCTGCCCAGACCCCTTTCTGATCACATTTGTTGCAACCATAATACCCTGAATACAGCTTCACGCATCTTACCATGGCCTTAGCAGGGGCATCACAGGTTATAGCTGATTCAAATGATCAACTCGTTATGAATTCCTGAAGCTGCTTAATAACAAACCGATCATTTAAATCAGCTGTATTGGAGCAGGGAGAGATCTAAAATATGCAGGACAAGGGGTCCTCCAGGAGAGGTTTGGGAAACGCTGCATCAAAGTATGAACGTGTGTGACAATCACATCATACAACGCTGGCAAGCATGTGTCTGAAAACCAGCGACGACTTGGAACTTCACATCGCGGCTCCAAAGGATGCATTAGCTGGCGAAATCCCAGGTCTCCAGCGACAGAAAATGGCTGGTCGTCAAATGCTATAAATTCAATAATTTTCTCGTGAATTGCTTTAGCCGGTGGGTCGTCTCTGTCAAACTTACTGATTTTTTTTCAAATGCCTCGTCGATAAGCACTAGCCCAGACGCCTTCTTGTTTGCTGGTGGTGGCTCGGTGGCAGTAGCAGCAGATTCAGATGTGTGTTCCTTCCATATCCCATCGCTGCGATGATGAAATTTCAGGTGACTTATGAGATTTGAGGTGTTAAAAGTTGAAGTCTTTTTCCCTCCTCTCGGAACTTCTGCAGAGCATGTATTGCAAATTGCAATTGCATGATCTCCCTCTGAAATTGTGAAGAAAGCCCACACAAAGCTCTAATTAAATTCTGACTGACCAAAAACAGAAAGCAAACTCAGTAGCGCGTTTTAGCTGTTTTTCATGTAACGTAACGTTTGTTATGATTTCATGTGTGCTGCTTCAGATAAGATTTTAAAACTGTTCATGGTGGCATGTTAACGTTAATCATGCTGACGTTATTCCGACATGTCGCTCATCGTAAACTACATTGTCCCAAGTACTTAAAAAGTAACATTGTGTTTTCTTCTGTAGCTTTAACATTTACAAGTCGCTTAAGTTAAACGAGACAAATCCTGGCCACGCAGTGCTTGGATAAGTGAATTCCTGATATTTGTTCATGAATATACTTTGTTTCAGCTAACTTAGTAACGCGAACTTGTGTTAACATAACCTGTGAATGTCGTTGCCATAGAGGCGCGACAATGTCGTGGAAATTACTGAACGTTAATGTTAGCCAGCTAGCAAAACTGAAATTAGCTATAAGATATAACTTTAAAACTTCGAGACTACTCACCTTGAAAGTGAAAGCCGGGTTGGCAGATAAACTAAACTATTACTGATTAATACAAACTAATACTAAATAATCTAAACTATTAATTAACTGTACACTATGATTAAATATAAACACTAACACTAAAATACTATCAAACTAACCATCTAAAACATTTTAACTATTGGACGTATTTACAAAAAATCTAATTATATACAATACACTATAATATAAACTACACTTACAATATAAACTACAAAATTAACGCTACAAAATTGCCAAAATACTAAACTATGCTTGAAAAACTATCACTACGCTATCTTTCCTCTCTGTCCACTTTCCAGCTCTCACAAAACCCACAAATGTAACGGTCGCTGCACAGGCTATTTAGACGTCCTGTAGCGCACAAGATCACTAATCCCTGGTTCTATTGTATCACAGAGCGCGAAAAATGGAAGATTAGCCTGTCAAATAATTATTTCCATGTTTGGTGAATTAATAGTCCATTGTCTCATTTTATATGTTCAATTACATTCTTATTGCTCAGCATCAAACAACACAGAATTATAAAGTGTATAGAAAGTGTGTAGGGCTGTTTAAGTATGTAATTTAAGTGTGAAAATATCATTGTAGGCAGTGCAGGTAAGGAAGCAGCTTCTCTAATCTTGGTGGGTTGATTCAGGTTGTCTGAGATAGAAACTGTCAGTTTAGCTGTGGGCTCTGGTCCATCTGTAGTGCTGTCTGTATGTTTCTCATGGGTGTCTGTAACAGACTCTCAAGCCATTCTTAAATATGTTGAACATTTTGATTACTCATTAAGTGGCATAACTCCCATTTGTGAACTTGTAGCTGTTGGGATGTGTCCTGTACCATCTGTGTCAAATCTCTAATCCTCACAAAGCATGAGTGAATTTACAGTAGATTACTGAAAGAGCCTGTTGTTTGTGGCAAATTCTAGATGAAAACACCAAAGCTGTATTTCTTAATTCACCCTGAGTTTGTCACTGTCATGGGTTTCTGTGCAGTGTCTTGCTGCTTACAAGGATTCTTCAAAGACAAACTAAATGCCTAGCAGATCTGTGACTGGTTATAAAACTCCAGAACATACACGAAATGAAATAAGAGATGTGTGTCTGGATGGTCAGGCAGAAGATCCTGGCTACATAATAATCTTATGGAACAAAGTAAAACACATGAAAACCACCAATATTCAACAGTACTTACATGTCAGGTAGCATGTCTTGGGTCCAAATTGGCATCTTCTGCTGTTACTGTTGTGTCCATGTAAGTGGAAAGTCCTTGGAAGTTTTCAGCTATTTTTTCATTTTTCTTAAAAATTGGTACTCAACACATCAATCACCATGATGTATGAAAATGTGACTGCAGTGCACCCAATGTGCCGTCATGACTATTGTACACAATTTCTGTTTTTCAGGGGAATCGCTCTTCTCAGGACCCCCAGACGAGTGACATTTGGGCTGTTGACATTCTTGAAGCAGAAGCAGGACATTGGCCACCCTCCCCCCTACATGTATGTCTTACTAACAGTCTGTCTTGTCTTACTAACTTCCCACATTGACCACCCCACACACACCCCTCACCCCAAAAGCAGGACATTGCCCACACATTTACTGTATCATCTGAATCAAAAATGCATCCCTACGATGGGTTGAAATACATTCTCAGTCATGTTCCTGAGGTCAATAAACTTGGTCTTTCAGTGTTATGTAATGTCACTTGACTTGCTGTACACATCCACACTGTTGGTTAGTTAGCACAAAGTCATGTAAAACATTTTCAAGGTTTTCATTAGGGCTTGGCTAGATTTTACATCTGTTAGTGCAGATGTATTTTGACTTTGTAACACGAAGATGGTAAGAAGTAAAATATGGAGTAAATGTCAGCCCACATGTTTACATTGTTGTTTTACTACAGCAACATTGTTGTTTTATAGCCCCCCCACCTCCACACCTACCCACCCAAGGCATGGAGGAAGTGGACCCTCCACTGCGAGACCTGACGGGAGGAATGACAGATCCTCATTGGTCACCCTCTTCAGTCTCTAACATCACTGCATGACCAGGCAACACTGTGGAAAGCTGACTGCATTTTAGAAGACCCCACCCATGTCTACTACGTTTATCTTTGAGGCATTTCGCCTACTTAACTCAAATATGCTGAATTGAGACCACCACCTGAACACACACACTCTTACTAAACTCAGAAAGTAGTGGTAGGTTGTATGTATAATGTGCATTTCCTATCCTGTTAATAGATCTGTAAAAGTAAAGTTCTTACAGCTGCATTAACAGCATTCAGTTTTTTTTTTTTTAAGACAACAAATCATCGGCTAGATTTTTTTCCCTTTTAGTTGGAGAACACAAATAATGCACAAAGGAGCCTGCTAAAAATATGTGTATTTTACTTTGATCATATTCTTCATGTATGTGGTTGCCCGCAGTTACAATGCCATACAGTTCTGATTTGCATTTTTATAGTTTATGTGAATGTAAAGCATAATGGGTTATCAGATCCACCCCATTAAATCCACTGAAATGGTTTACATGGTTAAATTAACAGTTATGGAGGAGAAAATCTGTGAAATTGCTGCAACTGCTCAGTCAGATGAAATTTTAAACATAAGGGCGGTAGAAACGGATGTTAACCGCAGCAATGGAAAAGAGCGGAGTTGCAGGTTACAGGTGGGTGAATGTTTTTTGAAGGGACGATTCCAATTACGGGATGATTCCGTATTTTACGGGACGGTTGGCAACCCTACCCGAACCATGCTGTGTATGAACCAGTGGGACTCAACCTAAGAAGATCCTGTACAAACACAGCGCAGTGGGGAAAGATCCTGTTAGTGTTTGTTTTTTAACAGTGTCTAAAAGGGCATGTTTGTTTTCCGTGGCAGTTTCCGGCATTTTATCATCTAAAACGGAGAAGAGCTGTCATTATGTAGACAGTATACATGCCATATTATTGTGAGGATTGAAATGCTGAATGAAATAAAGATGCTGTGGTCTATGGTTTAATGTGCACTTTTCATGTGTCATTTCATTATGGTTAATGCCAACATGCTGAACCATACATCCAAAAAGATATTTATATCAGGTGATGAATTCCACAGGAAAGTTGTGTGTAAGTGTACAGTCTCTGGGGATGTTTCAGACAGCCTTCCCCTGTGGTTTGAATATAGGCATGTAGGAGAAGTCCAGTATAAGGAGGTAATGATCACCCCAAAAAGGTCATGCTCTTTTGTTAGTTTGCTTCAAAACCCACTTCCTGTTATAGCCCTCCTGCCTGCTTAGTGAACTTAGGGAACCAATTTTAGAGCACTGGTCACACCAGTGTTGTGCAAGTTCACACTTCACAAGAGCTAGCTCAAAGTTCAGTTCACCCAGATTAAAATGAACAAGTTCATGTTCATAGTTCACAATTTTGAATTTTGAACAAGTTCACAGTCCCAGTTCATTTCTTCCATTTTTTAAATGAGCTGCTCCAGGGACTATTTTATGCATACGTCTACATGCGCTGTGATTGTTACGTGGGATATGGGCAGTTGGTTGCGAGCTGTCGAGCTGTCTATCTGATGAGTTGCACTAATAAAAAATGTCTCAAGTATGGAAAAATTCCTTCCGTGTTTATTCATCAAGCAGACCAGCTCAAGTTCACGTTCTTTAGTTGCAAACGGATATGTTGAAGTTCACCGTTCACCGAAAAAATGAGCACGTTCAATGAACACGCTCTTTTAACACGTTCATGCACAGCACTGCTGGTCATTACTGTAGCAGAGGCCATGCTCTTCATATCCCCAGATTAGAAGGAGTGTTGTGACTCATAAGTTACCTCTGTGATGCCATATTAACGGCCTATTATTTAACCGACCATGGAAGTGTGCACATATCAACAGGGTTGGCTTTCTTCCTGTCACGTGATGCAGTCAAAAGTTAATTCCTTTCAAGGTCTAGGAAGGCATACAGTAGCTGACTAAAAAATATCCAAAATGTATTTGAATTCTCTTTTTTGTTCTCTTTTTACTCTATATATAACGTCTTTAGAAATGTCCTCAACAATATTACTTGTTTAGTTTTTTTGCTTCTTAGCCCAGATGTGCACCTGGCAAATATGCAGACTGGAATGTACTTACCAGGCCAAAACCCACTTCCTGCTGTAACATTTATCTCTGTGTCACATCAGTCATTCTAACCGTGCCCAAGTGTGTAATTCTTTCCAAAGTTTGTGTTACATGAAAATCAAGCTAATTGCAAACTGCAAAGCCTGATAATACAGAAGAAGTAAATTGCTCTTTAAGAGGAACTCCAGCTAAGAATAAATTTAACTCAGAGTGCAGTCACTGCAGTCTGCAAAAGATCGAGACAGAGGTGCATTTCTTTTTATCCTGCTCAAAATCTAAAATAATCTTCATTTGAATTTGAATTTGTAATACACTTGATGTGCATCAGTTTCTACACAGTACAATATGTGCATGACTGAACATTTCACACCATGTCCTGTAAGCAAAGAACACGATCTTCCTGCGTCATTTAATGGCCTAAATGCAGCCTTCTGTGCGAGAAGCTGTCGGATATCCCGTGACCACCTCTGCTTGCTGTCATCAGGTAAACAGACACACAAGCATAATTAAAAGGATCAGGTCACTGGGTCCAGCTGGGGTCATGTGTGCTACACACCAGGCAACACCCTTTCACCCTCAGGTGCAGCTCACAAGTCCTTTTAGTGGTGAGGTGCTGAAAGAGAAAACTTTGCTTTTCCTCACAGGATGTACTGTCTGTAGTACATGTTTCTGACTGTATGACTGTACCACTGTTAGTCCTCCTCTTTGCATATGATGCTGGATTCTGGAATTTTTCTTCCACCTTATTTGTTGGACTGTAATCCAATGCTCATTTAATACATGAAAACAAATGTGAGAGCCTCACAAACATAAGACACATCAGAAGCAAATGACAAATGCACATGCTTAGGAAACAGTGTTTAAAATGAGGTGGATATCTGAAATTGAGGTGGATATTTACTCACATGACCTCTGCAACTCTGCATGTGACAGATGTAGCCAGTGAACAGTCCTCTGTCCCTGACACTGCCATCACAGTTTAAAACCAGTTTAAAATAAACAAATCGCAGTCACTCCACCCATCTTGCAGACTCCTTACAAATGTAGCCAGCCCGCCAACAAAACCAAAGACCAAACACTTTTCTGCATCCTTTTTAAAAGACATGAGAGCAAAAGAAAGAAAATCATGCTTGAGAAACATGCATACCAATAAAAATATGCAATCAAGAAAGATGTGTACACCAGTTACCACTCCTATCAAATGCATCTGTTCTTCTGTGGAAGTTTTTTTAAATGTCCTCCCTGAAAAACTGAGAGAAATCAAGTTTACAGTTGAAATGTCTTATTTTCTGTCCTTTTATCATACCTGTTATCATAGCATGCCAGTATTGCAGATATATATTTATATTTTGTTTTGTCTTCTGTATATCCATGTTTTTGTCACTAATGATAATTGACTGGTATGGTTGCTTATAAGCCTCATGTGTATGTATCTGAGTTTTATGAGTTTTTTAATATTACAATTATTCATCTACAAATAGACTAAACTACCCTAATACTCTGTCCAGTCCCTTCCACTACAAAGTACCACAGTGGAAGCACAAAGAGGACTGAGGCAAAAACTGAATCATATAGCAACAAACACACCCGTTACCTTCTGTAATCCTAGGAAATGATCACTTTCTCTATCTGAAGTAGACAAGACAAGTCCGAGCATAACAGCAATGATGTACGCAAGCACATGACATGAACCCACTGAACTATGGTTAGATTACAACGTGAAGGATGCTTGTACATGTGGTTAACAGTTTTTATTTTCTGATGTGGCTTGACAGAACTGTCATCAGAGAATGTCTCACTGAATCTGACATTTGTGGCGTTGCTCCAAGCCTTCTCTTTGCAACGGAAATCTGCAGTTATTTTTTAGCCTTGTCTACAAAATCACAAGCCCTGCGTAGAAGGAATAAATATCGTTGATTCTCCCTGGATTATCCTTGGAGACTTTTACCACTGCTCAGAGTGCACCAAGACAGGTGCAATGAAGGGAACATGACTGATCTACCTGTCCCCTGTCTCCCAACGGAACAAAGTCAGTTTGTTCCACTAGTGTGGTTTTCTGGTCACTGTTATCAAATGAGCACCTAGGCATCATAGGCACCTTAAAACCCAAGCCGTAGGGCTCATCCTGTGCTTGAACTGGCGCTTTTACTGTCTGAGACACCCCACACAAACATTTAGAACAGCCCCACATTGTGGTCACCCATTTGCAGTTTTGTTTTAAATTAGGCCATACAATTGATTCTATGGGATCCTGTCTTCCTGTTAAGCAGATGGGAGAAAGTGCTTCTCCACGGCAGCTCCTCCAACATTCTCCTAACACACACACACATACACACACACACACACACGCACACACACACACACACATACCTATATGCACACAGTACATATGTGAGAGAGAGAGAAAGAGAGAGGATTGCATGGATGATTACAAGTAGTCAAGAGATACCACCAGAGCTCTTCAGGACCAAGGCTGATTGCTGACTGTGGAGTCAGCATAGGCCAGCAACTGTCTTTTTAATAAGTACTATGTGACTCGGTTGTCATTGAACTACCCTCTCCCCAGCAATAAACTGCATGTGACCTCATATACTCAGCTATATTTTTAGATACACACTACTTTCTGTTCATCTTTCTCCCCACTTCCTCATCTGTCCCCAGTCTGGTTTCAGTGTCTTGAGGACAGACACACCATGAGTGAGCAGAGATGGTTGCCCCTGTTCCTTCTCTACACGGTCTGGGCTCCACAGCTACTGGTGGGGTGCAGGGCTGACGGTAAGTGCTGTTTCCATCCTCTGTACCAATTAAGGCACAGTCAGGGACACTGAATCTATGTCCTTTACTCTAAAACACTTTTATCATGAATAATACATTAGCTGTGGGACAGATATCTGAAATGTAGTGTGAAGCCATGCAACTGCTGCAGCACTTTCTAATTTGAATGTCTGAGAATAGTTCTGAATAAACAGGGCTGACCAGCAGATATATTATACCACAACAAACACTCTGGAAACTCTTAATGGCTTATACTCCCAATCGATCACTGCGTTCCTCGCATGAACATCGCCTGGCATTGCCTTCCCTATGCACAAGGCAAGCCCAGCCCAGGCAGTTGTCGCGGGCAGTTCCCCGTTGGTGGAACGAGCTACCAAAGGCTATAAGAGCAGGGGCGTCCCTCTCTGTCTTCAAGAATCTCTTGAAGACTCACCTCTTCTGAACTCGCCCTCTCACCTAACATACTAACATTTCTAACCCTCACCTTATTCTGTTGCACTTTATCTTATAGCACTTATCGGTTCACCTTTCTGTCTGCATTGTCTTGCTTTATCCCTTACAGCTCCCTTAGCACTTCGCGCCTACTACAAGGCCTCCTTTCATACTGTAGCTTGAATGTATTCCTCGTATTGTAAGTCGCTTTGGATAAAAGCGTCTGCTAAATGAATAAATGTAAATGTAAATGTACTTCATCTTGTTTTCTACAACTTCTGCAACAAGCAAATTTTTTTCCAAGTTTACTACACAGATGACCACATTGATGAAATGGACATGAAATATGAAGGCAAACAACAAAAACTTACCTTCCTGTTATAATAAATGGATAATTAATGATAAATTATGTGTACTGGTAGCACCATTTGAATGGCTATGTGTGTTTTTTTTTAAAAATAGGCTACCCAGAAGTACAATAGCTATGCTCGCCTTCTCCTCCTCTGTGCTACATTATGTGCCTGTACCACTGAAAAGTAAGACATTGAAAAGAAAAAACCTGAAAATACTTCAACTCACGAATACTTTTCATGAACTTATCAATACTTTCCTCTCATGAGAATGCAAGTGGCGTCTAACTGGAAAATACCACAAAGAAATCTGGACGTTTCTAAACTCGCAATGATTTCATGTGATAATGTAACATACTATTTATGTAATCATTAATGGTCACATACTGGGTACTACACTAAAAATAGCATGTAGTATGCAGTATATACTTGTGTAGTACGCAGTACACAGTGTGCAGTAAGCGGTGTCAAATACAGCCACTGCGATTTCTGAAGCGTACTTTTTGTGTCATGTCCCGCCTCCTGCACGCTCTACCCAGACACCACCCCTCACCTAAACCAAACGGAGTATTTCCAGTAGGTGAGAACACGTCTGACACGGACAGATGTTGTGTACTACATGTGTGAAAGGGCAACTCCGGACAATGTCCAGACCTGGTTGTCCGGACATTGTCCGGAGTTCATATGTGAAAACAGCTATACACATTTTTTGGGAAAAAATAAAGTTTGAATGCCATTCATCTACAGATATTTTGAAGGAGTAATTCAAGCTGCTGGGAGGCTGAGATGGTACAGTAGTAACATACCTGTTTACCTCCTGGGAGACCGGGATTCAGATGCCAGTTGCAGTCGCATTGCCAGTAAGGGTCTTTGGGCACCCAACACTACACCTGCCTACCTCTGCAATGACAGCTACCAGAACAAGGATAGTCATACTGGCTTGGATGTCACGCAGCTTAACAAGGTCTCTGCCGGATGCTGGGGAACCAGGGCAAACTGGTGACAAGTGGCTGGCTCAAATACAGACTGGTGTGAGCATCAAGGACAGACGCCGGATCATGAAGAAATACAATGGGATGTCCATAACTGAGACCCTGGGGACTGCCCAGCAAAGACTCACATCATTGGCTGCCAGACTAAGGAGATACACCAGAAAAGCACAGACCAAAAGGATAAATGCCCTGTTCACCAGGGAACCATCCAAGGTGTACTCCCAGATGCAGGGCAGCAACATTGGTGGGTCAGCTCCACCAAGAGCAGAAACCGAGCAGTACTGGAAGAACATATCGGAGAAAGAGGCATCACGTAACACCAATGCCTAATGGCTTGCACAACTACGAGTAGAGCATCACGGCCTCCCAGAACAGGAACCAATTACTATCACAACAAAGGACATCGATGGCATGAACACCTAGCAGTACAAATGAACCAGCTACTGACAACAGGGTCCCACCCTGACTGGATAACAAAAGGTAGGACGGTACTTATCCTTAAAGACCCTATGAAGGGAGCTGGACCATCAAACTACCAGCCTATAGTCTGTCTTTCCACAACATGGAAGCTCCTGTCAGGGATCATAACCTCCAAGTTGAGTGGACACCCGTGCCAATATATGGACATGGCTCAGAAAGGGATTTGGGAACAACACCAGAGGCTCAAAACACCAGTTACTGGTGGACAGAGCAGTTGCCCAAGACTCAAAGTCCAGACGCACTAACCTGAGCACAGCCTGGATCGACTACAAGAAAGCCTACAATTCAATGCAGCATACATGGATCCTGGAATGCCTAGAACTGTACAAGGTCAACAAGACAATAAGGACCTTCATCAGGAACTCAATGGGACTGTGGAAAACAACAACAGAAGCCAACTCAACACCAACAGCACAAGTTGCCATCAAGTGCTGAATATACCAAGACGATTCGCTATCCCCACTACTGTTCTGCATAGGCCTGAACCCCCTCAGCCAGATCATCAAAAAGAGTAGATATGGGTACAGGTTCAGAAATGGAACCACCATCAGCCACCTCCTCTACATGAATGACATCAACACCAAGATTGAGAGAGACATTGACCCACCTCACAAGGATCTACAGCCAGGACTGGGATGTCCTTCGGACTGGAGAAGTATGGCAGTATGCTAGCAAAGAGAGAGAAGATGATTAAGACTGAAGGGGTAAAACTACCAGAAGGCCACATAGCAGACATACAGGAAAGCTACAAATATCTGAGGGTTCCACAGTCACATGGGAACCACAATGAAGAAGTAAGGTGGACAGTAACAGCTACGTACCTTCAGAGAGTTAGATAGGTCCTGAAGAGCCACCTCAATGGGAAGAACAAGATCAAAGCCATCAACACCTACGCAATACCGGTCATTAGATATCCAGCCAGTATAGTGGGCTGGCAAGTGGAGGAGATGGAAGGTGCTGACCCGGAAGCTCCTCACAATGTATGGAGGATTCCACCTGAAGTCAAGTACTCAGAGGCTGTACACCAACCGGAAAGAAGGGGGTTTGGGCATAGTGAGTGTCAAGGCTGCTGTTCTGGAAGAAGCATGAAGCATCCACAGGTACATCAGCGAAACAGCTCCCAAGGATGAACTGCTAAGAGAATATCTCTTGCAGCAGCAGATGAATCCAGTGGTGGATAAAGCCAAGACAGTGGAAGTGGCAGACAATGGCAAGACCAAGGGATGTACCATCGGCAGATAGCGGAAGTGGCTGACATTCTGAAGTCCTACCAGTGGCTGGAAAAGGGCGCACTGAAGAATAGCACTGAGGCACTGATTATAGCAGCACAAGAGCAGGCTTTAAGCACCAGGTCAATAGAAGCAGCGGTGCACTATACCTGGCCGGACCCAAAATGCAGATTGTGCAAAGAGGCCCCCGAGATGATCCAACACATGGTGGCTGGGTGCAAAATGCAAGCGGGAACAGCATACACTGAGCAGCACAACCAAGTTGCCGCAATAGTGTACAGAAACATCTGCACTGAGTACTGATTGGAGCTTACCAAGTCTAAATGCGGAACACCTCAAAGGGTGGCTGAGAATGGCCAAGTCAAGATCCTGTGGCACTTCAAGATTCAGACACACAAGCAAGTCCTGGCAAACCAACCAGACATTGTGGTGGTGGATAAGGACCAGAAGACGGCAGTGGTGATAGACATAGCAGTTCCGAATGACAGTGACATCAAGAAGAAGGAATACGAGAAGCTGGAGGAATGTCAGGGATTGAAGTAGGAACTAGAGCGGATGTGGAACGTAAGAGCCAAAGTCATCCCAGTAGTGGTGGGTGCCCTTGGAGCTGTGACACCGAAGTTGGGAGAGTGGCTCAAACAGATGCCAGGAACAACATTGGAGCTCTCAGTCAAGAACAGCGCAGTACTTGGAACGGCGAAGATACTGCGCAGAGCCCCCAAGCTCCCAGGCCTCTTGTAGACAACCCGAGATTGAGAAAGAAAAAAACATACCACCCCAAGGGATATACCAATACATATATATGGATTTTTGTAATAACTGGTGATTCACTACTTGCAATTTTAAAATAAAAAATGAAATATTAAACTTTTTTCATATTTGCTAGACAGTCTTTTCTTTTGGCTTCATAACTTTGAGAAGACAGGGTTATTCTTTCAATTACTCATGATTGACTAAATTTACTTTTTACTTTAATTTACTTTAAAACTGCTGAATTAAATATTTTTTGTTTACATCTTTGTGTGCAGGCAGTGTTGATGTGAGGCTGGTGGATGGTGGCAGTCCCTGTGCTGGGAGAGTGGAGATTCTCCATGAAGGACAGTGGGGGACAGTGTGTGATGATGGCTGGGATATGACTGATGCTGAGGTGGTGTGTAGACAGCTGGACTGTGGAGCTGCTTTAGAAGCTGTGGGTGGTGCTTACTTTGGACCTGGGAATGGGCCAATCTGGATGGATGATGTGTCCTGCTGGGGGTCAGAGTCCACGCTGAAGAGCTGTGATTCAGAAGCATGGGGTAATCATAACTGTGGTCATGATGAGGATGCTGGAGTGATCTGCAAAGGTAGGATACATGAATTGTGGTACCTTTCATTCACATATTTTTTTAAATACGTAAAAGTAAAACACTTAATTTATTAAACACTTCCATTTATAAATACAATTTACGATGTGTTTATGTCCACCACAAACAGTAGTTATCTACAATTCACATAATTTCAGCAACAGCTCATGCTTATGTTTTAGATGTGCAGCTGTTACTGTAGCTAACTATAAAATGAAGTCCTGAGGACAGTGGAATTATGTATGCAGGTAGGACCCACTGACTGACTATTCCAATGCATTCATCGTTGTTTTATCTTGTATTAGGCATGAAATAAGTCATGTGGGCACGCAATTTGAAAAGCAATCATGTTAAGGAAAAAATTATATGTTGAGAAGCAAATGATGGTTAAACTGATCCCTGGTGAGACTTGTATGTTTATGCACTCTGCTTTTAGAAAAATATAGTTCAGTTTTTCCAACGGGTCCATTTCAACTTAAGTTCTACCCTGGCAGAGGGTAGTTTAGTAGCTTGAGTTTTATTAGTCTCACAAAGTTTAAAGTCTTTCTGCCAAAATAACAGCTGGGATCCACTCTATTCCAAGTTCCAGTATTGTTGGTTGTTTGGTAAAAATGGATTACAAAAAGCTGATGGTGTTTTATTTGTGTAACAAGTATCTGCTCTCTTGATTAAGGTTAAAGTAAGATGATTTAAATATTCTGATTGCATTTATATTCTGACATATAAAAGCACAGTGCGTTTTGCAATAACTGGTGATTCACTAAGTTAAATTTTAAAATGAAAAAGTTAAAACTTTCCTTGTCCTCATTGCAAGACAGCCTTTTCTTTTGACCTCATAACTGTAAGAAGGCAAACTTATTCTTGGAACAACTGCTGATTCACTAAATTTACTTTAAAAATGATGAATGAAACTTTTTTGTCTCGTCTGCAGGCGTTGTTGATGTGAGGCTGGTGGATGGTGGCAGTCCCTGTGCTGGGAGAGTGGAGGTTCTCCATGAAGGACAGTGGGGGACAGTGTGTGATGATGACTGGGATATGACTGATGCTGAGGTGGTGTGTAGACAGCTGGACTGTGGAGCTGCTGTAGAAGCGCTGGGTGGTGCTTACTTTGGACCTGGGAATGGGACAATCTGGATGGATGATGTGTCCTGCTGGGGGTCAGAGTCCACGCTGAAGAGCTGTGATTCAGAAGCATGGGGTAATCATAACTGTGGTCATGATGAGGATGCTGGAGTGATCTGCAAAGGTAGGATACACGAATTGTGTTACCTTTCATTCACGTTTTTTAAATATCTAAAACAATTTGATTAACATTTTCATGTATAAATACAATTTAAGATGAGTTTACCTTCACTACAAACAGTAGTTATCCACAATTCACACAATTTTGGCAATATCTCATGCTCATGGTTTAGATGTGCAGCTATTAACTGTAACTAACTAAAATGTAGTCATGAGGACAGTGGAGAGATGTATGCAGGTGTCCTACCACTGACTGACTTGATGAATAATCTGCTTCCATAGCACAGTATCAATCTGAAAATGAGATTTTGTCACATTATACAACTTTATGCCATCTGAAATATCAATGCAATTTTCATATACAGTGGATATAAAAAGTCTACACACCCTTATGAAATTGCAGGTTTTTGAAATGTAAAGAGAGAAATAACAACAATGTAAATGTCAGACATTTTCCAACTGTAATGTGATCTTCCAACAAACAAAAATCCAGACAAAAAACAAACAGTTAATTATTAGGAGCATTTAAAAAAAAAAAAAAAAAAAAAAAACTACAACACCCTGGAGTCTGCACACACCGCCCAACTAATACTTTCTGTAGGCACCTTTTGCATTTATTACAGCAGCAAGTCTTTGTGAATAAGTCTCTATTAACTTTGCACATCTAGACTGGGATTTTATCCACTCTTCTTTGCAAAAAAGGTCAGGGCCACAGTGTAGCATAATGGTTAAGGAGCAGGACTCGTGACCGAAAAGTTGCTGGTTTGATCCCCTGCTGGGGCACTGCTGTTGTACCCTTGGGCAAGGTACTTAACCCACAATTGCCTCAGGACATATCCAGCTGTATAAATGGGTAATATTGTTAAAAAAAGGTATAACCTATATAAGTAGCTCTGAGTAAGAGCATTTGATAAATGATGTAATGTAGTGTAAAGTATCTGTGCCAAATGAGAACAATTGACTGAAGGCTGACTGAGATTCATTTCTCTGCATATTATGCACATTTATATTACATTTATATTTCCATGGGGGCTGCACATACAATCCTTAGTATTGCATACATTTGTGAAGTTCAGATTCATCTTAAGCTTCTGCTCAAGTCTATCATAACTGTCATGTGGGTGTCATACACACCTCACTCAGAGGTGTTTCAGGAAACAGTTGTTGAAATTTGAAATTGTGTTTAATGTAACCTCCTTAAGCTTTGAAAAATCTTCAACATGAATCTGATTCCAAATCACTCTGCAAATAGGTATTGAAAGTGCCATTGGAAATAGAGCCGGAGTGAGCTTTACATTCAATGTGAAATGTGGTTCTAGCATGTTTGCAAAACATGTGTCTGACAAGTGTTTCATTTATTTAGCTGAAATGAAAACACGCATCCCATTACATTATGTCGTTTAGCAGACGCTCTTACCCAGAGCGACTTCCAAGTAAGTGCATCACAATGCAAGAGTAGTTATCGAAATGTACTTCAAGAGCACAGTAAGATACTGAGGTAAGTGCTAAACTAGCATAGAGTGCTCAATAAAAAATAAGGCTAGATAGGATAGATAGAGAGGAAGGTAGACTAGAGATAAAGCTTGAAGAGATGAGTTTTCTGCTTTCTATTGAAGGCATCCAGGGAGTCTGTTGTACGAGTCTCAGCAGGAATCTCATTCCACCAGTGTGAAGCAAGTACTGAGAAGAGGTGGGTCCGAGAGATGCTGCCCTTGTATTTCAAGACGCAGAGGTGACCCGATGAAGCAGAGCACAGTGCTCTTACGCTCTTACTGTGTTGTAGGCCTTAATCATGTCCTGTATGTATCGGGGGGCTGATTCATTATGTCCCTTAATGGTTAGTAACAAGGTCTTGAACTCGATCCTTGCTGCAACCGGTAGCCAGTGGAGGGACCCAAAGAGAGGTGTCACATGGGCCTGCTTGGGGAGGCTGAACATTACTCAGGCTGCTGCTTTCTGGATAAGCTGCAGTGGTTGGATGGCATTTTTCAAATCATGTATAGGCATCTCTTACAAAAAAAAAAAACAATTCTGTCTGTGTCAGCAGAAAATATTACACATCTTAAGCACATTATCCATATTATTTGATAATATATTTAGCTCACAATATTCACACTATGTCAAACTTTCAGATGGAAGGACCTAGGCTCAGACCAGAATGCCAAACCAGGTATTTATTTGACAGCAGACCAAAAAACAGTAGTCATAAAACAGTCTGAGTTGATACAAGAAGATTCACAGACAGAAATCCAAAATCATATGATAAGGTCAAAATCCAAAACACAGGCAAAGAGTCAAAAACCAGAGCATGCAGATATAAACAGGCAGGAACTAAACAGCCAAATACACTGAAACAAACTGCATATAACAAAGAAAAGAGAGGTATACACAGGCTCATAATGAGTTGACAGGGAATAGGTGAGCAGGATGGGCTTTGGGTGGTGGGTGTGGCAGAAAGGCAGAAAGACAGGACAGGAGGTGGGACGATGGAGCACATGGGCTGTAAACTGAAAAAAAAGAAAGCACATGCATGCAAAAAAACAAACGGAAGATACACCCACACTGACAGACAGGAAGACAGAAACACAATACAAGCAAGACATCAAGCTTTCCCAATTTTCAGATTAGATATGTGTCCTAGAGCTATATATGGACCAAAAAGTGATTATAGTTAAGTGTAAGTCTGTGAGAAATCCTGAATAATGAATCTTTGAATAAATACTTGAAAATTTACTATCAAATTATTTTAACAACTTGAATCTATTTTTTTCCAATACATATACATGGTCTGTGCAATGATCCTGTCTTTTTTGTCTGAGCATCTGATCCAACTGTCCATATGTTTTGAGTAACAAAGTATCACCAGAAAGACAGCATGAAACACATGCATTTTACAAAGACATTCAGCTTCTCTCTGTCAGAAGAAAATGAATGCTTTTAATCCAGTTTGGATTTAGCAATCAGTATATACATACGGATATGGGTGTGCAAATGCAACACAGGAGGATGCATTACCATGCAATACAATGCATTATACATTGTTCTCACTTCCACCATTGGCTGTTTCTCTCTCTCTTCCTCCCTCCCTCATTCCCAGCTTTGTGTCCTTTCTGACCTGCGCATGATTCATTTTATGGTGGGGGAGTGCCTGGATACACACAAGATACACACAAAGAAACACACACACACACACACGCTGATTGTGCTCAGGAAGGGGAGAAGGAGGGGGAGAGAAGGCAACCCTCTGCTGTTGTGGTCCATCTGGATGTTGCTGTTTTTAAGAAGTAGGTATGTGACCTGAGGTCACTGATTTAGGGGTATTTATGGTGGTAGGCCATTCGCCCTCTTGCCTGCTATGCGTGTGTGTATTTATTGACTTGTCTTATCTGCCTTTGGTCTGGTCCTGTGTAGGGAAAGGAATCATAAAAGCCCAGACCAGGGCAAAGAACCATAAAATGCATGGTACTCTCCCGACAATTAGTTAACAACACAATGTATCGATAAAATAATAATATATATATAGGCCGGGGAGCTTGAGGATTCTATGCAGTATCTTCACTGTTCCTAGTACTGCACTCTTCTGGACTGAGAGCTCTGATGTTGTTCCTGGCATCTGTTGGAGCCACTCTCCCAACTTCGGTGTCACAGCTCCAAGGGCACCCACCACTACTGGGATGACTTTGGCTCTTACGTTCCACATCCGCTCTAGTTCCTACTTCAATCCCTGATATTTCTCCAGCTTCTCGTATTCCTTCTTCTTGATGTTACTGTCATTCGGAACTGTTATGTCTATCACCACTGCCGTCTTCTGGTCCTTATCCACCACCACAATGTCTGGTTGGTTTGCCAGGACTTGCTTGTGTGTCTGAATCTTGAAGTCCCACAGGATCTTGACTTGGCCATTCTCAGCCACCCTTTGATGTGTTCCCCATTTAGACTTGGTAAGCTCCAATCAGTACTCAGTGCAGATGTTTCTGTACACTATTGCGGCAACTTGGTTGTGCTGCTCAGTGTATGCTGTTCCCGCTTGCATTTTGCACCCAGCCACCATGTGTTGGATCATCTCGGGAGCCTCTTTGCACAATCTACACTTCGGGTCCTGCCAGGTATGGTGCACCCCTGCTTCTATTGACCTGGTGCTCAGTGCCTGCTCTTGTGCTGCTGTGATCAGTACCTTGGTGCTATTCTTCAGTGTGCCCTTTTCCAGCCACAGGTAGGACTTCTGAATGTCAGCCACCTCCACTATCTGTGGCATATACCTGGTCATTCGTTTCAGTGATGGTGGTGGTAGAGATTGTAGGTAGTGCTGCGTCGACATATATATATATATATATATATATATATATATATGTTAGACATATAATACAAATGAGTTAGACTGAAGTGTTGTATTGCTGTATTGGGTCAACGTATCTAGGATCAGAGCATTGAGCTCTGGTAATCACTGTAGGGTACCATGGGGGAATTGCAGGTGGATAATCCACATAACAGTTTTTGAAAATGAATTTGTAAGAATACATGAATAATACTTGTCAAAGAACATACTCAGTTAAAATGGGGTAAACACTCAATTCCTTTTTGCATGTACAGTAGCTTGCCATTGCACATTTAACTTGTGAACTAATTTTTTATTTTTACATTTTTCTAATCATGTACAGGCATCATTTACAAAAAAAAACAACAACAAAAAACAGTTGTGTGTCTGTATTAGCAGAAAATATTTGGTATTAGATGAGAAGGAAGACGTTTGCAAAAAAATACATCCCTGTAGTAAGGGTGAGATTTCACAGTACAAGATCCTTCTGAGAAAATAGAACACAGTGATCATACATATGTGAATGAAGTAATGAATTTGACTGAAGTGAGTTTAATTTGTTTTATTCCTTACAAAGAGGGCTAAGTGTGGTGCATATTGTTGTTCACATATGGTTTCATATTTTTTACTTTTTACTTTATTTTTAAAAATTTATTTTAAAACTGCTAAATGAAATGTCTTTGTCTTGTGTCCAGGCAGTGTTGATGTGAGGCTGGTGGATGGTGGCAGTCCCTGTGCTGGGAGAGTGGAGGTTCTCCATGAAGGACAGTGGGGGACAGTGTGTGATGATGGCTGGAATATGACTGATGCTGAGGTGGTGTGTAGACAGCTGGGCTGTGGAGCTGCTGTAGAAGCTCTGGGTTCTGCTCACTTTGGGTCTGGGAATGGGCCAATCTGGATGGATGATGTGTCCTGCAATGGGTCAGAGTCCACACTGAAGGTCTGTGGCTCACGAGGATGGGGTAATCATAACTGTGGGCAGGAAGAGGATGTTGGAGTGATATGTGAAGGTAGGATACATCAATTGTTTTATCTTTCATTCTTCTTTTTTAAATATTTGCAATAACTTATCAAACATTTTCATTTGTAAAAATAATTTAAGATGTGTTCATCTCACAAATGAACCACAAAATGAACCTGTTCACCACAAACAGTAGTTATCCACAATTCACATAATTTCGGCAATATCTCATGCTCATGGTTTAGATGTGCAGCTATTACTGTAACTAACTAAAATGTAGTCATGAGGACAGTTGAGAGATGTATGCAGTTAGGGCCCACTGACTGACTTAATGAATAATCTGCTTCCATGGCACCATTCCAATGTCTCCATTGTTGTTTTGTCTTGTATTATTTATGAAATAAGTCATGTGGGCACGCAATTTGAAAAGGAATGATATTAAGGAAACAACATCATTTATTAGGAAAAAGTTATTCTTGTAACAACTAGTGATTCACTAAATTTACTTAAAAAATGATGAAAGTTTTTTTGTCTTGTGTGCAGGCAGTGTTGATGTGAGGCTGGTGGATGGTAGCAGTCCCTGTGCTGGGAGAGTGGAGGTTCTCCATGAAGGACAGTGGGGGACAGTGTGTGATGATGGCTGGGATGTAGCTGATGCTGAGGTGGTGTGTAGACAGCTGGGCTGTGGAGCTGCTGTAGAAGCTCTGCAATCTGCTTACTTTGGACCTGGGAATGGGACAATCTGGATGAATGATGTGTCCTGCAGGGGGTCAGAGTTGACATTGAAGAGCTGTGATTCAGAAGGATGGGGAAATAACTGTGGTCATGAAGAGGATGTTGGAGTGATCTGTGAAAGTAGGATACATCAATATTCTTACATCTCATTTATATTTTTTTAAATATTTGAAATTATATATTAAACAGTTTCATTTAAAAGTACAAATTAAGATTTAAGATGTGTTAACATTCACCACAAACAGTAGTTTTCCACAGCTGTCATTGTAGCTAACTGAAATGTAGTCATGAGGACAGTGGAGAGATGTATGTAGGTAGGACCCACTGACTGACTTGATGAATAATCTGCTTCCATAGCACAGTATAAATCTGAAAATGAGATTGTGTCACATTATACAACTTTATGCTTCTGAAATATCAATGCAGTTTTCATATATCTGTGCCGAACGACAAAATCTGACAGAAGGCTGACTGAGATTCATTTCTCTGCGTGTTATGCACATTTATATTTCCATGGGGACTGCACATACAATCCTTAGTATTGCATACATTTGTGACATTGGGAGTAGAGCCGGAGTGAGCTCTACATTCAGTGGGAAATGTGTCAGGGCTCAGGCATGGAATCAGACACGGACCATGAGTGCTCTTGATTCTAGGCGTTTATTAACAGAATCGTCAAACAAGCAGGCAGTCGAAAACAGGCAGGGTTAAAATACCAGAGAGGCAGTCCAAGGGCAAAACAAGGATCAAAACAGCAACAGGCAGGGTCAAACCGTGAAGGCAGGCAGATCGGGCAATCAGGACAGAACAGCAGGCAAAGACAATGTCAAGGAACAGGCAAGGCAAAACCAGAAAATTCAAACAAGGAACCGCAGGTGGGCCCAAGACAGGCAGAAGCACTGAAACAATCTGGCAAACAAGACAGAGACAAGCAGGGTAGATATAGGGCTGGGCTGATGAGTTGATGGGAAGCAGGTGTGCAAGGCAGGCAGGTGGAGACGATCAGGTGGGCGGAGACAGGGCGGAGAGCGGGGCAGGGCTAGGACACAAATAAAACAAAAGCACATGGACAGGGAACAATAAACACACAACAGCTACGGGGCGGGAGCCCTGACAAAATGTGGTTCTAGATAGAATGCATGGCATGGTACCCCTGAATGAACTGAGTGTGTTTGCAATCTATTTAGATTTAGCGGCAGTGTAGCACAGTGGTTAAGGAGCAAGACTTGTAACTAAAAAGTTGCCGGTTCAATCCCCGCTGGGACACTGCTGCTGTACCCTTGGGCAAGGTACTTAACCCACAATTGCCTCAGTAAAAATCCAGCTGTATAAATGGATAACATTGTAAATACCTGTAACCTGTGTAAGTTGCTCTGGATAAGAGTGTCTGCTAAATGCCAATAATGTAATGTATAATGGGATGCACCTGAGTGAAATTTCAAGTGTCATAGCAAAGGGTCTGAATACTTATGTGCTATTTCAGTTTCTTATTTGTAATAAATTTGCAAAAAATTCTAAAATTCTGCTTTCACTTTGTCATTATTACATTACTTGTATTTAGTGTAGATTGATGAGGAAAAAAAAAGAATTTAAACGATTTTAGCATAAGGCTGCAACATACCAAAATGTGAAAAAAGTGAAGTCTGAATATTTTCTGAATGAACTGTACATATATTCAATTAAAAAATAAAAAATTATATATTAAATAAAGCTCCTCATAGTCTTTTCTTTCTTTGAGAAGACAGTTATTCTTTGAATTTCTGGTGATTTACTTAATTAAGTTTTTACTTTGACTTACTTTAAAACTGCTAAATGAAACATCTTTGTCTTGCGTGCAGGCAGTGTTGATGTGAGGCTGGTGGATGGTAGCAGTCCCTGTGCTGGAAGAGTGGAGGTTCTCCATGAAGGACAGTGGGGGACGGTGTGTGATGATGGCTGGGATGTGGCTGACGCTGAGGTGGTGTGTAGACAGCTGGGCTGTGGAGATGCTGTAGAAGCTCTGGGTTCTAATCGGTTTAGATCTGGGAATGGGACAATCTGGATGAGTGACGTGTCCTGCAATGGGTCAGAGTCCACACTGAAGGTCTGTGGCTCACGAGGATGGGGTAATCATAACTGTAATCATGAAGAGGATGCTGGAGTGATATGTGACGGTAGGACACACCAATTGTGTTATCTTTCATTAATGTTTTTTAAATATTTGAAACAATTTATTAAACATTTTCATTTATAAATATAATTTAAAATGTTTTTACTTTACATGTAAAAAGGGCACAGGGTACCAAAAGAGGAGTGTGACAAGGCAACCCCAGCCAATCTATAAAAAGGACAAGTTGTTCTGTTGCTGTGGGCTAAAGATCTTTGTTGGCAGATGACAAGGCTGGATGAGAATGCTGGCCCTTGAGTTCAGTCTGTGCTCACGAGAAGCTCCTTGCTGACTGATCTGATGTGCAATTTTTTTGATCTGATCTGCCTTCTTTGTTTCAGAACTAAGGGGACAATTACTTTTTCATGCCACTGTATATATATGTATAGTATATATATATATATATATATATATATATATATAAGGGGCATATATATATATATATATATATATATATATATATATATATATATATATATATATATATATAGTATATACACATAAATACACACAGCCCCTACTATAGGACACATATCTAATATATACATATTAGATATATGTCCTAGAGCCATATAGGAGCCAAAAAGTGATGTCTGTGAGAAATCCTGTGAGAAAACATATTTTCCAAAAAAGATCAAACTGTTGTTTCTAGGTGGAATTTTCTCTTCATTCTGGCAATTTCAAGACTTTGATGATAGGATTGTTTTTGATGGTAAGTCAATCCTTTATTTTATATGTTATAATCTGATAACTTTGCATCTGACAAGTAATTAATGGATCATGATAAATCTTTTGTAAATGATTGAGACTTAGAAGTGTCTGTGAAATGTAAGAAAATTGTTTGACTTCTGAGAATTTATCCTATGTTTTGCAATGATATTATTGATTAGTATTTGTGTAGTTCCTTGCATGCTCAGCAATTCCCTTATGGCCATAACCAGGGTTTGAAAAATAGTGAGGTTGGGGGGGGGGGGGGGGGGGCACGTTTAGGTTTTGTCAATGTTGTTGTCCGGGGGGGGGGGGGGGGGGGGGGTGGGGTGAATTCCACCTCTCCGTCCCTCTGCTCTCTGTCTTCCTCCTCCATGTGGCGCTATTCTCTGTATTCCACCCCTCTGTCCCACTGCTCTCTGTCTTCCTCCATTCTCTCCTGCTGGCTGCCTTCCTCTTTACCCACCTCTTCCTCATGGTGCTGTTTTAAATATGGTTTCTTTGTCAGAAAGATATCTAAAGTGTTCTGTTTTAACCTTTTTGGCATTTCTGTCCTGCTCTGTGCTGCTTGTTTTCTGTGGGGATAGGCATTGTTAAATTAGACCCATTATCAATGTGTTGATAGTTTACCGTAAGGTAGTTGTGGAGCTTTCATATTAATATGCATTGCTGAATGAATAATAAATCGTAAGAACAATATCTAGACCATCAAAATACATAGGTCTACGGTATGAAGCATGATAATTAAGCTAAGGTTATTTGTCATCTTAGCTAGCTATAAAAATAAAAGAAAATGCCTGGGAATAACACCATTACAAGCTAACGTCATTATACACTTGTATTCATTTCCAGATTTGGCTTTGAAATGTTTCGTAGGCCTACTATTATTGATACCGTCGCCTACATAAGCTGTTTTTTAATCCATGGCGTTGTGTGAAACGTTAGCTAGCCAGCTAATATGAAAGAAATAGTCTAGCCTTCATCATGGCCAGAGTACGCATATTTAACATGTGTCATACAATTGCCTTTACTCCAGACGCTGTACCAGGTTGCTGTTTTGAATGTTTCTTACAGATAATGGCATAACGATCAATGCTTTGTCTTACCGATGCTGCCAGTTCACACACAAGCCACCTGCTGCTGGCAACGTGCGTAAATTCCAATTGCTGCTGTCAGTGGAAGTGCTGATGATGCAAGGGGCTGCGCTCGCGCCCTCTCTCACAACTCACACACAGCAGACACTAAATAACAATTCTAAACTGAATTAAGCATGCAGTCATCTCGTCGGAGAAGTTCTCAACCACTGATTTTTTTATCCAGCTGTTTCAAAATTTATTTTGAAGTTGCTTCAAATTTTATTTTTAGCTCTAAAAAAAATTACTGAGGTCCAGACCTCGGTGATCTCATAGCTAGTTACGGGCATGATCCCTTATTAGTTGTCAATATATTGGTTCTGTTTGTCATAATTATTGTGAATATATGGGTGGGAAATGGTTGTGGTCTGTTTATTCATCCTGTCCTTGTTGTCTGCACATCTGATCATACTGTCTGTCTGTTTTTCAAGACATAAGGTCACGTCCCTGTATTTTGCGCTCCTCTTTATATATGATTTAATACTAGGTCTATGAATAATGAAATAAAAAATAAATAATAAAATCTAATGGCTTTACTCCTTTGTTGTAGCCAAAACTACCGGTGAGTTTAGAACATCCCTGAAAAGACTTTTTATCTACATCACAGGCAGTGGCATAACTTCACTCTGTCCATCCATTCTCCATTTTCAACTTTAAGTGAATGAAAATAGCAAATAAACACTTGACAGTGTGACAACAAGGCTTAAACAGCCAGGGCCCATCCTCATATATTTATTTATTGGTTTATGGAATCAATATGTTTATGGAGACTGTAAGTGTAATGACTATCAATATGTATATATATACATAAATATAAAAAGAGGATAAAGAAAAAAAACAGTACTGCATTAAAATGGCAGACTCTGTATTACTTTGTCCTTTAACAATTTCTTTATTTTAACCTTGACGCTGTCCATAATAAATAACCCTATCAATTGTTCTTTCTCCAGGGCTTGACAACATGAGGCTGGTGGATGGTGGCAGTCCCTGTGCTGGGAGAGTGGAGGTTCTCCATGAAGGACAGTGGGGGACAGTGTGTGATGATGGCTGGGATGTAGCTGCTGCTGAGGTGGTGTGTAGACAGCTGGGCTGTGGAGCTGCTGTAGAAGCACTGGAATCTGCTTACTTTGGACGTGGGAATGGGCCAATCTGGATAAGTCATTTGTCCTGCAGGGGGTCTGAGCCATCGCTGAAGAACTGTAGATCATTGGGATGGACAGAACAAAATTGTGCTCATGATGAAGATGCTGGAGTCATATGCTCAGGTAGGACACACCAACTTAATTAACTCTACTTCTGTACTACCATCAGACTTGTGACATATTAAACTGTTCTGTATTATCCTGCAAGAAACAGCTTTACACCCCCCCCCCCTTCATTCATACATCTATACTAAATTCAAATAACCGACCAAATGGTGAGATTTATTAATCTGCATATTACCCACACTCACAGAATAATGATATTAACGTTTTCTCAAGCATTCCACAAACAACCCATTTTCATGTATTTAGACAACACCACATTAACAACACATTGACATAGACATAGGCTGTATGTGCAGTTATATGTGTATGGTTGTGTGTGTGCATGTGTGTGTGTGCGCGTGTGTGCACAGAATCGTTTAAACTTGAAAAATTGCCAAACAAATGCAATTGTTTTTGGAACGAGATCATCCATTCTTCCATACATTCTAAATTTAGTCTATACACAGTCTTGTCTAATCGGTCCACACGCACAACACCACAACAGTTACAAGTCACATATTTTCTAGATTCATCGTGACACAAATGCACAACAATCTACCTGAGATTCCACCTAGCCTATCCATTTCACATTCCTCTAAATCACAAGGCCATGCAGCAAATGTGTAAAATGCGGGAACGCAGAGGCGATACTGGTAAAACTGCTAGTAGCGTTAAATGAGTTATGAATCGGTCATTGGCTTTCTGCTGTAGCTGATAGACTTCTTTTGTTGAGTTACACTGCTATAGACTTGACCTGGTGCCATGCTACAATAAATTAGTGCTAACATGAGTGCTACTGTTCACCTCATTGTGAGGTTGAACAGTAACTGTCTAGCTAGCAAAAAAAATAACCTACATGGCCAATGTTAGCTACATGCTAGTAAAATCACTGCTAGCCAAGTATGCTTTTTCACACAAGGAATGGTATAAGGATGGAATGAATGGGGTATGTAAAAAATAAAAATGAACAGATCCTGTACAATAAGTTAACAGCTACTGCACAATAAGTTAAAGTGTACATGGAGTGCAGGCTGTGGGTCTGTACAACAATTTGTGATGGACAGCTATTGCACTGTGTTATATACAAATATTGCACAATGAGAATGAGATAAAGTGTACATGAGTTCAGGCATTGGATATGTACAACTATAGTTGTACAACTATTGCACTGTGACCAAACCTAGATGGGGCTGAAACGTCACTGGTTTAACAATTCAAGAGTGTGATGGTGTGTGGGAAGAAGCCATTCCAGTGTCAGCTTTTTTTTGGTGGGTAGAGTTCTGCTTATTTGATTTAGATTTCTGTCAAGGATTTAGAAGTAGATTTCTGACCCACTTGCCCAGTCAGACAAGTGAAAAAAAACCCTTAATATGGAACCCTGTGTAGTATGATGTTTGGGAGAGATGTTATTTGGGAGTGCATCCGGGACACTGTTGCCTCTATTTCAATGCCTTTGCGTAGACATGTCCTCTTACAGAAATAAAGCACCTACTTGGCAGGATTAGCTTGTTAGGCACACTAGCAAACTAGCTAACCTATAATCACTAGCTTAGTGGTTAACTGGCCTGCTAATTACACTGTGGATAATGTAGTTAGCGATCAGAATTATCATTGCTACTGACTGAAAGGGTACCAACATCAAAGCATGTAAACTTGATTGATTGGTGCTTTTCCTTCCTTACAAGCAATTTTCTCATAGAATGCGATTTCCACTTGACACCAAGAAAACATGGAGTGTGTCCCAAAGGGAAAATCTTACATCTCCCCCCCCCTTACTATGCGCTGATTAACGTGATGTATGATGTCACAAAATGTTCATGTTCAGAGTCCTCGAGAGAAGGAGATAGGGGAGAGGGTGCGGGTTGGGACACAGCTGATAAATCAAGCTTCCCATTTGTTATACCAATAAGGTGTTACTGCTACTCACTTTTCACTTGCTTCTTTCTCCCATCAAGAGAAGTACATGCTTCCTGTCCATGAAAATATATCCCAAAGTGTCTGTATCAATGCTAGCTGCATTTGTCAGTTTTAATGAAGCAGTGATGTTATTTGCTGTAACCAAAAACCATTTTTCTGTAACCCAAAAACATACCCACTAATTACTCAGTACACATTTCTTGGAATCACTATCGGGCCTTTTGTGTAATGGGTATGTGGTCCCCATGGTTGTCTCTGATTTTTTTTTGGCTTGAATACAGTTACTTACAGATATGTCTTCTGCTTTCTTTCTCCTTCTGTGTGTTCATTTTACAGGCATTATTTTAATGTTTTAAAATAAAAATAGTGATAAAATAAAAAATAGTATAATTCACATATAAGTTTTATTTTCTAATGTTATTAAACTGGTATTTCTAGATGCTTCTGTTCCTGTGCAGGATGCGTTACAGCCTGCAGGATTTGAAGGAGAGATTCGCAGAGAAAGTGTCTTTCATGGTGAGTGAAAATTTTCTCTATATATGTATGTACATATATACAGTATATATATATATCTCAAGATAATCATAAAATTGCCGGGGTCGACATTAACAGTTACCAGTAACCAGATTTCACTGATAAAAAGTTTTCGAAACCATTTTGTGATGCCCATTTGCCCATCTTGGAAACCAAACAGTATGAAGAAAAAACTGAAAGAAAAAGCTTTTCACTGTTACGTGCTGTTTCACTGTTACGTGCGGTGCACGTGTTCGCACTGGTTATGCAAACGCTCTCCGTCAACCATATGGTTTCGAGTGCTTATTTACATTTGCATTTATTTATTTAGCAGACGCTTTTATCCAAAGTGACTTACAAAAGTGCATACAGCAAGTATAGCGACAGTACGGGGACAGGATGTGTACAGTTCCACAATGAGACAGGTCTCTGCTGAGAGCAAGGTCTGTTTGAGGACACAGTACTATCAGATTTGTACAATTACAGCCTATAGGGCAACTAATACGATACACCTTCAAACGACAAACTTCAACAACTTCAAACGGCGCAATGAGCGTCAGGGTAAAGGCGGCAACAAGAAACAATTTCAAAAGCACAAATTAAAAAGCGACAGCACTGATTGGGGGGGGTGGGGTGGGGGGGTGGCAGCAATTGTGTGCTGGGTCAGTCCAGGTAGAGTCTGAAGAGGTGCGTCTTCAGGCCCCGTCTGAAGGACTGGGGTGAAGAAGCTGTCCGTAGCGAGACAGGGAGTTCGTTCCACCACTGGGGAGTGATGTAGGTGAAACGCCGATGTCTGGCAGACCGAGCACCTCCTGCCTTGACCATGCAAGGAGCGAGGTGTCCAGTTGCTGCTGAGCGCAGGGGTTGGGCTGGTGTGTAGGGCTGGATGAGTTCTTGGAGGTAGGTAGGGGCTGTCCTGTTGATTGCAGAGAAGGCGAGGGTCAGGGTCTTGAATCTGAACAGCACGAATCTTATCACCCAGAGTCACAGGGAGCTTCAGAGTGTTTTCATCAGACCCTTTAGTCCATGCTGCGCGCTTACTGCACCAAACATGAAAAAGAGCGGGACACCAGCATTCCTTTTGTTTTGTTTGCTGTTCGTTAAGCAGTACAGGAATCTCTAGGGTTCAGCCCCACGGAACTAGTATTCGCCATCGGGCATACAGTTAGAGGTCCTCTTAAGCTCCTCAAAGAGCAATTGTTGGATGATACCCCAAAGCCCCCATCCAACATATTGGACTATGTTAGTGAGTTCAGGGAACGGCTTCATTCTGCCTGTGCTTATGCAAATAAACCCTTGTCCTCTTCACAGGCAGCAATGAAAGCCTGCTACGACCAGAGAGCGGTGCCACGCTGTTTTAGCCCTGGGGACCAAGTTCTGGTATTGTTACCAATCCCTGGTTCGGGATTCTGGGACCTGTTCCACAGGTTATTTGAACACAGGCTTCCAGTTAGTGATGCGCGGGTCGACCCATAACCCGCGGGTCACGGGGTTATGGGTCGACCCGCGCAAGACTACTGTTTCAAAATCAAATCACAGCAGTGGTGATTTGATTTGAAACCTGAGTGTCCTCGCACAATTTAGGGAATCGGGGCACTCGGAACGTAGGTCTACAAGACGCAAAATAATAGAATTTATGAACGATTATAACCACTGAGAGATGACTGCTAAACTCAACAAAATAATAGCCAACAGCGTTTTGTTGTTTTTGCTATTTTTCTATAGGGTACATAAAACCTAAACTGGGGGGCGGGGGGGGGAGGGGCAAAACCTTGTTGTCTACACGAGTTTCTGTCCTTTTTGAAATGTGCACTAACTAAGAAAACGTTCTTGCCTACTCTATGATATGGATGCCATCGCTATACAGGCCAAAGTTGGTGGTTTTCGGGTCGGGTTCGGTGGTTGATTAACATATATTTTTGCGGGTTGGGCGGTGTGGATTGGCTCTCATAACGGGTCGGGTGGGTGCGGGTATTAAAAAACCCTGACCCGTACATCACTACTTCCAGTCATTGTTGGTTGATGAAATGGCTTAGATTATCATCAGGCGAGCACCTTAACCACCAAACTACTCCATATATGTAGCTTTTAGGGGGAATGGTTTTTGGTTTATTGCTAACTCAGGATTTAAATCAGTCCATAAATGTTTTATTTCATGTATATGCCTCTGATCAACATACCAATATGTTTTTATTTTTTTAATGAGCAATGCTTCATTATTTTCATTATTGTATGTTTAAATAGCTACAAAAGTGGGTTTCACAACTAACAATGACACAATGCTGCCCAGTTAATTAACTATGCCTGATTATTAACTACCCTGACCTTTGCTGTTCCAGAACCCTCCGATGTAGAAATCCGACCACTCTCTCCAGTGGTTTCTGGACTGAAGGGTGGCCTGCTCTGCTTGGCCTCTGGGCTTGACCCTTGGAACCTCTCAGTGTTCTGGTTCCACAAAGGCTTCCCAGTGCCACCCAGTAACATCACCAGTCACATCATCAGAGAGAGAGATGGCACTTTCTCCCTGCACAGTCTGTACAGGTTCATCCCCACAGAGGCTGACCGCACTGCAGAGTGTCTCTGTCAGGTCTCAAACTCAGCACGGGAACTGCCGAGAAATGCCAGCATCACCCTCATTATCCACTGTGAGTGACTGGTTCCTATTAACCAGAGGTCCATGTGTTATCCCAGTCAATGCTGCAGTGTCAACACTCCTTCATTTTATTTATTTATTGCACCATCTCAACTTACCTCCTGTAAAAGTAGCAATCTAAAGCTGTGTATGGAGGTGTTCATATTCAATGTCCATTTTCCTTTTTAAAGTTGTGAAAAACTTCAGTTGAAAAAAATAATGTCATTATAAAATTAAAGGGGAACTAACAGTAGTATTCCTTTGAGGCATTAATAAAGCATGGTTGACTTGTGACTCTTTCCCCACCTGTCCAGATGGACCCAGAACTGTGACTGTGACCTCAGACTCAGGTGCTGTGATTAATGGATCTGTGCATCTGAATAAGGGGTCCCCCCTGACCCTGAGCTGTGCTTCTGAGGGGAAACCCTGGCCTGAGACAAAGTGGCTGAGGGGAAACATTACAGTGCAGCACAGCACAGAGGATCTCCACATTCCTGCAATGCAGAAGGAGCATGAGGGGCTGTACTGGTGTGTAGCGTGGAACCAGTATGGAAAGAGGAACACCAGCATCACTCTACTGGTGTCTGACAGTAAGCACTGACTTGTCATTTCAGTGTCCAATGTTTCATCACCCTCTTTTGAATGAAACTGTTTCAGTTATAATTTATGCTCTGAATGTTAGCATTACACAGCCCAACCCAGCTGGTGTCTCTCAAACAGGTGGTAAATCTGGCATCTCTTTTGTCTGCAGGTGGCTGTGAGCCAACATGTCTGCTGCTGAAACTGCTGTGCATCGGGATTCTGGTCTTGGTGGACAGCATCATGTTCATTGTCTTTTTGATCAGAAAGAACAAAACGGCCAAACATGAGGCTCTTGAGCTTAGCATGTCACAGATATCTCCAGAGTGAACGACCTTCTGTGCATACACTGCCACACAGTGTAGTAGAATAGCTGAAGGGAGATGTCTTTACTGCTTGTATTTTTATTTACAATTCACCTTTTTTTCCAGGGGTGGGACAAATGCTTAAGTTTGCTTCTGCAGTATTTTTTCTGGATGTTTCTCCTAAAACATAGCCATAAATACATTAAGTACCATTTATGCACCATTTATTTTACTGTGCATGAACCACACTTTAGGACAAAAATATCACTTTTCTTGTGAGGGCTGAAATGCATAATGAAATAAAGCTTATTCATTTATTCATGATTTTAACAAACATGTTCATACATTTCAAAGAAAGCTTTTTATTTACAGATTATTTATGTAGTAACCAATGAAAAATATGAGTGGCTGGATTTTTTTTATATATATATTTTTATCATTTCCAGTGTCTGGTAGACAAAAAAAGGTAATGTCCCAGCCTGATTTTGACTTGCTTTATTCCTTTTGTCCATTACACCTCTTGAATGCTGTTAATGCTTGAATGCTTGGAGAAATAGCAGTCTTGCTAAATGTTTATCAAACATTGCATATATGATCACTGAACGTAATCTATAGGTTTCCAAGAAAATTGTACTCTTGAAGAATCTCCTATGTGAATAAATTCATCACGGATCAATATTGGAGTACCTGGTCTACAGTAAATCTCATCCTCCACAGGTGAGGCTGGAAGTGAGCTTTCTGTAGCTGTCCAGCCCCTTGCAGAAGAAAACAACTGCTTCTGCAAAATTAGCTTTTTATGACATCTTTTAATAATGTTATTTAAGCAAAAGCAATTTCATTGTCGAAAGTTATTCATAACAATTCAAATAAAAAAAACTCACTATTTTTAAAATCAGGGACATAATTTTGATTTGTAATATTTGTATATTCTATTGCTCCTAAAATGGAAACTTCTGTCAAGGCTCAAGCAAGGACTCAGTCGCAGACCACAGGAGCTTTGGGTTTCTGGCGAATTTATTGATATCGCAGGCAAGCAGGGTCAAAACCAGAAAGGCAGTCCGAGGACAAATCCAGGTACAGGTAACCAGAACAGGCAGGGTCAAACACCAGGCAGGCAGAAGTATCGGGCGAAAGAGGGCAGAGCAGCAGGCAGGAATCAGGTCAATAACAGGCAGGTCAAAACGGGAAACAGCACACAAGAGAACCGGCGGGGGCAAAAAAAAAGGCGAAAATCACACTGCTACGAACTAGCAACAGGACAGGGACATGCATGGAAGATATAGGGCAGGGCTGACGAGGGGATGGGAAGCAGGTGTGCAGGCGGGTGGAGCCCAGGCGGGGAGCAGGGCAGGGCCAGAACACAAGGAAAACAAAAGCACATGGACAGGGAAAAACAAAAACAGCACAGATAGGGGGCGGGAGCACTGACAATTTCACAGATTACCCCACTGTTTCCTGCCAGATGTGGAGGGAAACAGTGGGGTTCGATTATGTGAATATCCATATTTTACTCACGCTATAACAAGGGGAAATTAAAAATTTCAACGAAATATCCATCATTTTGAACAGCATTCTTAGGCTGTCTTTTACCAACCATGATAAAAATGGATTATTCTTCATTTTATTCTCATCACATACAAATACCTGCTCAGATTAGAATCTGTTGTTAACATACCTGGCGAATCACAGGGCTGGATCAGAGCTGATTTCCTGCAATACAGAGCAGAGGCGCTTTTCAACCTTCTGCTGCCCATGCTATTCTCTTAAGACGCTTGTTCCTGTAGTTTTGTACCAGTGTCACATCTTGTGATGGCACATACATCTTTCTCGTCCACCACCAATTTGAATAATTTAAAAAATTACGTAAAGGCCAAAGACACATTGATGGCTTATGTGGAGTTTAAGATAAAGGCTGTAATATCAATTAAGCGTTCATCTTTTATCATTATTTTGGCATCCATTGTTTATGTTGATGTGACTGCAGCTACAATCACCATTTTATAGCACTTAGAACCTTAACTTGATTTGTCTGCTTGCCACTTTTCATAGTGTCATATGTGCAAGCAGCCTGTCTTTCTCAGGCTCTTTTCCTCTCCTGTTTGTTTTCATGCTGGCCTTCCCATTTCAAGGTTTTCTGCCATTTCCTTCATTTTTTCCCCATTTCTCTGAAACATTTCTTTTAGAAATACAGTATAACGTAAATGTAAATGGTCACATTGAGAATGGTGGACTATATCAGCCATGTGTCAGGACTCAGGCACGGACTCAGACGCAGACCACGAGTGCTCCAATTCCAGGCGTTTATTAGCAGAATCGTCAAACAAGCAGGCAGTCCAAAAACAGGCAGGGTCAAAATACCAGGTAGGCAGTCCAAGGGGAAAACAAGGATCAAAAACAGAAACAGGCAGGGTCAAACCTTGAAGGCAGGCAGATCAGGCAATCAGGACAGAACAGGCGAGGAACAGGCGAGGAAAAAAACAGCAAAAAACCAAACAGGGAAACAGGCGGGGAAACAAGACATGCAGAAACACTGAAACAATCTGTCAAACAACACAGAGACAAGCAGGGTAGATATAGGGCTGGGCTGATTAGGTGATGGGAGGCAGGTGTGGAGGCAGGCAGGTGGAGACAATCAGGTGGGCGGAGAGCGGGGCAGGGCTAGAACACAAGGAAAACAAAAGCACATGGACAGGGAAAAAACAAAAACACAACAGCTAGGGGGCGGGAGCCCTGACAGCCATGGATGTGTGAGAAAGAAAATTCTGAATCTCAGCTCTTACAATGTTAAGTGTCATTGACAATGTTTTTGTAATTTAAAAAAATAAAAAATACATTTTTATTGAATTTTATATTAAGTTTCAGAAAAACAACAAAAACAAAAATAAAAGAAACAAAAACAGGCAGGAAACCAAACAGACATTGATATTACATTACCTTGCATTGATAAACAATAATATAAGAGAGGCAGTTATTTGGTTACAATAATGTGGTGGGCATTAGTACATGGCAACAGTTACAGTACAGCACTGTACCAACACATCAGTCTTGTCAGTGTTAGGTTGCTCCTTCCAGACATATACCCACTAAAGCTGTCCCATTGTTCGTTAACTGTACCATTTTTCCATTTCAATCTTCCCAACATCTTTTCACCAACAGTTTCCATCATTTGTTCCCTCCACATTTTCAGTGTAGGAATTTGAGGCTCTTTCCAACATCTGAGAATCAACCAAGCCAGTTGTTAATTACTCTAAATGCAAATTTACTCAACTGCGGCACTACAGTTTTGTCCCCAAGGAGACACAACTTTGGTGATCTGGGCAGTTCACATTCTAACCATTCACCCATATATTCCAGAACATTCCTCCATAAAGGAGAAACCATGGGACATTTCCATAATGCGTGCATGTATGTACCTTGTTCTGTTTTACATTTCCAACATAAACTGTGTTTAATTAGACCCATTTTATTGAGTCTTGTTGGGGTGTAATAATATCTACGTAGTATTTTATATTGAATAAATTTGCCTCTGGATTCTCTGATATACTCCCCATTGTTGGAAAGAATCCGCTCACATGTTTCATCATCAAATGTACAACCCAAGTCTTTTTCCCATATCATCCTAAGGTTTTTACAACCATTGTTAATTACCCAAGTACATACATTATATGGACTTATGAAAAGTATTCGGACGCCCGACCATTACTTTGTAATGACATTGCATTCAAATACATATACTTTAATATGGAGTTGGTCCCCTTTTTGCAGCTATAATAGCTTCCACTCTTCTTGGAAGGCTTTCCACAAGATTTTGGAGTGTTTCTGTGGAAATTTGTGCCCATTCATTCTGTAGAGCATTTATGAGGTCAGGCACTGATGTTGGACAAGAAGGCCTGGGTCGCAATCTCCGTTCCAGTTCATCCCAAAGGTGCTCGATGGGGTTGAGGTCAGGGCTCTGTGCGGGCCAATCAAGGTCTTCCACACCGAGCTCATCAAACCATGTCTTTATAGTCCTTTCTTTGTGCACTGGGGCACAGTAATGTTGGAATAGAAAAGGGCCTTCCCCAAACTGTTGCATTTACATTTACATTTACATTTATTTATTTAGCAGACGCTTTTATCCAAAGCGACTTACAAAAGTGCATACAGTAGGTACAGCGACAGTACGGGGACAGGATGTGTACAGTTCCACAATGAGACAGTTCTCAGCTGAGAGCAAGGTCTGTTTGAGGACGCAGTACTATCAGATTTTTACAATTACAGCCTAAAGGGCAACTAGTACGATATACTTTCGAACGGCAAACTTCAACAACTTCAAACGGCACAATGAGCGTCAGGGTAAAGGCGGCAACAAGAGACAAAATTTAAAAGCACAATTTAAAAAAGCACAGCAATTTACGACAGCACTGATGGGCGGGGGGGGGCAGCAATTGTGTGCTGGGTCAGTCCAGGTAGAGTCTGAAGAGGTGCGTCTTCAGGCCCCGTCTGAAGGACTGGGGTGAAGGAGCTGTCCGTAGCGAGACCGGGAGTTCGTTCCACCACTGGGGAGCGATGTAGGCGAAACGCCGATGTCTGGCAGAACGAGCACCTCCTGCCTTGACCATGCAGGGAGCAAGGCGTCCAGTTGCTGCTGAGCGTAGGGGTCGGGCTGGTGTGTAGGGCTGGATGAGTTCTTGGAGGTGTTGCCACAAAGTTGGAAGCATAGCATTGTCCAAAATGTCTTGGTATGCTGAAGCATTAAGATTGCCCTTCACTGGAGATAAGGGGCCTAGCCTAAACCCTGAAAAACAGGTGTGGCCAAATACTTTTGTCCATATAGTGTATGAGATTACTGATTTTTATCTGTAATCCATTTAGTTCTTCGAAGGCAAATTACATTTTCTAAAACATAACTTGACTATGCGACTATAGTAACAGTCCTCTCGCAATTCCATTTCATTTGTTTTCCAGTTTAACGGGTGGAATTCCGGGAAATCAGCTTTTCAACTCGAATGTTTCAGGTAATAATTTTGTATCGGTATTACGGTTGTAATAGCACTCTGCGACATTTCAATATCCACTCCAACCCAGTAGATGGCGATATTCACATATATGCTCCATAAACCACTGAAGAAGAACTGTGCTTCAGAATCAGAGAAAAGCAAAGATATGAGAACGTTGTGGATTGGAGGAGGTGCCAATGATTCTAAAAAGTAAACAGTGCACCAGAAAAAGGTTTGAAAAAAACCTCTGCATTTGCTGGTATTTTAATTAAAAATATATATATATATATATTATCCGCCCGGAGCACAAAATGTCTCGCCGCAAAGATATTGTCAGCAAAGATTTTGGTCCGGGTAAGTACACTAGACTAGCAACTGTTTAATTGCCAACTTCGTTATTGAAAATGAAATGCTGAAGACTGCACGAATTACCGCTTTGGGTTTAATGTAGTCTGCAACTTAGGTATGTGTGAGCCATGCTTTTGTTGTTGTTACACTCAGCAATCTGAGCATAGCACGTTTCAATCAGTTAAAACAACCAATGGCAATGAGAATACCCGTGGCCTCTGTGGAGCAACCGTTATCCTCTTGCGCAGCATATGGTGAAACCACGCTAGCCTAGCTGGCAAGGAGAAATACTAGCTACTTAGTGCACGAAGAGTTTGCTGATGTCATGTAACAGTGGACTAGGGCTGAGGGACCACGCACACTGGCTATCTAGATGGCAGATCCGTGTGAGGAAAGAAGGCTGGTGATTCATTAGTTAGGTAGCATAGATCCTAGCCAGTTTGGACATAGCTGGCTAATTGGCTGACTTAGGGACGGTAATAGCAATACAAACCAGTTACCTATTACACTGTCTAACTAAGGTGGTGATACCTGAATGATACGCTTTAATCATTTTGGCAAGAAAGCTTTGCTCGCTAGCGGAATTATTTCTTTCCTTGGGGCCACCATCCATTACAAAATCAGATCTGACAGTTGTCATCGAGGGATGATAGGACTGCAGCGTTTCTAGTTGAAAGCAGGTAATTCGATGTTCCAAGAGCCCAACCATAGGATAGTAGCGGTGTTATCCTGCAAAGAAAAAAATCACCAATTTAGACCCGAAGTGTCCAATATTTAATCCAAACATTTGTGTCAACGTATCTGATTTTGGAATTGCCTTTGAAATAGTCCAAAGACGAAAGTGGAAACAGCCAGTGACAACTTCTCTGCCACCCATGACAGAAACTCGCCAAAAACGTATGCTCCTCAAATGTTACGGAAAAGGAAACAATACTTGCAGTTCGGGTAAATGTCATCCAGTGCGGGGAAGGAAACGGTGAAATGAAGTTGCTGCATGGCTGCAAAGGTTTACGGTGGGACACGAAGTTGTAGGTATCAAGGTTTCTGTAACCGCTCTGTTTCGCTGTCTCGGCGTTGCTGCGTGTAAGGACAGAGCCATCCCTCAGGTAAACTGAAGGGAGAGCATATCGAACGTCTCCGGCAGATTTGTTTCAGTTTTGATTTCCTGCCGTCTCCTCTCCAACGGTTTAAGTTGCAGCAGGTGACAGTTGGAAGCTCCGACCAAGTCTCTCTCACTCTGTCGCAGGTCCGCGTGATGCTGCCGAAATATATGGCCCGCACATCATGCATGCTTACGTGAGTATTCGCCACTTCCACCCTTTGCGTGAATGCATATTTTATCTTTTACTCTTTTATCTCGTGAAGTACCTAAATTTTATGTTACACTGCATTTCATCATTTGTACTATGAATGATATTCGAGAAGCTTTGTTTTGACTGTGCCAACTGAGTTATAAAAAGACTTGAATCCTCGTTTGACAACTTTTTTTTGCCAGTTCTTGACTCAGTTTATGACTTCACTGAGAACCAATAAAGTGATTGTTCCATTCCCTTTTACTGCATCAGGAAACCATGATGGATTTAATAAGGGTACAGTCAATTGGATTTGATGCTTTGCAACATGGATTTTTTGGTAAGTGATTTTCAAAGAATATTCTTAATGTACCAATTATGTTGATTACTCTATTGTGCTTCCCAGTCTTGATAACATGAAAGATCAGAATTATATTGTGAATAAGTGGGTCAGGTGCATTGTACACAGCTAATTATATTCAGATTCAGAAACTGCTGTATATGACATGCGACTCAGAGATGTGTTGCAAAATGAGGTCTACATTTCATAAATGGGGTGAGAAGATTTGGACACAGTGGATATTAGTCAGAATGTAACATGGGGAAGCTAGCGGTTGACTCGTGTGATCCAGGATGGAAGTGTGGTTTGTTAGTCCTCTGAGACCTGGTGACATATCTGTTAGCCTTAGACAGAAACACACATGTTTTCCTCCCTCTTCATCTAAATTCTTTGCAATATCTCATATCTCATCTAACATGGTTATTTATGTTTACAGGATTTATGAGGGAGCCATTCAGTGATGGTTTTCAGTGTTCTCAGTCAGAGAGACCACCCTCTAGTGAGGTGACAGGTAGTCTGCACTGTTGACTTTGGATTCAGCTGGTGTTCCCCACCACCCACCTACCAGGCCTGGTGACACCTGTAGTATAGACTGTGATAATGTATTCAGAAGTGGCGGCTGATTCACCTGCCTAGTCAGCGAGTAGTATGCTTTTCTTTCATTAATATGTGAGTGAACAGGCAGATGATAGATGGTGCTCCTCTCTGCCATTGGGGGTGGACTGTACATACTTATCTCAGTTAAGCATGCTGTTGTCGCTGAATGTATGCAAGCCAGGCTGGCAATCTCATAGCAAATGTTACCATTAAACAACTTAACATCTGTTGTGGAAAGCTAACGTTTTATGTTACAGGCTACAGAAATAGAAGCACAAAAAAATTTAGAGAATTGCGAGCAGCACTCAGACTAATGCCTGGGGACATGACAGTGAAATCAACAGTAAGAAAAACACAAGGTTCAAGTGTGAAATACCTGTGCTGCAAAGCATGCTGGGAAAGACAGTTGTTGGCTGTTGTCCACGATTGCAGGCAAACAGGCAGTCAGCCGCAGGTGACAAAAGCCAACAGGTGCCCAGACACGTGGAGTTCAAGACCTCAAGTTCACTGCCTGGAGAGACGGATGAGTATGTAGGTCAAACAGGGGTCCAGGTGGCTGGACTGGGGGGAATACCACATCAAGCACAAAGGCCTGCAGGAAGCAGAGCAGTAGCTACACAAACTTGCACAGCGAACTCCATGTCAAGGGAACCAGGCTCGCTTTTACTGGAAATAAATGGATAGTGTGTTGGAAGTATGTAGGGTTCTTAAACTTTGTTGTGACTGTGCAATGGCAAGAGCACGCAACATCCCTCAAATTCAAGTGTCCACTTTCAGTGTCACAACTGGGCCCTCCTTCCAACTAAAGAGTCTCAGTCAGCACTTTTTTACCCTTTAGAGCATGAAAAAATGCATTATCTCACTAGTCCAGAATATTCCAGGATCCAAGGACGTGTTCGTGCAGTGTGCACATACACCTTTATTAAAGCACAAATGGTCCATACACACAGTATAAAAATATGTTGCATCTTATACTCATATCCATAAAGTGGTTCTGCATGAGGGCACCCACTAAACAAATAAACCATGTAATTCAGACAAGTGGCAGATGGCAACTTGTGGGCTGGCTCGGCCGTAGCGCTGAGTCTGAATCACTTGCAGCTGGGGTGCGTTGCATGTTTTGACCTGTGTAATTCAAAACCAGGCAAAACAAAACCACACGGACAGGGTTCACTCTCGTGATCACTCCTCGTCTCCAGGGGTCACAACTGTGCCATTAAAAACAAATAAATCAATAAAATCTAATTCTGTTTAATTTTTGTTCCATTTTTCTGCATTTTGTTCTGTTATGTCCTTTATGTCTTGTTCTTTTATTTATGTTTTATTTATTTATTATTGTTCTCCCCAGTCTGCTAACATAGAATGTGTTTGTATTTGACAGCACAACAATTCAAAACTTCCACAGAGACACACGTCAGCAGTAAAGACAAAATAAGCAGTCTAACTACATTGAAACAGTAGTTTGTCATCACATAATGAGTCTTCTCGGAGCAGAGTGAGTGACACCTTTCAGGAGTTGTCTTCTGTGATTCAGGAGCACCCAGACACTGTTGCCCCCTGTGGTCAAGCCAGAATTAATGTCAAGGGCACATTTTCATTTACACATTTTTGAAACAATACAATAATCGCACCAGTGCTGAACAGGGCATACAAACAAGCACAGATACTGTTAGAGCTGCATGAATTTGTGCTCCCTGCCTCGTGCAGCTAAACGTCAGTGTGAAAACCCTTCTGTCCTTATATTGGCTAAAACAACTCAGCGGTGTTGCCTTTTCTATCCCTTTTATAAAAGTGGCCGTGCGGCAACATACTTTGCCATGGAAATGGTTTGATGCCATTTTGAAATGCCAGAGTTCCATTCCATGATTCCAGCAGCAATAGCGCTATTGTGGAAAAAGTAGCGGGCGTGCTTTGTGCTGTTGTGCTTGGACACCGTTGAAGGACACTATCTGAGTATTTGCATTCTGTCTTTAAAGCATACATTGGGGTTGTGTGTAGATGCTTGAAAAGGTCGTGCTAATATACGCTAACGCTAATGAACCTTTCTTTTCAGGTTTAGATTTTACAGAGGAATACTATGTCAGCAATGATGATGATGATAATACAGACGTTGACAGTGATTATGAAGATGGTAACAGCAGAAAAGCATACTGCGGATACTCCCGGAATTTTCTAGAACGAGCCGCGACGAAGGCCAGGAGCCTTCATCCACCTTGCCCCCCCCGCTGTCCCCTCTTTCCTTATAGACCCGGATTTACAATAATTGACCCCGAGGTGAGCTTCTGCGGCACTACGGACTAATTTGTGTTTAGGTGTTCATAACAAGAGGTTTTTTTCCAGCGCATTTGATGAAAAGAATCACTTAAAATGTTGATTCGTCTGAAAGAGACTTGTTTTGGAATGGAATTTGTTTTGGAATGGCATGTGTATGTTGAGTATATATACTCAACATACACAAGGTCAAAGGTCATGGCACAGCGATGATGTAAAGTGCATTCTAAATCTGACCGTTTTTGGGCTCTCAGTACATGGTGGTATGCACTCGTTTGTGAAAGCCTGTACTACCAAGTACACGAGAGTGTAGTATGTAATTTGGAATGCAGGCACAGCCTCATTCAGGTGCTGATTATGAAGTACAGGTAGCCTTTGCTACAGTGTGCAGAAGGTGCATGCCGACAGAGAGACAACCAGAGTTAGCCGTGTCAGTAACATGGTTTTTTATGCAACAGTTTTTGGAAAAAAGTCCCTTCTGTACAGCTTTGAACCTGCAGTGATTCATTGGGATCAGTTGTGGGTGGGGTAAAAAAAAAAAAGCTGCAATGAAATGAATCACAAAGGTAACAGCACTGACTAAGGCAAATCCTGTCAATTTGCTTAAGAAGAAAAGTTTCTCAGGGAAGAGGTCTGTAATGGATCATATTATGGTAATACAGACTACAGTAGGTTGATAGACAGTTCATAGCTAGGGTGGTCCCAGAGCTGACATCACAAAGGCCTTGTTCTCCCATTTTCCAGGAGGCGGAAAGGAATGCCCGGGAACTTGTAGATGAGGAGGAGCGACTTAAAGAAAAGGCTGAGAAAAAAAGGCTTAAAAAAATGGTGAGGTGTGCAGACAAAAGTGGAGCCTTCGCGGTAGACCTGTCCCCTTTCTCCAGGGAGCCAGCCCAGTGCCAGAAAAGTGGTAGCATTGGCGTTGACGGACTGAGCTTAGTCAGATGATCTTAGCCATTAGAGGGGATTGGTACCATGTGTGTTGGGTCCCACATTTACAGTGTGCCTTCATAAAAACCACTGTGTACGTACACAGGCCAAATGATTTTTGCCATGGTAGGGGCCTCATGACCTGTACGGTTTGTGGTACCTCATGTATTGGGTCCCACTTCTTCTAAGGGTGTATTTACAGTGTATCTTGATAGCAATTTCCTTGTACATAACACAATGTGGTTGTCAAACAAGTATATTTATGCTTGTTTGACAACCACAATGTGTGTACAGTATAGGTACGGTACAAATGCAGAGGTGATAGGGCCACTTGATATGAAATGGGACCAGTGGTCAAAGACTGGAAAAACTGCTCTGTTGATCACTCTCTATTCTTCTCATCCTTTCATCCTTTCAAATATTTGAATTATCAGAATCAATTCACATCTCAAAACATGGTGTCTCAGAACTTGTAGCAGGATACAGCAGTCTTGAAACAATGCAGGAATAGTGGCAGGCATCAGATATGACACTGTTTAGATTCTGCTCTGTTACTTTTCCTGAGCAGCTGTTGGCCCTTAACCACTAAAGAAGTTCCTATGCTAACCTCTGACAGGCTAGGAATATGGGAGGGTTTTAAATGATATTTTTCAGAGGCAGTGTTTTTCCCAATGTTTTGCCATTTGTCCTGTCTTCTACAGAAACAGAAAGAACGAAAACGTCAAGAAAGATTACAAAAGGAAAAAGAAAATGCTATTAAAAAAGAAGATATAAAGGTAAGTGTTAACAATTCCACCAGAACGTACTTTAACTTTATAACTGCATTTTTCCATACAGTGGATATAAAAAGTCTACACACCCTTATGAAATTTTTGAAATGTAAAGACAGAAATAACAACAATGTAAACGTCAGACTTTTTCCATCTGTAATGTGATCTTCCAACAAACAAAAATTCAGAGAAAAAACAAATAGTTAATTATTAGGAACATTTTAAATAAAAAAACTACCACACCCTGATTGCAGAAGTCTGCACACCTTTTCATAATGGGGGCTCTAGCTGTGTTCAAAGTTAACCAGTCACATTCACAATCATGCCTGTAGGTAAATAGCATACACCTACCATCAATGAAAGTGATTCTGATTAAACGCAGATTAAAGTCAGCTGTTGCTGTAGGATTTGCTTGAATGTTTGGGGTTGCATCCTACTGGGAGAGCTATGGTCCACAAAGAGTTGCCTAAGAAACTGCGAGAGCTAATTGTTGAAAAGTACCAATCAGGAGAGAAATATAAAAGAATATCAAAGGCACTGGGTGTACCATGGAGCGCTGTCAAAACCATCATCAATAAGTGGAGAAAATGTGGCACCACAGAGACATTGCAAAGATCAGGACGACCCTCCAAAGTTAATGAGAGGACGAGGAGAAAATTTATCAGGGAGGCTACCAAGAGGCCAACAGCAACACTGAAGGAGCTACAGCAATTTCTGGCAGGTACCGGTCACTCCTTGCATGTGACCACCATCTCTTGTATTCTGCACATGTCTGGGCTATGGGGTAGGGTGGCAAGACGGAAACCCTTTCTTACAAAAAGGAACATCCAAGCCCATCTAAATTATGCCAAAAAATTCATTCAGTCACCCCAAACCATGTTGGAAAATGTGCTATGGTCTGACGAGACAAAGGTTGAACTTTTCGGCCTAAATTGTAAAAGATATGTTTGGTGCAAAGTCAATAAAGCTCATCATCCAAGGAACACCATACCGACTTTGAAGCATGGTGGTGGTCCCATCATGCTTTGGGGCTGCTGGGCCAGGGGCTCTTGTCAAGATAGTTGGGATAATGAATAGCTCCAAATATCAAGATATTTTGGCACAAAACCCGCTGGCCTCTGTCAGAAAGCTGAAGATGAAGAGGATTTTCACATTCCAACATGACAATGACCCAAAGCACACATCCAAGTCAACCAAGGCATGGCTTCAGAAAAGAAAAATCAAAGTCTTGGAATGGCCCAGTCAGAGCCCAGACCTCAGTCCCATTGAAAACCTGTGGCATGACCTAAAGAGAGCTGTACACAGGAGATCCCCTCACAATCTGAAGGAACTTGAACGTTTTTGCAAAGAAGAGTGCGATAAAATTCCAAAGTCCAGATGTGCAAAGTTAATAGAGACTTATTCGCAAAGACTTGCTGCTGCAATAAATGCAAAAGGTGCTTCCATAAAGTATTGGTTGGGTGGGGTGTGCAGTTTTATGCAGTCAGGGTGTTGTAGTTTTTTATTTAAAATGTTCCTAATAATTAACTATTTTAGATCACATTACAAATGGAAAAAGTCTGACATTTACATTGTTGTTATTTCTCTCTTTACATTTCAAAAACCTGCAATTTCATAAAGGTGTGTAGACTTTTTATATCCGCTGTATATGTCAGGAATAATGACACATTTATTTAAAGATGCATTACTAAGTGTCAACTGCTAGTAGGTGTCAAGCTTTGAGTCACACAAAGGGCTAATAAACCATGATTGAAGTATGATAGTTTAGTGGTAAATTATAAGTAGTTGCAATTACAGCCCCATTTACTTATGCCCACATATTTCTTCTCTTTAACTCAAAGCGCTATGACAAGTTTTGGATATTGAACTCAACTGTATGAGTTTTCAGAAATTAAACTTACAGTAATTCATTGTGTTGACTATTTGAGAATTGAAACAATGGTATTTTTCAAGTTGACTTTACTCACGTTTTCAAGGCAGCAGGTGAACTTAGGTTTCTAAGTTTAACCAACATGAAATGTTTTACAGTGCACTTGTAATCTGTAAATAACTTCAGGCCATTACTTAGCAGAAGATCCTTAGCAGAAGGATATTACCCCTTACTAGCAGAATTGCAGTCTGGTGTGAGAAATGCATTGTGAATTTGCTTTGTGGAGTATGTTTGAGGATTTAATACCTACTTCCTCCATGTCTCCACAGGACAACCCTCATGTGGAGGAGTCCAGTATGAAGCTTAGTGAGAATGTAAATCATAAGTCTAATAAACAGGTTGTTAGTAGTCCTGAAGACTCAGGACCTTCTTTACAGAAGAGACCAGGCCCAACAGCACCCCTAGAAAAAGAAAGCAGTAAGGACCTGAGTGAGGAAGAGGAGAGCGAAGAGGAGAGCATAGCTAGTGAACCCGAGGCAAGTGACACCTGAACAAGGAGGAGAAAACCCCAGGGAAAATGTTCAGTTGGGACATGAGTAGCACTATTAAAATCAGGTTTTTAATAATGCAGGGCTGTTGACTTCTTGTCTATTTGGTACAACTGATTAAGCACTTCCAGTGGTTCAGATTCAAATATCTGCCGCGCTTTTCCAGGAAAACTAATTTTGTTCTCACAAACGCGATACAATGGCAGTTATAAGATGATCTGAGAGAATTGGCCTAAATGCAGTGAGAAAATTCTTGGCAACAGAGTTGAGAGCAGTAGCAGACCACCAGCATAGTGTGATGATTTTCATCTAACAATTGTTTGCTGTTAACAGTGATGGGTCAGCCCTCTCCCTTCTCCCTGCAGGAGCTGGATCTGACCAGCAGCTTTGTATCCAAAGCAGCCATCATAGCAAAGCGTAAACTGGAGCTCAAAGCCAAAAAGGAGAAGAAGAAAACCGTGCCTAATCAGCCAAAGGAGAAACCCAAAGAGGTGCAGGAGAACCAGCAACAGGTATGGAGGGGGAGGGATGGTCTTGGTAATATGAGCTATATGTTTCAAAGGAAAGGGGATATTTATGAATCCCATAATCCCAAACACAGCGTGTGAGGCACTTTTCTCCCTGACTGCTCTCTAATCAGGTGTTTCATAATTCCCACACACTTGGAGTGTGAGGCAGAATTTATTTTCATTTTGCCTTACTTATCTAGCTTATCTGTGTTTCAGTGCATTTAAGACCTGCAAAGGAATACTGGGCTTGGTAGCATTCCTCCTGTGCACTTCTCTGAAGGGTCTTTGTTTTGGACTCATAACATATCATTTTTTAGGGTAAAAGCCTAAGGCAGTGATGTCACCAGGACGAGAGAGAAGTTGCCTGTTTTAATAATGACTGCAATGTGCTTTTTGTTTTATTGGAAGCTCATTCTCCAACTGGTGGATTAAACAAGCGGTGGCAAATGAATTTTCTCTTAATTCAGCCTCAGCTAGTTAGCTAACTGACAATACTTTGCCTGCTGAAGTGCTGTGCACATAGCCAGCTGGGTGGGTAATGTGCCCTTAGCTCACTGGCTCGACCGTGTATGAAGGGACTGGTCACACCTTGAACCACAGCTTGAACCAGTAGGAATGAATGTCACGGTCACATTGTCGTAGTAACTGTGGAAATAACCTGGAACATTAACAATCATAACATTCAAAAAATCATGCTAACCAATGAAACCTGCATGTACAAGAAAAATTATGCATTATTATGAGTGAACATGAAAGAAGGTGTGTGATTTAAAGCTGAGATGAAATATTTGTAAAAGTCATCGTAAAGGTGAAAAAAAAAACGTAAGAGTAGAGTATTTTGATAAAAAGGAATTCTATGGAAGTAGATAGTAGCTAACTAAGTAGCGGAATTGTGTCACTTGCCTCACATGGTAATGGGAAGCTCTGCATACTGTTTCTCTTGAGCCTGAGTGCATGCAAATGCAGTGCCTCAACAGGTGTGTAGAATGATAAAATATCCTTTGCTGTGAATGCAAGAAAAAAAATTGTAGTCGTTGTGACAGCCTGTTACTCAAAATGTTAAAGTAAAATCTTGATATAAATCAAGGTTTTATCTGGGGTGAAGCATTCAGGACAGGGGTTGGTAAGTCTCGGGAGTTTCTGCAGGTTGTGTTTCTGCAGCAGGCGGTGCGGGATGTTGGCACTTACATTTACATTTATTAATTTGGCATGAGCTGAACGCCTCGGTGATCTCTTCCACAGGACAGCGCTGCGCCCAAACTGCAGGACGTGGTTCTCAGGAGCATGGAGCTGGCGGGTGAGAGTCCTCACCTGTTCCTGCAGCGCCCCCCTGCAGCGTGTAGCATTAAATGACAGTCTAAACACATGCAGCTTGCATGCATTGTCGGCCTTTCACTGCGTCTGCAGCCACTCTAATCAGTCTTCATCAGGCACATCCTGAACTGTGAGAACAGGAAACGTTTCGTGATCGTTTCCGCATTGTGTATTACACAAGTACATCAGAGTGGTTGATGATTCCTGATGCCTTATTACTGTGTACTGTTTTATTGTTTAAGACTGTTACTGTTAATTGCTATTCAACATATACGCCCTTGGTCTGATTTCTGTGCAGAGTAGTGCACTTACATGTATGTTTCCATATCATATAAGCTAGTCTGGATAAGAGCTTCAACTTGAAGCTAGTCTGGATAAGAGCTTCAAACTGAAGTTGCGCCAGCATTTTTGACTGTTTACCTTTGAGTCTGGAATGATTCCAGTACTGCTCAATGGAATTTCCTTAGGGGAAGCCAGAATACCACCACTGGCCAAGTTGTGGTTTTGTTGATGGCGTCATTTGTAGTAAAGCAGGCACTTCGGTGTTCGGTGTCTGTGCGACTGATGTTTCAGACACATGAGGGAACAACACCTCTCTCCCCAGTCACAGGTAACAAGCTGGCAAGTGCCGGGCGTTTCGAGCTGGCCGTGAAGTATTTCACCGATGCAATCAAGTACAACCCTAAAGAGTTCCGGTAGGTGGCAACACTT